>NC_068910.1:64225286-64525286 GCF_023091745.1 Budorcas taxicolor
TGGACTGAGACATCTGGGGGACTCTTGGAATAGTGGCCCGACCCTGGAGTTCCTCTCGCCGTTCCTGTTGAGAGGGCCACCTCTTGAGATGCGACGGGAACGCCGGGAACTCTTTCCCTATGAAGCAGGGAAAAGATCCCTCATCTCGAGCTACGAGGCGGAAACGGGGCACACTGGATGAGGGCGGGACCCTAGTGTTTCCTCTCGAGTGGAGACGGGTATGGCGGGGAACTTCTTTATTTGCACCAAGGGTGTGAAGGACCCTTTCGTAGTTCGAGAGGTGAGGTGTGATCAGCCTCGAGACGCCTCAACGGAAATGGGCCTCATCTCGCCTGGAGGGGAGAACCTCCTGGATTTTCTCTAGTTGCGGCAGGTCTTCTCTTGTTACGACGAGGACCTCAGGAATCCGCTCTGGTGGCCTCAGGAAAAGCCAGACGCCATGCGAGTTGCTAGGGGCCATATCGGGATTCCTCTCCCGTCCATGCCAGGGCCTAAGATCTTGTGTGGATTCGGGCCAGAAACCTGAGGATTCCTCTCCAGTGTTGCCATGGTTCTTGGGGTGCTTCTCAGTTTCTCCAGGGGAGTCAGGCCTCGTCTCGAGTGGGGGTATGCACGTGCGCTTTCCTCCCGGGGTGCAGCAGTAGTGTCACGCTTCCTTTCACGTGGATCAAGGGAGTTGTGGCTTTCCCTCGAGGCTTTCCCTCGAGGCTTTCCCACGAGGCTTTCCCACAGGGCTGTGCCACGTGCCACCTTGGTGTGAGTCGATCCTCTGCATGAAAGACGAGCCGGTGAAGGGAAAAGAAATTCCTCTGGAATGAACTGAGAAATCAGAGGGACTCTTGGAATGGTGGCACGAACCTGGAGTTCCTCTCTCCGTTCATGTTGAGAGGGCCTCCTCTTGAGATGCGACGGGAACGCCCGGAACTCTTTCCCGACGAAGCAGGGAAAGGATCCCTCATCTCGAGCTACGAGGCGGAAACGGGGCTCCTCTGGATGTGGGCGGCACCTTCGTGTTTCCTCTCTTGTGGAGACGGGTATGTCGGGGAACTTCTTGATTTGCACCAAGGGTGTGAAGGACCCTTTCGAATTCCAGAGGTGAGGTGTGATCAGCCTCGAGACGCCTCAGCGGAAATGGGCCTCATCTCGCCTGGAGGGGAGAACCTCCTGGATTTGCTCGAGTTGCGGCAGGTCTTCTCGAGTTACGACGGGGACGTCAGGAACCCGCTCTGTCGGCCTCAGGAAACGCCAGTCCCCATGCGAGTTGCTAGGGGCCATCTCGGGATTCCTCTCCCGTCGATGCCGGGGCCTAAGACCTTGTGTGGAGTCGGGGCCGGAAACTGAGGATTCCTCTCCAGTGTTGCCATGGATATTGGGGTGCTTCTGAGTCTCCCTAGGGGAGTCAGGCCTCGTCTCGAGTGGAGGCATGCACGTGCGCTTTCCTCCCGAGCTGCAGCAGTAGTGTCATGCTTCCTGTCACGCGGATCAAGGGATCTGTGACTTTCCCTCGAGGCTTTCCCACGAGGCTTACCCACAGGGCTGTGCCACGTGCCACGTTGGTGTGAGTCGATCCTCGGCGTGAAAGGCGAGCTGGTGAAGGGAAAAGAGGTTCCTCTGGAATGGACTGAGACATCTGGTGGACTCTTGGAATAGTGGCCCGACCCTGGAGTTCCTCTCGCCGTTCCTGTTGAGAGGGCCTCCTCTTGAGATGCGACGGGAACGCCGGGAACTCTTTCTCTACGAAGCAGGGAAAAGATCCCTCATCTCGAGCTACGAGGCGGAAACGGGGCACACTGGATGAGGGCGAGACCCTAGTGTTTCCTCTCGAGTGGAGACGGGTATGGCGGGGAACTTCTTGATTTGCACCAATGGTGTGAAGGACCCTTTCGTAGTTCGAGAGGTGAGGTGTGATCAGCCTCGAGACGCCTCAACGGAAATGGGCCTCATCTCGTCTGGAGGGGAGAACCTCCTGGATTTTCTCTAGTTGCGGCAGGTCTTCTCTTGTTACGACGAGGACCTCAGGAATCCGCTCTGGTGGCCTCGGGAAAAGCCAGATGCCATGCGAGTTGCTAGGGGCCATATCGGGATTCCTCTCCCGTCCATGCCGGGGCCTAAGTTCTTGTGTGGAGTCGGGCCAGAAACCTGAGGATTCCTCTCCAGTGTTGCCATGGATCTTGGGGTGCATCTGAGTTTCCCCAGGGGAGTCAGGCCTCGTCTCAAGTGGGGGTATGCACGTGCGCTTTACTCCTGGGGTGCAGCAGTAGTGTCACGCTTCCTGTCACGTGGATCAAGGGATCTCTGGCTTTCCGTCGAGGCTTTCCCTCGAGGCTTTCACACGAGGCTTTCCCACAGGACTGTGCCACGTGCCACCTTGGTGTGACTTGTTCCTCGGCGTGAAAGACGAGCCGGTGAAGGGAAAAGAGTTTCCTCTGGAATGGACTGAGACATCTGGGGGATTCTTGGAATGGTGACACGACCCTGGAGTTCCTCTCGCCGTTCCTGTTGAGAGGGATTCGTGTTGATTTGCCATGGGAACGCCGGGAACTCTTTCCCGACGAAGCAGGGAAAGGATCCCACATCTCGAACTACGAGGCGGAAACAGGGCGCCTCTGGATGTGGGCGGCAACCTCGTGTTTCCTCTCGAGTGGAGACGGATATGTCGGGGAACTTCTTGATTTGCACCAAGGGTGTGAAGGACCCTTTCGAAGTTCCAGAGGTGAGGTGTGATCAGCCTCGAGACGCCTCAGCGGAAATGGGCCTCATCTCGGCTGGATTGGAGAACCTCCTGGATTTTCTCGAGTTGCTGGAGGTCGTCTCGAGTTACGACAGTGCCCTCAGGGACCCGCTCTGGTGTCCTCAGGAAAGGCCAGTCCCCATGCGAGTTGCTAGGGGCCCTCTCGGGATTCCTCTCCCGTCCATGCCGGGGCCTAAGACCTTGTGTGGAGTCGGGGCCGGAACCTGAGGATTCCTCTCCAGTGTTGCCATGGATCTTGGGGTCTCCCCAAGGGGAGTCAGGCCTCGTCTCGAGTGGGGGCATGCACTTGAGCTTTCCTCCCGAGCTGCAGCAGTAGTGTCACGCTTCCTGTCACGTGGATCGAGGGATCTGTGGCTTTCCCTCGAGGCTTTCGCACGAGGCTTTCCCACAGGTCTGTGGCACGCGCTACCTTGGTGTGAGTCGATCCTCGGCGTGAAAGACGAGCCGGTGAAGGGAAAAGAAGTTCCTCTGGAATGGACTGAGACATCTGGGGGACTCTTGGAATGGTGGCACGACCCTGGAGTTCCTCTCGCCGTTCCTGTTGAGAGGGCCTCCTCTTGAGATGCGACGGGAACGCTGGGAACTCTTTCCCGACGAAGCAGGGAAAGGATCCCTCATCTCGAGCTACGAGGCGGAAACGGGGCTCCTCTGGATGTGGGCGGGAACCTCGTGTTTCCGCTGAGTGAAGACGGGTATGTCGGGGAACTTCTTGATTTGCACCAAGGGTGTGAAGGACCCTTTCGAAGTTCCAGAGGTGAGGTGTGATCAGCCTCGAGACGCCTCAGCGGAAATGGGCCTCATCTCGCCTGGAGGGGAGAACCTCCTGGATTTTCTCTAGTTGCGGGAGGTCTTCTTGAGTTACGACGGGGACCTCAGGGACCCGTTCTGGTGGCCTCAGGAAAGGCCAGTCCCCATGCGAGTGGCTAGGTGCCATCTCGGGATTCCTCTCAGGTCGATGCCGGGGCCTAAGTCCTTGTGTGGACCCGGGCCGGAAACTGAGGATTTCTCTCCAGTGTTGCCATTGATCTTGGGGTGCTTCTGAGACTCCCCAGGGGATTCAGGCCTCGTCTCGAGTGTGGACATGCACGTGCGATGTCCTCCCGAGCTTCAGCAGTACTGTGACGATTCCTGTCACGTGGATCAAGGGATCTGTGGCTTTCCCTCGAGGCTTTCCCTCGAGGCTTTCCCACGAGGCTTTCCCACAGGGCTGTGCCACGTGCCACCTTGGTGTGAGTCGATCCTCGGCGTGAAAGACGAGACGGTGAAGGGAAAAGACGTTCCTCTGGATTGGACTGAGACATCTGGGGGACTCTTGGAATGGTGACACTACCCTGGAGTTCCTCTCGCCTTTCCTGTTGAGAGGGCCTCCTCTTGAGATGCGACGGAAACGCCGGTAACTCTTTCCCGACGAACAGGGAAAGGATCCCTCATCTCGAGCTACGAGGCAGAAATGGGGTTCCTCTGGATGTGGGCGAGACCCTCGTGTTTCCTCTCGTGTGGAGACGGGTATGGCGGGGAACTTCTTGATTTGCACCAAGGGTGTGAAGGACCCTTTCGAAGTTCCAGAGGTGAGGTGTGATCAGCCTCGAGACGCCTCAGCGGAAATGGGCCTCATCTCGCCTGGAGGGGAGAAACTCCTGGATTTTCTCTAGTTGCGGCAGGTCTTCTCGAATTACGATGGGGGCCTCAGGGATCCGCTCTGGTGGCCTCAGGAAAAGCCAGTCCCCATGCGAGTTGCTAGGGGCAATATCGGGATTCCTCTCCCGTCCATGCCGGGGCCTAAGACCTTGTGTGGAGTCGGGTCAGGAACCTGAGGATTCCTCTCCAGTGTTGCCATGGTTCTTGGGGTGCTTCTCAGTTTCTCCAGGGGAGTCATGCCTCGTCTCGAGTGGGGGTATGCACGTGCGCTTTCCTCCCGGGGTGCAGCAGTAGTGTCACGCTTCCTGTCACGTGGATCAAGGGAGTTGTGGCTTTCCCTCGAGGCTTTCCCTCGAGGCTTTCCCACGAGGCTTTCCCACAGGGCTGTGCCACGTGCCACCTTGGTGTGAGTCGATCCTCGGCGTGAAAGACGAGCCGGTGAAGGGAAATGAAATTCCTCTGGAACGGACTGAGAAATCAGAGGGACTCTTGGAATGGTGGCACGAACCTGGAGTTCCTCTCGCCGTTCCTGTTGAGAGGGCCTCCTCTTGAGATGCGACAGGAACGCCGGGTACTCTTTCCCGAGGAAGCAGGGAAAAGATCCCTCATCTTGAGTTACGAGGCGGAAACGGGGCTCCTCTGGATATGGGCGGCACCCTCGTGTTTCCTCTCGAGTGGAGACGGGTATGTTGGGGGTCTTCTTCATTTACACCAAGGGTGTGAAAGACCCTTTCGAAGTTCCAGAGGTGAGGTGTGATCAGCCTCAAGACGCCTCAGCGGAAATGGGCCTCATCTCGCCTGGAGGGGAGAACCTCCTGGATTTTTTGGAGTTGCGGCAGGTCTTCTCGAGTTACGGCAGGGACCTCAGGCACCCGCTCTGGTGGCCTCAGGAAAGGCCAGTCCCCATGCGAGTTGCTAGGGGCCATCTCGGGATTCCTCTCCCGTCCATGCCGGGGCCTAAGTCCTTGTGTGGAGTCGGGGCGGGAAACTGAGGATCGCTCTCTGGTGTTGCCATGGATCTTTGGGTGTTTCTGAGTCACCCCAGGGGAGTTAGGCCTCGTCTCGAGCGGGGCTTTCAGGTGCGTTTTCCTCAGGAGCTTCAGCAGTAGTGTCACGCTTCCTGTCACGTGGATCAAGGGATCTGTGGCTTTCCCTCGAGGCTTTCCCTCGAGGCTTTCCCACGAGGCTTTCCCAAAGGGCTGTGCCACGTGCCACCTTGGTGTGAGTCGATCCTCTGCATGAAAGACGAGCCGGTGAAGGGAAAAGAAATTCCTCTGGAATGAACTGAGAAATCAGAGGGACTCTTGGAATGGTGGCACGAACCTGGAGTTCCTCTCTCCGTTCATGTTGAGAGGGCCTCCTCTTGAGATGCGACGGGAACGCCCGGAACTCTTTCCCGACGAAGCAGGGAAAGGATCCCTCATCTCGAGCTACGAGGCGGAAACGGGGCTCCTCTGGATGTGGGCGGCACCCTCGTGTTTCCTCTCTTGTGGAGACGGGTATGTCGGGGAACTTCTTGATTTGCACCAAGGGTGTGAAGGACCCTTTCGAATTCCAGAGGTGAGGTGTGATCAGCCTCGAGACGCCTCAGCGGAAATGGGCCTCATCTCGCCTGGAGGGGAGAACCTCCTGGATTTTGTCGAGTTGCGGCAGGTCTTCTCGAGTTACGACGGGGACCTCAGGAACCCGCTCTGGTGTCCTCAGGAATGGCCAGTCCCCATGCGAGTTGCTAGGGGCCCTCTCGGGATTCCTCTCCCGTCCATGCCGGGGCCTAAGACCTTGTGTGGAGTCGGGGTCGGAACCTGAGGATTCCTCTCCAGTGTTGCCATGGATCTTTGGGGTCTCCCCAAGGGGAGTCAGGCCTCGTCTCGAGTGGGGGCATGCACTTGAGCTTTCCACCCGAGCTGCAGCAGTAGTGTCACGCTTCCTGTCACGTGGATCGAGGGATCTGTGGCTTTCCCTCGAGGCTTTCGCACGAGGCTTTCCCACAGGTCTGTGCCACGCGCCACCTTGGTGTGAGTCGATCCTCGGCGTGAAAGATGAGCCGGTGAAGGGAAAAGAGGTTCCTCTGGAATGGACTGAGACATCTGGGGGACTTCTGGAATTGTGACACGACCCTGGAGTTCCTCTCGCCGTTCCTGTTGAGAGGGCCTCCTCTTGAGATGCGACGGGAACGCTGGGAACTCTTTCCCGACGAAGCAGGGAAAGGATCCCTCATCTCGAGCTACGAGGCGGAAACGGGGCTCCTCTGGATGTGGGCGGGAACCTCGCGTTTCCGCTGAGTGAAGACGGGTATGTCGGGGAACTTCTTGATTTGCACCAAGGGTGTGAAGGACCCTTTCGAAGTTCCAGAGGTGAGGTGTGATCAGCCTCGAGACGCCTCAGCGGAAATGGGCCTCATCTCGCCTGGAGGGGAGAACCTCCTGGATTTTCTCTAGTTGCGGGAGGTCTTCTCGAGTTACGACGGGGACCTCAGGGACCCGTTCTGGTGGCCTCAGGAAAGGCCAGTCCCCATGCGAGTGGCTAGGTGCCATCTCGGGATTCCTCTCTCGTCGATGCCAGGGCCTAAGTCCTTGTGTGGACCCGTGCCGGAAACTGAGGATTTCTCTCCAGTGTTGCCATTGATCTTGGGGTGCTCTGAGACTCCCCAGGGGATTCAGGCCTCGTCTCGAATGTGGACATGCACGTGCGATGTCCTCCCGAGCTGCAGCAGTACTGTGACGATTCCTGTCACGTGGATCAAGGGATCTGTGGCTTTCCCTCGAGGCTTTCCCTCGAGGCTTTCCCACGAGGCTTTCCCACAGGGCTGTGCCACGTGCCACCTTGGTGTGAGTCGATCCTCGGCGTGAAAGGCGAGCTGGTGAAGGGAAAAGAGGTTCCTCTGGAATGGACTGAGACATCTGGGGGACTCTTGGAATAGTGGCCCTACCCTGGAGTTCCTCTCGCCGTTCCTGTTGAGAGGGCCACCTCTTGAGATGCGACGGGAACGCCGGGAACTCTTTCCCTATGAAGCAGGGAAAAGATCCCTCATCTCGAGCTACGAGGCGGAAACGGGGCACACTGGATGAGGGCGGGACCCTAGTGTTTCCTCTCGAGTGGAGACGGGTATGGCGGGGAACTTCTTGATTTGCACCAAGGGTGTGAAGGACCCTTTCGTAGTTCGAGAGGTGAGGTGTGATCAGCCTCGAGACGCCTCAACGGAAATGGGCCTCATCTCGCCTGGAGGGGAGAACCTCCTGGATTTTCTCTAGTTGCGGCAGGTCTTCTCTTGTTACGACGAGGACCTCAGGAATCCGCTCTCGTGGCCTCAGGAAAGCCAGACGCCATGCGAGTTGCTAGGGGCCATATCGGGATTCCTCTCCCGTCCATGCCGGGGCCTAAGATCTTGTGTGGATTCGGGCCAGAAACCTGAGGATTCCTCTCCAGTGTTGCCATGGTTCTTGGGGTGCTTCTCAGTTTCTCCAGGGGAGTCAGGCCTCGTCTCGAGTGGGGGTATGCACGTGCGCTTTCCTCCCGGGGTGCAGCAGTAGTGTCACGGTTCCTTTCACGTGGATCAAGGGAGTTGTGGCTTTCCCTCGAGGCTTTCCCTCGAGACTTTCCCACGAGGCTTTCCCACAGGGCTGTGCCACGTGCCACCTTGGTGTGAGTCGATCCTCTGCATGAAAGACGAGCCGGTGAAGGGAAAAGAAATTCCTCTGGAATGAACTGAGAAATCAGAGGGACTCTTGGAATGGTGGCACGAACCTGGAGTTCCTCTCTCCGTTCATGTTGAGAGGGCCTCCTCTTGAGATGCGACGGGAACGCCCGGAACTCTTTCCCGACGAAGCAGGGAAAGGATCCCTCATCTCGAGCTACGAGGCGGAAACGGGGCTCCTCTGGATGTGGGCGGCACCCTCGTGTTTCCTCTCTTGTGGAGACGGGTATGTCGGGGAACTTCTTGATTTGCACCAAGGGTGTGAAGGACCCTTTCGAATTCCAGAGGTGAGGTGTGATCAGCCTCGAGACGCCTCAGCGGAAATGGGCCTCATCTCGCCTGGAGGGGAGAACCTCCTGGATTTGCTCGAGTTGCGGCAGGTCTTCTCGAGTTACGACGGGGACGTCAGGAACCCGCTCTGTCGGCCTCAGGAAACGCCAGTCCCCATGCGAGTTGCTAGGGGCCATCTCGGGATTCCACTCCCGTCGATGCCGGGGCCTAAGACCTTGTGTGGAGTCGGGGCCGGAAACTGAGGATTCCTCTCCAGTGTTGCCATGGATATTGGGGTGCTTCTGAGTCTCCCTAGGGGAGTCAGGCCTCGTCTCGAGTGGAGGCATGCACGTGCGCTTTCCTCCCAAGCTGCAGCAGTAGTGTCATGCTTCCTGTCACGCGGATCAAGGGATCTGTGACTTTCCCTCGAGGCTTTCCCACGAGGCTTACCCACAGGGCTGTGCCACGTGCCACGTTGGTGTGAGTCGATCCTCGGCGTGAAAGGCGAGCTGGTGAAGGGAAAAGAGGTTCCTCTGGAATGGACTGAGACATCTGGGGGACTCTTGGAATAGTGGCCCGACCCTGGAGTTCCTCTCGCCGTTCCTGTTGAGAGGGCCTCCTCTTGAGATGCGACGGGAACGCCGGGAACTCTTTCTCTACGAAGCAGGGAAAAGATCCCTCATCTCGAGCTACGAGGCGGAAACGGGGCACACTGGATGAGGGTGAGACCCTAGTGTTTCCTCTCGAGTGGAGACGGGTATGGCGGGGAACTTCTTGATTTGCACCAATGGTGTGAAGGACCCTTTCGTAGTTCGAGAGGTGAGGTGTGATCAGCCTCGAGACGCCTCAACGGAAATGGGCCTCATCTCGTCTGGAGGGGAGAACCTCCTGGATTTTCTCTAGTTGCGGCAGGTCTTCTCTTGTTACGACGAGGACCTCAGGTATCCGCTCTGGTGGCCTCGGGAAAAGCCAGATGCCATGCGAGTTGCTAGGGGCCATATCGGGATTCCTCTCCCGTCCATGCCGGGGCCTAAGATCTTGTGTGGAGTCGGGCCAGAAACCTGAGGATTCCTCTCCAGTGTTGCCATGGATCTTGGGGTGCTTCTGAGTTTCCCCAGGGGAGTCAGGCCTCGTCTCAAGTGGGGGTATGCACGTGCGCTTTACTCCTGGGGTGCAGCAGTAGTGTCACGCTTCCTGTCACGTGGATCAAGGGATCTCTGGCTTTCCGTCGAGGCTTTCCCTCGAGGCTTTCACACGAGGCTTTCCCACAGGACTGTGCCACGTGCCACCTTGGTGTGACTTGTTCCTCGGCGTGAAAGACGAGCCGGTGAAGGGAAAAGAGTTTCCTCTGGAATGGACTGAGACATCTGGGGGATTCTTGGAATGGTGACACGACCCTGGAGTTCCTCTCGCCGTTCCTGTTGAGAGGGATTCGTGTTGATTTGCCATGGGAACGCCGGGAACTCTTTCCCGACGAAGCAGGGAAAGGATCCCACATCTCAAACTACGAGGCGGAAACAGGGCGCCTCTGGATGTGGGCGGCAACCTCGTGTTTCCTCTCGAGTGGAGACGGATATGTCGGGGAACTTCTTGATTTGCACCAAGGGTGTGAAGGACCCTTTCGAAGTTCCAGAGGTGAGGTGTGATCAGCCTCGAGACGCCTCAGCGGAAATGGGCCTCATCTCGGCTGGATTGGAGAACCTCCTGGATTTTCTCGAGTTGCTGGAGGTCGTCTCGAGTTACGACAGTGCCCTCAGGGACCCGCTCTGGTGTCCTCAGGAAAGGCCAGACCCCATGCGAGTTGCTAGGGGCCCTCTCGGGATTCCTCTCCCGTCCATGCCGGGGCCTAAGACCTTGTGTGGAGTCGGGGCCGGAACCTGAGGATTCCTCTCCAGTGTTGCCATGGATCTTGGGGTCTCCCCAAGGGGAGTCAGGCCTCGTCTCGAGTGGGGGCATGCACTTGAGCTTTCCTCCCGAGCTGCAGCAGTAGTGTCACGCTTCCTGTCACGTGGATCGAGGGATCTGTGGCTTTCCCTCCAGGCTTTCGCACGAGGCTTTCCCACAGGTCTGTGCCACGCGCTACCTTGGTGTGAGTCGATCCTCGGCGTGAAAGACGAGCCGGTGAAGGGAAAAGAGGTTCCTCTGGAATGGACTGAGACATCTGGGGGACTCTTGGAATGGTGGCACGACCCTGGAGTTCCTCTCGCCGTTCCTGTTGAGAGGGCCTCCTCTTGAGATGCGACGGGAATGCTGGGAACTCTTTCCCGACGAAGCAGGGAAAGGATCCCTCATCTCGAGCTACGAGGCGGAAACGGGGCTCCTCTGGATGTGGGCGGGAACCTCATGTTTCCGCTGAGTGAAGACGGGTATGTCGGGGAACTTCTTGATTTGCACCAAGGGTGTGAAGGACCCTTTCGAAGTTCCAGAGGTGAGGTGTGATCAGCCTCGAGACGCCTCAGCGGAAATGGGCCTCATCTCGCCTGGAGGGGAGAACCTCCTGGATTTTCTCTAGTTGCGGGAGGTCTTCTCGAGTTACGACGGGGACCTCAGGGACCCGTTCTGGTGGCCTCAGGAAAGGCCAGTCCCCATGCGAGTGGCTAGGTGCCATCTCGGGATTCCTCTCAGGTCGATGCCGGGGCCTAAGTCCTTGTGTGGACCCGGGCCGGAAACTGAGGATTTCTCTCCAGTGTTGCCATTGATCTTGGGGTGCTTCTGAGACTCCCCAGGGGATTCAGGCCTCGTCTCGAGTGTGGACATGCACGTGCGATGTCCTCCCGAGCTGCAGCAGTACTGTGACGATTCCTGTCACGTGGATCAAGGGATCTGTGGCTTTCCCTCGAGGCTTTCCCTCGAGGCTTTCCCACGAGGCTTTCCCACAGGGCTGTGCCACGTGCCACCTTGGTGTGAGTCGATCCTCGGCGTGAAAGACGAGACGGTGAAGGGAAAAGACGTTCCTCTGGATTGGACTGAGACATCTGGGGGACTCTTGGAATGGTGACACTACCCTGGAGTTCCTCTCGCCTTTCCTGTTGAGAGGGCCTCCTCTTGAGATGCGACGGAAACGCCGGTAACTCTTTCCCGACGAACAGGGAAAGGATCCCTCATCTCGAGCTACGAGGCAGAAACGGGGTTCCTCTGGATGTGGGCGGCACCCTCGTGTTTCCTCTCGTGTGGAGACGGGTATGGCGGGGAACTTCTTGATTTGCACCAAGGGTGTGAAGGACCCTTTCGAAGTTCCAGAGGTGAGGTGTGATCAGCCTCGAGACGCCTCAGCGGAAATGGGCCTCATCTCGGCTGGAGGGGAGAACCTCCTGGATTTTCTCTAGTTGCGGCAGGTCTTCTCGAATTACGACGGGGGCCTCAGGGATCCGCTCTGGTGGCCTCAGGAAAAGCCAGTCCCCATGCGAGTTGCTAGGGGCAATATCGGGATTCCTCTCCCGTCGATGGCGGGGCCTAAGACCTTGTGTGGATTCGGGTCAGGAACCTGAGGATTCCTCTCCAGTGTTGCCATGGTTCTTGGGGTGCTTCTCAGTTTCTCCAGGGGAGTCAGGCCTCGTCTTGAGTGGGGGTATGCACGTGCGCTTTCCTCCCGGGGTGCAGCAGTAGTGTCACGCTTCCTGTCACGTGGATCAAGGGAGTTGTGGCTTTCCCTCGAGGCTTTCCCTCGAGGCTTTCCCACGAGGCTTTCCCAAAGGGCTGTGCCACGTGCCACCTTGGTGTGAGTCGATCCTCGGCGTGAAAGACGAGCCGGTGAAGGGAAATGAAATTCCTCTGGAACGGACTGAGAAATCAGAGGGACTCTTGGAATGGTGGCACGAACCTGGAGTTCCTCTCGCCGTTCCTGTTGAGAGGGCCTCCTCTTGAGATGCGACAGGAACGCCGGGTACTCTTTCCCGAGGAAGCAGGGAAAAGATCCCTCATCTTGAGTTACGAGGCGGAAACGGGGCTCCTCTGGATATGGGCGGCACCCTCGTGTTTCCTCTCGAGTGGAGACGGGTATGTTGGGGGTCTTCTTCATTTACACCAAGGGTGTGAAAGACCCTTTCGAAGTTCCAGAGGTGAGGTGTGATCAGCCTCAAGACGCCTCAACGGAAATGGGCCTCATCTCGCCTGGAGGGGAGAACCTCCTGGATTTTTTGGAGTTGCGGCAGGTCTTCTCGAGTTACGGTAGGGACCTCAGGCACCCGCTCTGGTGGCCTCAGGAAAGGCCAGTCCCCATGCGAGTTGCTAGGGGCCATCTCGGGATTCCTCTCCCGACCATGCCGGGGCCTAAGTCCTTGTGTGGAGTCGGGGCGGGAAACTGAGGATCGCTCTCTGGTGTTGCCATGGATCTTTGGGTGTTTCTGAGTCACCCCAGGGGAGTTAGGCCTCGTCTCGAGCGGGGTTTTCACGTGCGTTTTCCTCAGGAGCTTCAGCAGTAGTGTCACGCTTCCTGTCACGTGGATCAAGGGATCTGTGGCTTTCCCTCGAGGCTTTCCCTCGAGGCTTTCCCACGAGGCTTTCCCAAAGGGCTGTGCCACGTGCCACCTTGGTGTGAGTCGATCCTCTGCATGAAAGACGAGCCGGTGAAGGGAAAAGAAATTCCTCTGGAATGAACTGAGAAATCAGAGGGACTCTTGGAATGGTGGCACGAACCTGGAGTTCCTCTCTCCGTTCATGTTGAGAGGGCCTCCTCTTGAGATGCGACGGGAACGCCCGGAACTCTTTCCCGACGAAGCAGGGAAAGGATCCCTCATCTCGAGCTACGAGGCGGAAACGGGGCTCCTCTGGATGTGGGCGGCACCCTCGTGTTTCCTCTCTTGTGGAGACGGGTATGTCGGGGAACTTCTTGATTTGCACCAAGGGTGTGAAGGACCCTTTCGAATTCCAGAGGTGAGGTGTGATCAGCCTCGAGACGCCTCAGCGGAAATGGGCCTCATCTCGCCTGGAGGGGAGAACCTCCTGGATTTTGTCGAGTTGCGGCAGGTCTTCTCGAGTTACGACGGGGACCTCAGGAACCCGCTCTGGTGTCCTCAGGAATGGCCAGTCCCCATGCGAGTTGCTAGGGGCCCTCTCGGGATTCCTCTCCCGTCCATGCCGGGGCCTAAGACCTTGTGTGGAGTCGGGGTCGGAACCTGAGGATTCCTCTCCAGTGTTGCCATGGATCTTGGGGTCTCCCCAAGGGGAGTCAGGCCTCGTCTCGAGTGGGGGCATGCACTTGAGCTTTCCTCCCGAGCTGCAGCAGTAGTGTCACGCTTCCTGTCACGTGGATCGAGGGATCTGTGGCTTTCCCTCGAGGCTTTCGCACGAGGCTTTCCCACAGGTCTGTGCCACGCGCCACCTTGGTGTGAGTCGATCCTCGGCGTGAAAGATGAGCCGGTGAAGGGAAAAGAGGTTCCTCTGGAATGGACTGAGACATCTGGGGGACTTCTGGAATGGTGACACGACCCTGGAGTTCCTCTCGCCGTTCCTGTTGAGAGGGCCTCCTCTTGAGATGCGACGGGAACGCTGGGAACTCTTTCCCGACGAAGCAGGGAAAGGATCCCTCATCTCGAGCTACGAGGCGGAAACGGGGCTCCTCTGGATGTGGGCGGGAACCTCGTGTTTCCGCTGAGTGAAGACGGGTATGTCGGGGAACTTCTTGATTTGCACCAAGGGTGTGAAGGACCCTTTCGAAGTTCCAGAGGTGAGGTGTGATCAGCCTCGAGACGCCTCAGCGGAAATGGGCCTCATCTCGCCTGGAGGGGAGAACCTCCTGGATTTTCTCTAGTTGCGGGAGGTCTTCTCGAGTTACGACGGGGACCTCAGGGACCCGTTCTGGTGGCCTCAGGAAAGGCCAGTCCCCATGCGAGTGGCTAGGTGCCATCTCGGGATTCCTCTCAGGTCGATGCCGGGGCCTAAGTCCTTGTGTGGACCCGGGCCGGAAACTGAGGATTTCTCTCCAGTGTTGCCATTGATCTTGGGGTGCTTCTGAGACTCCCCAGGGGATTCAGGCCTCGTCTCGAGTGTGGACATGCACGTGCGATGTCCTCCCGAGCTGCAGCAGTACTGTGACGATTCCTGTCACGTGGATCAAGGGATCTGTGGCTTTCCCTCGAGGCTTTCCCTCGAGGCTTTCCCACGAGGCTTTCCCACAGGGCTGTGCCACGTGCCACCTTGGTGTGAGTCGATCCTCGGCGTGAAAGACGAGACGGTGAAGGGAAAAGACGTTCCTCTGGATTGGACTGAGACATCTGGGGGACTCTTGGAATGGTGACACTACCCTGGAGTTCCTCTCGCCTTTCCTGTTGAGAGGGCCTCCTCTTGAGATGCGACGGAAACGCCGGTAACTCTTTCCCGACGAACAGGGAAAGGATCCCTCATCTCGAGCTACGAGGCAGAAACGGGGTTCCTCTGGATGTGAGCGGCACCCTCGTGTTTCCTCTCGTGTGGAGACGGGTATGGCGGGGAACTTCTTGATTTGCACCAAGGGTGTGAAGGACCCTTTCGAAGTTCCAGAGGTGAGGTGTGATCAGCCTCGAGACGCCTCAGCGGAAATGGGCCTCATCTCGGCTGGAGGGGAGAACCTCCTGGATTTTCTCTAGTTGCGGCAGGTCTTCTCGAATTACGACGGGGGCCTCAGGGATCCGCTCTGGTGGCCTCAGGAAAAGCCAGTCCCCATGCGAGTTGCTAGGGGCAATATCGGGATTCCTCTCCCGTCCATGCCGGGGCCTAAGACCTTGTGTGGAGTCGGGCCAGGAACCTGAGGATTCCTCTCCAGTGTTGCCATGGTTCTTGGGGTGCTTCTCAGTTTCTCCAGGGGAGTCAGGCCTCGTCTCGAGTGGGGGTATGCACGTGCGCTTTCCTCCCGGGGTGCAGCAGTAGTGTCACGCTTCCTGTCACGTGGATCAAGGGAGTTGTGGCTTTCCCTCGAGGCTTTCCCTCGAGGCTTTCCCACACGGCTTACCCACAGGGCTGTGCCACGTTCCACCTTGGTGTGAGTCGATCCCGGCTTGAAAGACGAGCTGTTGAAGGGAAAAGAGGTTCCTCTGGAATGGACTGAGACATCTGCAGGACTCTTGGAATGGTGAAACGTCCCTGTAGTTCCTCTCGCCGTTCCTGTTGAGAGGGCCTCCTCTTGAGATGCGACGGGAACGCCGGGAACTCTTTCCCGACGAAGCAGGGCAAGGATCCCTCATTTCGAGCTACGAGGCGGAAACAGGGCTCCTCTGGATGTGGGCGGCACCATCGTATTTCCTCTCGAGTGGAGACGGGTATGTCGGGGAACTTCTTGATTTGCACCAAGGGTGTGAAGGACCCTTTCGAAGTTCCAGAGGTGAGGTGTGATCAGCCTCGAGACGCCTCAGCGGAACTGGGCCTCATCTCGCCTGGAGGGGAGAACCTCCTGGATTTTCTCGAGTTGCGGCAGGTTTCTTTAGGTACGACGGGGGCCTCAGGAACCCGATCTGGTGGCCGTATGAAAGGCCAGTCCCCTTGCGAGTTGCTAGGGGCCCTCTCGAGATTCCTCTCCTGTCCATGCCGGGGCCTAAGACCTTGTGTGGAGTCGGGGCCGGAACCTGAGGATTCCTCGCCAGTGTTGCCATGAATCTTGGGGTGCTTCTGAGTCTCCCCGGGGGAGTCAGGCCTCGTCTCGAGTGGGGGCATGCACGTTTGCTTTCCTCCCGACCTGAAGCAGTAGTGTCACGCATCCTGTCACGTGGAACAAGGGATCTGTGGCTTTCGCTTGAGTCTTTCCCTCGAGGCTCTCCCTCGAGGCTTTCCCACGAGGCTTTCCCACAGGGCTGTGCCAGGTGCCACCTTGGTGTGAGTCGATCCACGGCGTGAAAGACGAGCCGGTGAAGGGAAAAGAGGTTCCTCTGGAATGGACTGAGATATCTGGGGGACTCTTGGAATGGTGGCACGACCCTGGAGTTCCTCTCGCCATTCCTGTTGAGAGGGCCTCCTCTTGAGATGCGACGGGAACGCCGGGAACTCTTTCCCGTCGACGCAGGGAGAGGATCCCTCATCTCGAGCTACGAGGCAGAAACGGGGCTCCTCTGGATGTGGGCGGGACCCTCGTGGTTCCTCTCGAGTGGAGACGGGTATGTTGGGGAACTTCTTGATTTGCACCAAGGGTGTGAAGGACCCTTTCGAAGTTCCAGAGGTGAGGTGTGATCAGCCTCGAGACGCCTCAGTGGAAATGGGCCTCATCTCGCCTGGAGGGGAGAACCTCCTGGATTTTCTCGAGTTTCGGCACGTCTTCTCGAGTTACGACGGGGACCTCAGGGACCCGCTCTGGTTGTCTCAGGAACGGCCAGTCCCTATGCGAGTTGCTAGGGGCCATTTCGGGATTCCTCTCCCGTCCATGCCGGGGCCTAAGACCTTGTGTGGGGTAGGGGCCGGAACCTGAGGATTCCTCTACAGTGTTGTCATGGATCTTGTGGTGCTGCTGTGTCTCCCCAGGGGAGTGAGGCCTCGTCTCCAATGGGGGCATGCATGTGTGCTTTCCTCCCGAGCTGCAGCAGTATTGTCATGCTTCCTGTCACGTGGATCAAGGGATCTGTGGCTTTCCCTCGAGAATTTCCCTCAAGGCTTTCACACGAGGCTTTCCCACAGGGCTGTGCCACGTGCCACCTTGGTGTGAGTCGATCCTCGGCGTGAAATACGAACCGGTGAAGGGAAAAGAGGTTCCTCTGGAATGGACTGAGACATTGGGGGACTCTTGGAATGGTGGCAGCACCCTGGAGTTCCTCTCGCCGTTCCTGTTGAGAGGTCCTCCTCTTGAGATGCGACGGGAAAGCCGGGAACTCTTTCCCGACGATGCAGGGAATGGACCCTCAACTCGAGCTACGAGGCCGAAACGGGGCTCCTCTGGATGTGGGCGGTACCCTCGTGTTTGCTCTCGAGTGGAGACTGGTATTTCGGGGAACTTCTGGATTTGCACCAAGGGTGTGAAGGACCCTTTCGAATTTCCAGATTTCAGGTGTGATCAGCATCGAGACGCCTCAGCGGAAATGGGCCTTATCTCGACTGGAGGGGAGAACCTCCTGGATTTTCTCGAGTTGCCGCAGGTCTTCTCGAGTTACGACGGGGACCTCAGGGACCCGTTCTGGTGGCCTCAGGAAAGGCCAGTCCCCATGCGAGTTGCTAGCGGCCATCTCGGGATTCCTCTCCCGTCCATACCGGGGCCTAAGACCTTGTGTGGAGTCGGGGCCGGAACCTGAGGATTCCTCTCCAGTGTTGCCATGGATCTTGGGGTGCTTCTGAGTCTCCCCAGCGGAGTCAGGCCTCGTCTCGAGTGAGGACATGCACGTGCGATTTCCTCCAGAGCTGCAGGAGTAGTGTCACGCTTCCTGTCACGTGGATCAAGAGATCTGCGGCTGTCCCTCGAGGCTTTCCCAAGAGGCTTTCCCACAGGGCTGTGCCACGTGCCACCTTGTTGTGAGTCGATCCTCGCCGTGAAAGACGAGCCGGTGAAGGAAAAGAGGTTCCTCTGGAATGGACTGAGACATCTGGGGGACTCTTGGAATGGTGGTACGACCCTTGAGTTCCTCTGGCCGTTCCTGTTGAGAGGGCCTCCTCTTGAGATGCTACGGGAACGCCAGGAACTCTTTCCCGACGAAGCAGGGAAAGGATCCCTCATCTCGAGCTACGAGGCGGAAACGGGGCTCCTCTGGATGTGGGCGGGACCCTCGTGTTTCCTCTCGAGTGGAGACGGGTATGTCGGGGAACGTCTTGATTTGCACCAAGGGTGTGAAGGACCCTTTCGAAGTTCCAGCGGTGAGGTGTGATGCGCCTCGAGACGCCTCAGCGGAAATGGGCCTCATCTCGCCTGGAGGGGAAAACCTCCTGGATGTTCTCGAGTTGGGGCAGGTCTTCTCGAGTTACGACGGGGATCTCAGGGACCCGCTCTGGTGGCCTCAGGAAAGAACAGTCCCCATGCGAGTTGCTAGGGGCCCTCTCGGGATTCCTCTCCCGTCCATGCCGGGGCCTAAGACTTTGTGTGGAGTCGGGGCCGGAACCTGAGGATTCCTCTCCAGTGTTGCCATGGATCTTGGGGTGCTTCTGAGTCTCCCCAGGGGAGTCAGGCCTCATCTCGTGTGGGGGCATGCACGTGCGATTTCCTCCCGAGCTGCAGCAGTAGTGTCACGCTTCCTGTCACGTGGATCAAGGGATCTGTGGCTTTCCCTTGAGGCTTTCCCTAGAGGCTTTCCCACAAGGCTTTCCCACAGGGTTGTGCCACGTGCCACCTTGGTGTGAGTCGATCCTCGGCGTGAAAGACGAGCCGGTGAAGGGAAAAGACGTTCCTCTGGAGTGGACTGAGACATCTGGGGGACTCTTGGAATGGTGGCAGGACCCTGGAGCTCCTCTCGCTGTTCCTGTTGAGAGGGCCTCAAATTGAGGTTGGACGGGAACGCCGGGAACTCTTTTCCGATGAAGGAGGGAAAGGATCCCTCATCTCGAGCTACGAAGAAGAAACAGGGCTCCTCTGTATGTGGGCGGGACCCTCGTGTTTCCTCTCGAGTTGAAACGGGTATGTCGGGGAACTTCTGGATTTGCACCAAGGGTGTGAAGGACCCTTTGGAAGTTCCAGAGGTGAGGTGTGATCAGCCTCGAGACGCCTCAGCGCAAATGGGCCTCATCTCACCGGGAGGGGAGAACCTCCTGGATTTTCTCGAGTTGCGGCAAGTCTTCTCGAGTTATGACGGGGACCTCTGCGACCCGCTCTGGTGGCCTCAGGAAAGGCCAAATCCCATGCGAGTTTCTAGGGGCCCTCTCGGGATTCCTCTCCCGTCCATGCCGGGGCCTCAGACCTTGTGTGGAGTCGGGGCCGGAACCTGAGGATTCCTCTCCAGTGTTGCCATGGATCTTGGGGTGCTTCTGAGACTCCCCAGGGAAGTCAGGCCTCGTCTCGAGTGGGGGCATGCAAGTGCGCTTTCCTCCCGATCTGCAGCAGTAGTATCACGCTTCCTATCACGTGGATCAAGGGATCTGCGGCTTTCCCTCGAGGCTGTCCCCCGAGGCTTTCCCACGAGGCTTTCCCACAGGGCTGTTCCACGTGTCACCTTGGTGTGAGTCGATCCTCGGCGTGAAAGACGAGCTGGTGAAGGAAAAACAGGTTCCTCTGGAATGGACTGAGACATCTGGGGGACTCTTGGAATGGTGGCAGGACCCTGGAGTTCCTCTCGCCGTTCCTGTTGAGAGGGCCTCCTCTTGAGATGCGACACAAAGCCCGGGAACTCTTTCCCGACGAAGGAGGGAAAGGATACCTCATCTCGAGCTACGAGGAAGAGACAGGGCTCCTCTGGATGTGGGCGGGACCCTCGTGTTTCCTCTCGAGTGGAGACGGGAATGTCGGGGAACTTCTGGATTTGCACCAAGCGTGTGAAAGACCCTTTCGAAGTTCCAGAGGTGAGGTGTGATCAGCCTCGTGACGCCTCAGCGGAAATGGGCCTCATCTCGCCTGGAGGGGAGAACTTCCTGGATTTTGTCGAGTTGCAGCAGGTCTTCTCGAGTTATGACGGGGACCTCAGGGGCCCGCTCTGGCGGCCTCAGGAAAAGCCAGTACCCATGCGAGTTGGTAGGGGCCATCTCGGGATTCCTCTGCCGTCCATACCGGGGCCTAAGACCTTGTGTGGAGTCGGGGCCGGAACCTGAGGGCTCCTCTCCAGTGTTGCCATGGATCTTGGGGTGCTTCTGAGTCTCCCCAGGGGAGTCAGGCCTCGTCTCAGTGGGGGCATGCACGTGCGCTTTCCTCCCGAGCTGCAGCAGTAGTGTCATGCTTCCTGTCACGTGGATCAAGGGATCTGTGGCTTTCCCTCGAGGCTTTCCCTCGAGGCTTTCCCACGAGGATTTCCCACATGGCTGTGCCACGTGCCACCTTGGTGTGAGTCGATCATCGGCGTGAAAGACGAGCCGGTGAAGGGAAAAGAGTTTCCTCTGGAATGGACTGAGACATCTGGGGGACTCTTGGAATGGTGGCACCACCCTGGAGTTCCTCTCGCCGTTCCTGTTGAGAGGGCCTCCTCTTGCGATGCGACGGGAAGGCTGGGAACTCTTTCCCGACGAAGCAGGGAAAGGATCCCTCATCTCGAGCTACGAGGCGGAAACGGGTCTCCTCTGGATGTGGTGGCACCCACGTGTTTCCTCTCGAGTGGAGACGGATATGTCGGGGATCTTCTTGATTTGCACCAAGGGTGTGAAGGACACTTTCGAAGTTCCAGAGGTGAGGTGTGGTCAGCCTCGAGACGCCTCAGCGCAAATGGGCCTCATCTCGCCTGGAGGGGAGAACCTCCTGGATTTTCTCGAGTTGCGGCAGGTCTTCTCGAGTTACGACGGGGACCTCAGGGACCCGCTCTGGTGGCCTCAGGAACGGCCAGTCCCCATGCGAGTTCCTAGGGGCCATCTCGGGATTCCTGTCCCATCCATGCCGGGGCCTAAGACCTGTGTGGAGTCGGGGCCGGAACCTGAGGAATCCTCTCCAGTGTTGCAATGGATCTTGGGGTGCTTCTGAGTCTCCCCAGGGGAATCAGGCGTCGTCTCGAGTGGGGGCATGCACGCGCGCTTTCCTCCCGAGCTGCAGCAGTAGTGTCACGCTTCCTGTCACGTGGATCAAGGGATCTGTGGCTTTCCCTCGAGGCTTTCACACGAGGCTTACCCACATGGCTGTGCCACGTGCCACCTTGGTGTGAGTTTATCCTCGGCGTGAAAGGCGAGCCGGTGAAGGGAAAAGAGGTTCCTCTGGAATGGACTGAGACATCTGGGGGACTCTTGGAATGGTGGCACGACCCTGGAGCTCCTCTCGCCGTTCCTGTTGAGAGGGCTTCCTCTTGAGATGCGACGGGAACTCTGGGAACTCTTTCCCGAGGAAGCAGGGAAAGGATCCCTAATCTCGAGCTACGAGGACGAAACGGGGCTCCTCTGGATGTGGGTGGCAGCCTCGTGTTTCTTCTCGAGTTTAGACGTGTATGTCGGGGAACTTCTTGATTTGCACCAAGGGTGTGAAGGACCCTTTGAAAGTTCCAGATGTGAGGTGTGATCAGCCTCGAGACGCCTCAGCAGAAATGGGCCTCATCTCGCTGGAGGGGAGAACCTCCTGGATTTTCTCGAGTTGCGGCAGGTCTTCTCGAATTACGAAGGGGCCTCAGGGACCCGCTCTGGTGGCCTCAGGAAAGGCCAGTCCCCATGCGAATTCCTAGGGGCCATCTCGGGATTCTTCTCCCATCCATGCCGGGGCCTAAGACCTTGTGTGCAGTCGGGGACAGAACCTGAGGATTCCTCTCCAGTGTTGCCATGGATTTTGGGGTGCTTCTGAGTCTCCCCAGGGGAGTCATGCCTCGTCTCGAGTGGGGGCATTCACGCGCGCTTTCCTCCCGAGCGGCAGCAGTAGTGTCACGCTTCCTGTCACGTTGATCAAAGGATCTGTGGCCTTCCCTCGAGTCTTTCCCTCGAAGCTTTCCCACGAGGCTTTCCCACAGGGCTGTGCCACGTGCCACCTTGCTGTGAGTCGATCCTTCGCGTGAAAGACGAGCGGTGAAGGGAAAAGAGGTTCCTCTGGAATGGACTGAGACATCTGGGCGACTCTTGGAGTGGTGGCACCACCCTGGAGTTCCTCTCGCCGTTCCTGTTCAGAGTGCCTCCTCTTGAGATGCGACGGGAACGCTGGGAACTCTTTCCCCACGAAGCAGAGAAAGGATCCCTCATCTCGAGTTACAAGGCAGAAACGGGGCTCCTCTGGATGTGGGGGCACCCTCTTGTTTCCTCTCGAGTGGAGACGGGTGTGTCGGGGAACTTCTTGATTTGCACCAAGGGTGTGAATGACCCTTTTGAAGTTCCAGAGGTGAGGTGTGATCAGCCTTGATACGCCTCAGTGGAAATGGGCCTCATCACTCCTGGAGGGGAGAACCTCCTGGATATTCTCGAGTTGTGTCAGGTGTTCTCCAGTTACGACGGGGACCTCAGGGACCCGCTCTGGTGGCCTCAGGAAAGGCCAGTCCCCATGTGAATTGCGAGGGGCCCTCTCGGGATTCCTCTCCCGTCGATGCCAGGGCCTAAGACCTTGTGTGGAGTTGGTGCCAAAACCTGAGGATTCCTCTCCAGTGTTGCCATGGATCTTGGGGTGCTTCTGAGTCTCCCCAGGGGAGTCAGGCCTCGTCTCGACTGGGGGCATGCACGTGCGCTTTCCTCCCGAGCTGTAGCAGTAGTGTCACGCTTCCTGTCACGTGGATCAAGGGATCTGTGGCTTTCCCTCGAGGCTTTCCCACGAGGCTTACCCACATGGCTGTGCCACGTGCCACCTTGGTGTGAGTTTATCCTCGGCGTGAAAGGAGAGCCGGTGAAGGGAAAAGAGGTTCCTCTGGAATGGACTGAGACATCTGGGGGACTCTTGGAATGGTGGCACGACCCTGGAGTTCCTCTCGCCCTTCCTGTTGAGAGGGCCTCCTCTTGATATGCGACGGGAAGGCAGGGAACTCTATCCCGACGAAGCAGGGAAAGGATCCCCCATCTCGAGCTACGAGGCGGAAACGGGGCTCCTCTGGATGTGGGGGCACCTTCGTGTTTCCTCTCGAGTGGAGACGGGTATGTCGGGGAACTTCTTGATTTGCACCAAGGGTGTGAAGGACACTTTCGAAGTTCCAGAGGTGAGGTGTGATCAGCCTCGAGACGCCTCAGCACAAATGGGCCTCACCTCGCCTGGAGGGAAGAACCTCCTGGATTTTCTCGAGTTGCGGCAGGTCGTCTCGAGTTACGACGGGGACCTCAGGGACCCGCTCTGGTGGCCTCAGCAAAGGCCAGTCCCCATGCGAGTTGCTAGGGGCCATCTCGGGATTCCTCTCCCGTCGATGCCGGGCCCTCAAACCTTGTGTGGAGTCGGGGCTGGAACCTGAGGATTCCTTTCCAATGTTGCCATGGATCTTGGGGTGCTTCTGAGTCTCCCCAGGGGAGTCAGGCCTCGTCTCGAGTGTGGGCATGCACGTGCGCTTTCCTCCGGAGCTGCGACATTACTGTCACACTTCCTGTCAAGAGGATCAAGGGATCTGTGGCTTTCCCTCGAGGCTTTCCCACGAGGCTTTCCCCCAGGGCTGTGCCACGTGCCACCTGGGTGTGACTCGATCCTCGGCGTGAAAGACGAGCCGGGGAAGGGCAAAGAGGTTCCTCTGGAATGGACTGAGACATCTGGGGGATTCTTGGAATGGTGGCACGACCCTGGAGTTCCTCTCGCCGTTCCTCTTGAGAGGGCCTCTTCTTGGGATGCGACAGGAACGCTGGGAACTCTTTCCCGAGGAAGCAGGGAAAGGATCCCTCATCTCGAGCTACGAGGCGGAAACGGGGCTCCTCTGGATATGGGCGGCAACCTCGTGTTTCCTCTCGAGTGGACACGGGTATGTTGGGGATCTTCTTGATTTACACCAAGGGTGTGAAAGACCCTTTTGAAGTTCCAGAGGTGAGGTGTGATCAGCCTCAAGACGCCTCAGCGGAAATGGGCCTCATCTCGCCTGGAGTGGAGAACCTCCTGGATTTTCTCGAGTTGCTGCAGGTCTTCTCGAGTTACGACGGGGACCTCAGGGACCCGCTCTGGTGGCCTCAGGAAAGGCCAGTCCCCATGCGAGTTGCTAGGGGCCATCTCGGAATTCCTCTCCCGTCCATGCCGGGGCCTAAGACGTTGTGTGGAGTTGGGGCCGGAACCTGAGGATTCCTCTCCAGTGTTGCCATTGATCTTGGCGTGCTTCTGAGCCTCCCCAGGGGAGTCAGGCCTCGTCTCGAGAGGGGGCATGCACGTGCGCTTTCCTCCCGAGCTGCAGCAGCAGTGTCACGCTTCCTGTCAGGTGGATCAAGGGGTCTGTGGCTTTCCATCGAGGCTGTCCCTCCAGGATTTCCCACAGGGCTGTGCCTCGTGCCATCTTGGTGTGAGTCAATCCTCGGCGAGAAAGACGAGCCGGTGAAGGGAAAAGACGTTCCTCTGGAATGGAATGAGACATCTGGGGGAGTCTTGGAATGGTGGCACGACCCTGGAGTTCCTCTCGCCGTCCTGTTCAGAGTGCCTCCTCTTGAGATGACACGGGAACGCTGGGAACTCTTTCCCGAGGAAGCAGGGAAAGGATCCCTCATCTCGAGCTACGAGGCGGAAACGGGGCTCCTCTGGATGTGGGCGGGACCCTCGTGTTTCCTCTCGAGTGGAGACGGGTATGTCAGGGAAATTCTTGATTTGCCCCAAGGGTGTGAAGGACCCTTTCGAAGTTCCAGAGGTGAGGTGTGATCAGTCTCGAGACGCCTCAGCGGAAAGGGGCCTCATCTCGTCTGGAGGGGAGAACCTCCTGGATTTTCTCGAGTGGCGGAATGTCTTCTTGAGATACGACGGGGACCTCAGGGACCGGCTCTGTGGCCTCAGGAAGGCCAGTCCCCATGCGAGTTGCTAGGGGCCATCTCGGGATTCCTCTCCCGTCGATGGCGGGGCCTAAGACCTTGTGTGGAGTCGGGGCCGGAACCTGAGGATTCCTCTCCAGTGTTGACATGGATCTTCGGGTGCTTCTGAGTCTCCCCAGGGGAGTCAGGCCTCGTCTCGAGTGGGGGCATGAACGTGAGCTTTCCTCCCGAGCTGCAGCAGTAGAGTCACGCTTCCTGTCACGTGGCTCAAGGGATCTGTGGCTTTCCCTTGAGGCTTTCCCTGGAGGCTTTCCCTCGAGGCTTTCCCACGAGGCTTTCCCCCAGGGGTGTGCCACGTGCCACCTTGGTGTGAGTCGCTCCTCGGCGTGAAAGACGAGCCGGTGAAGGGAAAAGAGGTTCCTCTGGAATGAACTGAGACATCTGGGGGACTCTTGGAATGGTGGCACGACCCTGGAGTTCCTCTCGCCGTTCCTGTTGAGAGGGCCTCCTCTTGAGATGCGACAGGAACGCCGGGAACTCTTTCCCGACGAAGCAGGGAAAGGATCTCTCATTTCGAGCTACGAGGCGGAAACGGGGCTCCTCTGGATATGGGCGGCACCCTCGTGTTTCCTCTCGAGTGGAGACGGGTATGTCGGGGAACTTCTTGATTTGCACCAAGGGGGAGAATGACCCTTTCGAAGTTCCAGAGGTGAGGTGTGATCAGCCTCGATACGCCTCAGTGGAAATGGGCCTCATCACTCCTGGAGGGGAGAACCTCCTGGATTTTCTCGTGTTGCGGCAGGTCTTCTCGAGTTACGACAGGGACCTCAGGGACCCGCTCTGGTGGCCTCAGGAAAGGCCAGTCCCCATGCGAGTTGCTAGGGGCCATCTCGGGATTCCTCTCCCGTCCATGCCGGGGCCTAAGACCTTGTGTGGAGTCGCGGCCGGAACCTGAGGATTCCTCTCCAGTGTTGCCATGGATCGTCGGGTGCTTCTGAGACTCCCCAGGGGAGTCAGGCCTCCTCTCGAGTGGGGGCATGCACGTGGGCTTTCCTCCCGATCTGCAGCAGTAGTGTCACGCTTCCTTTCACGTGGATCAAGGGATCTGTGGCTTTCCCTCGAGGCTTTCCATTGAGGCCCTCCCACGAGGCTTTCCCACAGGGCTGTGCCACCTGGCACCTTGGTGTGAGTCGATCTTCGGCGTGAAAGACGAAGCGGTGAAGGGAAAAGAGGTTCCTCTGGAATAGACTGAGATATCTGGGGCCCTCTTGGAATGGTGGCACGACCCTGGAGTTCCTTTCACCGTTCTTGTGGAGAGGGCCTCTTCTTGAGATGCGACGGGAACGCCGGGAATTCTTTCCCGACGAAGCAGGGAACGGATCCCTCATTTCTAGCTATGAGGCGGAAACGGGCCACCTCTTAATGTGGGCGGGACCCTCGTGTTGCCTCTCGAGTGGAGATGGGTATGTCGGGGAACTTCTTGACTTGCACCAAGGGTGTGAAGGACCCTTTCGAAGTTCCAGATGTGAGTTGTGATTACCTTCGAGACGCCTCAGCGGAAATGGGCCTCCTCTCGCCTGGAGGGGAGAACCTCCTGGATTTTCTCGACTTGCGGCAGGTCTTCTCGAGTTACGACGGGGACCTCAGGGACCCGCTCTGGTGGCCTCAGGAAAGGCCAGTCCCCATGCGAGACGCTAGGGGCCATATCGGGATTCCTCTCCAGTCTATGCCGGGGCCTGACACTTTGTGTGGAGTCGGTGCCGGAACCTGAGGATTCCTCTCCAGTGTTGACATGGATCTTGGGGTGCCTCTGAGTCTCCCCAGGGGAGTCAGGCCTCGTCTCGAGTGGGGGCATGCATGTGCGCTTTCCTCCCGAGCTGCAGCTGTAGTGTCATGCTTCCTGTAACGTGGATCAAGGGATCTGTGGATTTCTCTGGAGGCTTTCCCTCGAGGTCCTCACAAGAGGCTTTCCCACAGGACTGTGCCACGTGCCACCTTGGTGTGAGTCGATCCTCGGCGTGAAAGACGAGCCGGTGAAGGGAAAAGAGGTTCCTCTGGATGGACTGAGACATCTGGGGGTCTCTTGGAATGGGGGCACAACCCTGGAGTTTCTTTCGCCCTTCCTGTTGAGAGGGCCTCCTCTTGAGATGCGACGGGAACCCAGGTAATTCTTTCCCGACGACGCAGAGAAAGGATCCCTCATCTCGAGCGACGAGGCGGAAACATGGCTCCTCTGGATGTGGGCGGCACCCTCGTGTTTCCTCTCGAGTGGAGACGGGTATGTTGGGGAACTTCTTGATTTGCAAGAAGGGTGTGAAGGACCCTTTCGAAGTTTCAGAGGTGAGGTTTGACCAGCCTCGAGACGCGTCAGCGGAAATGGGCCTCACCTCACCTGGAGGGGTGAATCTCCTGGATTTTCTCGAGGTGCGGCAGGTCTTCTCGGGTTACAACGGGGACCTCAGGGACCCGCTCTGGCGGCCTCAGGAAAGGCCAGTACCCATGCGAGTTGCTAGGGGCCCTCTCGGGATTCCTCTCCCGTCCATGCCGGGGCCTAAGACCTTGTGTGGAGTCGGGGCCGGAACCTGAGGATTCTTATCCAGTGTTGCCATGTATCTTGGCGTGCCTCTGAGTCTCCCCAGGGGAGTCAGGCCTCGTCTCGAGTGGGGGCATGCACGTGCGCTTTCCTCTCGAGCTCCAGCAGTAGTGTCATGCTTCCTGTCACGTGGATCAAGGGATCTGTGGCTTTCCCTCGAGGTTTTCTCTCGAGGCCCTCACACGAGGCTTTCCCACAGGACTTTGCCACGTGCCACCTTGGTGTGAATCGATCCTCGGCGTGAAAGAGGAGCCGGTGAAGGGAAAAGAGGTTCCTCTGGAATGGACTGAGACATATGGGGGACTCTTGGAATGGTGGAACGACCCTGGAGTTCCTCTCGCCGTTCCTGTTTAGAGGGCCTCCGCTTGAGATGCAACGGGAACGCCGGGAACTCTTTCCCGACGAAGCAGGGAACGGATCCCTCATCTCGAGCTACGAGGCGGAAACGGGCCGCCTCTGGATGTGGGCGGGACCCTCGTGTTTCCTCTCGAGTGGAGACGGGTATGTCGGAGAACTTCTTGAGTTGCACCAAGGGTGTGAAGGACCCTTTCGAAGTTCCAGAGGTGAGTTGTGATTACCCTCGAGAAGCCTCAGAGGAAATGGGCCTCCTCTCGCCTGGAGCGGAGAACCTCCTGGATTTTCTCGAGTTGCGGCAGGTCTTCCCGAGTTAAGACGGGGACCTCAGAGACCCGCTCTGGTGGCCTCAAGAAAGGCCAGTCCCCATGCGAGACGCTAGGGCCCATCTGGGGATTGCTCTCCCGTCGATGCCGGGGCCTGACCCTCTGTGTGCAGTCGGGGCCGGAACCTGAGTATTCCTCTCCAGTGTTGACATGGATCTTGGGGTGCCTCTGAGTCTCCCCAGGGGAGTCAGGCCTCGTCTCGAGTGGGGGCATGCATGTGCGCTTTCCTCAGGAGCTGCAGCAGAAGTGTCACGCTTCCTGTCACGTGGATCAAGAGATCTGTGGCTTTCTCTCGAGGCTTTCCCTCGAGGCTTTCCCACGAGGCTTTCCCACAGGGCTGTGCCACGTGCCACCTTGGTGTGAGTCGATCCTTGGCATTAAAGACGAGCCTGTGAAGGGAAAAGAGGTTCCTCTGGAATGGACTGAGACATCTGGGGGACTCTTGGGATGGTGGCACGACCCTGGAGTTCCTTTCGCCGTTCCTGTTGAGAGGGCCTCCTCTTGAGATGCAACGGGAACGCCGGGAACTCTTTCCCGACGAAGCAGGGAAAGGATCCCTCATCTCGAGCTACGAGACGGAAACGGGGCTCCTCTGGATGTGGGCGGGACCCACGTGTTTCCTCTAGAGTGGCGACGGGTATGTCGGGGAACTTCTTGATTTGCACCAAGGGTGTGAAGGACCCTTTCGAAGTTCCAGAGGTGAGGTGTGATTAGCCTCGAGACGCCTCAGCGGAAATGGGCCTCATCTCGCCTGGATGGGAGAACCTCCTGGATTTTCTCGAGTTGCGGCAGGTCTTCTCGAGTTACGACGGGGACCTCAGGGACCCGCTCTGGTGGCCTCAGGAAAGGCCAGTCCCCATGCGAGTTGCTAGGGGCCATCTCGGGATTCCTCTCCCGTCCATGCCGGGGCCTAAGACCTTGTGTGGAGTCGGGGACGGAACCTGAGGATTCCTCTCCAGTGTTGCAATGGATCTTGGGGTGCTTCTGAACCTCCCCAGGGGAGTCAGGCCTCGTCTCGAGTGGGGGCATGCACGTGCGCTTTCCTCCCAAGCTGCAGCAGTAGTGTCACGCTTCCTGTCACGTGGATCAAGGGATCTGTGGCTTTCCCTCGAGGCTTCCCCTCGAGGCTTTCCAAAGAGGCTTTCCCACAGGGCTGTGCCACGTCCCACCTTGGTGTGAGTCGATCCTCGGCTTCAAAGACGAGCCGGCAAGGGAAAAGAGTTTCCTCTGGAATGGACTGAGATACCTGGGGGACTCTTGGAATGGTGGCACGACCCTGAAGTTCCTCTCGCCGTTTCTGTTGAGAGGGCCTCTTCTTGAGATGCGAGGGGAAGGCCGGGAACTGTTTCCCGACGAAGAAGGGAAAGGATCCCTCATCTCGAGCTACGAGGCGGAAACGGGGCTCCTCTGGATGTGGGCGAGACACTCG
Organism: Budorcas taxicolor; assembly: GCF_023091745.1. Lineage (NCBI taxonomy): Eukaryota > Metazoa > Chordata > Mammalia > Artiodactyla > Bovidae > Budorcas > Budorcas taxicolor. The sequence goes on from NC_068910.1 coordinate 64,254,666, forward strand.
TGTTTCCTCTCGAGTGGAGACGGGTATGTCGGGCAACTTCTTGATTTGCACCAAGGGTGTGAAGGACCCTTTCGAAGTTCCAGAGGTGAGGTGTGATCAGCCTCGAGATGCCTCAGCGGAAATGGGCTTCATCTCGCCTGAAGGGGAGAACCTCCTGGATTTTCTCGAGTTGCGGCAGGTCTTCTCGAGTTACGATGGGGACCTCAGGGACCCGCTCTGGTGGCCTCAGGAAAGGCCAGTCCCCATGCGAGTTGCTAGGGGCCATCTCGGGATTCCTCTCCAGTCCATGTCGGGGACTAAGACCTTGTGTGGAGTCGGGGCCGGAACCTGAGGATTCCTCTCCAGTGTTGCCATGGATCTTCGGGTTCTTCTGAGTCTCCCCAGGGGAGTTAGGCCTCGTCTCGAGTGGGGGCATGCACGTGCGTTTTCCTCCCGAGCTGCAGCAGTAGTGTCACGCTTCCTCTCACGTGGATCAAGGGATCTGTGGCTTTCCCTTGAGGCTTTCCCTGGAGGCTTTCCGTCGAGGGTTTCCCACGAGGCTTTCCCCCAGGGCTGTGCCACGTGCCACCTTGGTGTGAGTCGATCCTCGGCATGAAAGACGAGCCGGTAAAGGGAAAAGAGGTTCCTCTGGCATGGACTGAGAAATCTGGGAGACTCTTGGAATGGTGGCACGACCCTGGAGTTCCTCTCGCCGTTCCTGTTGAGAGGGCCTCCTCTTGAGATGCGACGGGATCGCCGGGAACTCTTTCCCGAGGAAGCAGGGAAAGGATCCCTCATCTCGAGCTACGATGCGGAAACGGGGCTCCTCTGGATGTGGGCGGGACCCTCGTGTTTCCTCTCGAGTGGAAACGGGTATGTCGGGGAACTTCTTGATTTGCACCAGGGGTGTGAAGGACTCTTTCGAAGTTCCACAGTTGAGATCTGATTGGCCTAGATACGCCTCAGCGGAAATGGGCCTCATCTCGCCTGGAGGGGAGAACCTCCTACATTTTCTCGAGTTGCGGCAGGTCTTCTCGAGTTACGACGAGGACCTCCGGGACCCGCTCTGCTGGCCTCAGGAAAGGCCAGGCCCCATGCGAGTTGCTAGGGGCCGTCTCGGGATTCCTGTCCCGTCCATGCCGGGGCCTAAGTCCTTGTGTGCAGTCGGGGCCGGAACCTGAGGATCCCTCTCCAGTGTAGCCATGGATCTTGGGGTGTTTCTAAGCCTCCCCAGGGGAGTTAGGCCTCATCTCGAGTGGGGGCTTGCACGTGCGCATTCCTCCCGAGCTGCAGCAGTAGTGTCACGATTCCTGTCACGTGGATCAAGGGATCTGTGGCTTTCCCTCGAGGCTTTCCCTCGAGGCTTTCCCACGAGGCTTTCGCACAGGGCTGTGCCACGTGCCACCTTGGTGTGAGTCGATCCTCGGCGTGAAAGACGAGCCGGTGAAGGGAAAAGAGTTTCCTCTTGAATGGACTGAGACATTTGGGGGACTCTTGGAATGGTGGCACCACCCTGGAGTTCCTCTCGCCGTTCCTGTTGAGAGGGCCTCCTCTTGAGATGCGACTGGAATGCCGGGAACTCTTTCCCGACGGAGCATGGAATGTATCCCTCATCTCGAGCTACGAGGCGGAAACGGGGCTCCTCTGGATGTGGGCGGGATCCTCGTGTTTCCTCTCGAGTGGAGACGGGTATGTCGGGGAACTTCTTGATTTGCACCAAGGGTGTGAAGGACCCTTTCGAAGATCCAGAGGTGAGGTGTGATCAGCCTCGAGACGCCTCAGTGGAAATGGGCCTCATCTCGCCTGAGGGGAGAATCTCCTGAATTTTCTCGAGTTGCGGCAGGTCTTCTCGAGTTACGACGGGGACCTCAGCGACCCGCTCTGGTGGCCTCAGGAAACGCCAGTCCCCATGCAAGTTGCTAGGGGCCATCTAGAGATTCCTGTCTCGTCCATGCCGGGGCATAAGACCTTGTTTGGAGTCGGGGCCGGAACCTGAGGATTCCTCTCCAGTGTTGCCATGGATCTTGGGGTGCTTCTGAGTCTCCCCAGGGGAGTCAGGCCTCGTCTTGAGTGGGGGCATGCACGTGTGCTTTCCTCCCGAGCTGCAGCAGTAGTGTCACGCTTCCTGTCACGTGGATCAAGGAATTTGTGGCTTTCCATCGAGGCTGTCCCTCGACGACTTCCCACAGGGCTGTGCCACGTGCCACCTTGGTGTGAGTCGATCCTCGGCGTGAAAGACGAGCCGGTGAAGGGAAAAGAGGTTCCTCTGGAATGGACTGAGACATCTGGGGGACTCTTGGAATGGTGGCACGACCCTGGAGTTCCTCTCGCAGATCCTGTTCAGAGGGCCTCCTCTTGATATGCGACGGGAAGGCCGGGAACTCTTTCCCGATGAAGCAGGGAAAGGATCCCTCATCTCGAGCTACGAGGCGGAAACGGGGCTCCTATGGATGTGTGCGGGACCCTCGTGTTTCCTCTTGAGTGGAGATGGGTATGTCGCGGAACTTTTTGATTTGCACCAAGGGTGTGAAGGACCCTTTCGAAGTTCCAGAGGTGAGGTGTGATCAGCCTCGAGACGCCTCAGCGGAAATGGGCCTCATCTCGCCTGGAGGGGAGAACCTCCTGGATCTTCTCGAGTAGCGGCAGGTCTTCTCCAGTTACGACTGGCACCTCAGGGACCCGCTCTGGTGGCCTCAGGAAATGCCAATACCCATGCGAGTTGCTAGGGGCCACCTAGGGATTCCTCTCCCGTCGATGCCGGTTCCTAAGACCTTGTGTGGAGTCGGGGCCGGAACCTGAGAATTCCTCTCCAGTGTTTCCATGGATCTTCGGGTGCTTCTGAGTCTCCCCAGGGGAGTCAGGCCTCGTCTCGTGTGGGGGCATGCACGTGCGCTTTCCTCCGGAGCTGCAGCAGTAGTGTCACGCTTCCTGGCACGTGGATCAAGGGATCTGTGGCTTTCACTTGAGGCATTCCCTGGAGGCATTCCATCGAGGCTTTCCCACGAGGCTTTCCCACAGGGCTGTGCCACGTGCTACCTTGGTGTGAGTCGATCCTTGGCGACAAAGTCGAGCCGGTGAAGGGAAACGAGTTTCCTCTGGAATGGACTGAGACATCTGGGGGACTCTTGGAATGGTGGCACGACCCTGGAGTTCCTCTCGCCGTTCCTGTTGAGAGGGCCTCCTCTTGAGATGCGACGGGAACGCAGGGAACTCTTTCCCGACGAAGCAGGGAGAGGATCCCTCATCTCGAGCTACGAGGCGGAAACGGGGCTCCATTGGATGTGGACGGGACCCTAGTGTTTCCTATCGAGTGAGACGGGTATGTCGGGGAAGTTCTTGATTTGCACCACGGGTGTGATGGACCCTTTCGAAGTTCCAGAGATGAGGTGTGATCAGGCTCGAGACGCCTCAGCCTAAATGGGCCTCATCTCGCCTCGAGGGGAGAACCTCCTGGATTTTATCGAGTTGCGGCAGGTCTTCTCGAGTTACGACGGGGACATCAGGGACACGCTTTGGTGTCCTCAGGAAAAGCCAGTCCCCATGCGATTTGCTAGGGGCCATAACGGGATTCCTCTCCCGTCCATGCCGGGGCCTAAGGCCTTGTGTGGAGTTGGGGCCGAAACCTGAGGATTCCTCTCCAGTGTTGCCATGGAACTTGGGGTGCTTCTGAGCCTCCCCAGGGGAGTCAGGCCTCGTCTCGAGTGCGGGCATGCATGTGCGCTTTCCTCCCGAGCTGCAGCAGTAGTGTCACGCTTCCTGTCACGTGGATGAAGGGATCTGTGGCTTTCCCTCGAGGCTTTTCCTCGAGGCTTTCCCACGAGGCTTTCCCACAGGGCTTTGCCACGTGCCACCTTGGTGTGAGTCCATCCTCGGCATGAAGGACGAGCCGGTGAAGGGAAAAGAGGTTCTTCAGGAATGGACTGAGACATCTGGGGGACACTTGGAATGGTGGCACAGACCTGGAGTTCCTCTCGCCGTACCTGTTGAGAGCGCCTCCTCTTCAGATGCGACGGGAAGGTCGGGAACTCTTTCCCGACGAAGCAGGGAGAAGATCCCTCATCTCGAGCTACGTCGCGATAACGGGGCTCCTCAGGATGTGGGCGGGACCCTCGTGTTTTCTCTCGAGTGGAGACGGGTATGTCGGGGAACTTCTTGATTTGCACCAAGGGTGTGAAGGACCCTTTCGAAGTTTCAGAGGTGAGATGTATCAGCCTCGAGACAACTCAGCGGAAATGGGCCTCATCTCGCCTGGAGGGGAGAACCTCCTGGATTTTCTCGAGTTGCGGCAGGTCTTCTCGAGTTACGACGGGGACCTCAGGGACCCGCTCTGGTGGCCTCAGGAAAGGCCAGTCCCCATGCGAGTTGCTACGGGCCCTCTCGGGATTCGTCTCCCATTGATGCCGGGGCCTAAGACCTTGTGTGGAGTCGGGGCGGGAACCTGAGGATTCCTCTCCAGTGTTGCCTTGGATCTTGGGGTGCTTCTGCGGCTCCCCAGGGGCGTCAGGCCTCGTCTCGAGAGGGGGCATGCACGTGTGCTTTCCTCCCGAGCTGCAGCAGTAGTGTCACGCTTCCGGTTACGTGGATCAAGGGATCTGTGGTTTCCCTCGAGGCTTTCCCACGAGGCTTTCCCAAAGGGCTGTGCCACGTGCCACCTTGGTGTGAGTCGATCCTCGGTGGAAAAGGCGAGCCGGTGAAGGGAAAAGAGGTTCCTCTGGAATGGACCGAGGCATCTGGGGGACTCTTGGAATGGTGGCACGACCCTGGAGTTCCTCTCGCCGTTCCTGTTGAGAGGGCCTCCTCTTGAGATGCGACGGGAACGCCGGGAACACTTTCCCGACGAAGCAGGGAAGGATCCCTCATCTCGAGCTACGAGCCGGAAACGGGGCTCCTCTGGATATGGGCGGGAACCTCTTGTTTCGTCTCCAGTGGAGACGGGTAGGTCGAGGAACTTCTTGATTTGCACCAAGGGTGTGAAGGACCCTTTCGACGTTCCAGAGGTGAGGTGTGATCAGCCTCGAGACGCCTCAGCGGAAATGGGCCTCATCTCCCCTGGAGGGGAGAACCTCCTGGATTTTGTCGAGTTGCGGCAGGTCTTCTCGAGTTACGACGGGGACCTCAGGGACACGCTCTGGTGGCCTCAGGAAAGGCCAGTCCCCATGCGACTTGCTAGGGGCCATCTCGGGATTCTTCTCCCGTCCAGCCGGGGCCTTAGACCTTGTTTGGAGTCGGCGGCGGAACCTGAAGATTCCTCTCCAGTGTTTCCTTGGATCTTTGGGTCCTTCTGAGTCTCCCCAGAGGAGTCAGGCCTCGTCTCGAGTGGGGGCATGCACGTGCGCTTTCCTCCCGAGCTGCAGCAGTAGTGTCACGCTTCCTGTCACGTGGATCAGGGGATCTGTGTCTTTCCCTCTAGGCTTTCCCTCGAGGCTTTTCCAAGAGGCTTTCCCACAGGGCTGTGCCACGTGCCACCTTGGTGTGAGTCGATCCTCGGCGTGAAAGACGAGCTGGTGAAGGGAAAAGAGGTTCCTCTGGAATGGACCGAGGCATCTGGGGGTCTCTTTGAATGGTGGCACGACCCTGGAGTTCCTCTCGTCGTTCCTGTTGAGAGGGCCTCTTCCTGAGATGCGACGGGAAGGCCGGGAACTCTTTCCCGACGAAGCAGGGAAAGGATCCCTCATCTCGAGCTACGAGGTGGAAACGGGGCTCCTCTCGATTGTGGCGGCACCCTCGTGTTTCCTCTCGAGTGGAGACGGGTATGTCGGGGAACTTCTTGATTTGCACAAAGAGTGTGAAGGACGCTTTCGAAGTTCCAGAGGTGAGGTGTGATCAGCCTCGAGACGCCTCAGCGGAAATGGGCCTCATCTCGCCTGGTGGGGAGAACCTCCTGGATTTTCTCGAGTTGTGGCAGGTCTTCTCATGTTAGGACAGGGACCGCAGGGACACGCTCTGCTGCCCTCAGGAAAGGCCAGTGCCCATGCGAGTTGCTAGGGGCCATCTCAGGATTCCTCTCCCGTCGATGCCGCGGCCTAAGACCTTGTGTGGAGTCTGGGCCAGAAGCTGAGGATTCCTCTCCAGTGTTGCCATGGATCTTGGGGTGCTTCTGAGTCTCCCCAGGGGAGTCAGGCCTCATCTCGAGTGGGAGCATGAACGTGCTCTTTCCTCCCGAGCTTCAGCAGCAGTGTCACGCTTCCTGTCACGTGGATCAAGTGATCTGTGGCTTTCCCTCGAGGCTTTCACTCGAGGCTTTCCGACATGGCTGTGCCACGTGCACCCTTGGTGTGAGTCGATCCTCGGCGTGAAAGACGAACCGGGGAAGGGAAAAGAGGTTCCTCTGGAATGGACTGAGATATCTGGGGGACTCTTGGAATGGTGGCACGACCCTGGAGTTACTCTCGCCGTTCCTGTTGAGAGGGCCTCCTCTTGAGATGCGACGAGAACGCGGGGAACTCTTTTCCGACGAAGCAGGGAAAGGATCCCACATCTAGAGCGATGAGGCAGAAACGGGGCTCCTCTGGATGAGGGCGGGACCCTCGTGTTTCCTCTCGAGTGGAGACGGGTATGTTGGGGAACTTCTTGATTTGCACCAAGGGTGTGAAGGACCCTTTCGAAGTTCCAGAGGTGAGGTGTGATCAGCCTCGAGACGCCTCAGCAGAAATGGGCGTCATCTCGCGTGGAGGAGAGAACCTCCTGGATTTTCTCGAGTTGCGGCTGGTCTTCTCGAGTTACGACGGGGATCTCAGGGACCCGCTCTGGTGTCCTCAGGAAAGGCCAGTCCCCATGCGAGTTGCTAGGGGCCCGCTCGGGATTCACCTCCCGTTGATGCCGGGGCCTAAGACCTTGTGTGGAGTCGGGTCTGGAACCTGAGGATTATTCTCAAGTGTTGCCATGGATCTTGGGGTGCTTCTGAGTCACCCCAGGGGAGTCAGGCCTCGTCTCGAGTGGGGACATGCACGTGCGCCTTCCTCCGGAGCTGCAGCAGTAGTGTCACGTTTCCTGGAACGTGGATCAAGGGATCTGTGGCTTCCCTCGAGGCTTTCCCTCGAGGCTTTCCCTCCAGGCTTTCCCACAGGGGTTTGCCACGTGCCACCTTGGTGTGAGTCGATCCTCGGCGTGAAAGACGAGCCGGTGAAGGGAAAAGAGGTTCCTCTGGAATGGACTGAGACATCTAGGAGACTCTTGAAATGGTGGCACGACCCAGGAGTTCCTCTCGCCGTTCCTGTTGTGAGGGCCTCCTATTGAGATGAGACGGGAACGCCGGGAATTCTTTCCCGACGAAGCAGGGAAAGGATCCCTCATCTCGAGCTACGAGGCGGAAACGGGGCTCCTCTACATGTGGGCGGGAACCTCGTGTTTCCTCTCGAGTGGAGACGGGTATGTCGGGGAACTTCTTGAGTTGCACAAGATTGTGAAGGACCCTTTCGAAGTTCCAGAGGTGAGGTGTGATTAGCCTCGAGACGCCTCAGCAGAAATGGGCCTCATCTCGCCTGAAGGGGAGAACCTCCTGGATTTTCTCGAGGTGCGGCAGGTCTTCTCGAGTTACACCGGGGACCTCAGGGACCCGCTCTGGTGGCCTCAGGAAAGGCCAGTCCCCATGCGAGTTGCTAGGGGCCAACTCGGGTTTCCTCTCCCGTCCATGGCAGGGCCTAAGACCTTGTGTGGAGTCGGGGCCGGAACCTGAGGATTCCTCTCCAGTGTTGACATGGATCTTGGGGTGCCTCTGAGTCTCACCAAGGGAGTCAGGCCTCCTCTCGAGTGGGGGCATGCACGTGCGCTTTCCTCCCGAGCTGCATCAGTAGTGTCACGCTTCCTGGCACGTGGATCAAGGGGTCTGTGGCTTTCCCTCTAGGCTTTCCCTCGAGGCTTTCCCACGAGGCTTTCCCACATTGCTGTGCCACGTGCCACCTTGGTGTGAGTCGATCCTCGGCGTGAAAGACGAGCCGGTGAAGGGAAAAGAGGTTCCTCTGGAATGGACTGAGACATCTGGGGGACTCTTGGAATGGTGGCACGACCCTGGAGTTCCTCTCGCCGTTCCTGTTGAGAGGGCCTCCTCTTGAGATGCGAAGGGAAGGCTGGGAACTCTTTTCCTAAGAAGCATTGAAAGGATCCCTCATCTCGAGCTACGAGGCGGAAACGGGGCTCCTCTGGATGTGGGCGGGACACTCGTGTTTCCTCTCGAGTGGAGACCGATATGTAGGGTAACTTCTTAACGTGCACCAAGGGTGTGAAGGACCCTTTCGAAGTTCCAGAGGTGAGGTGTGATCAGCCTAGAGACGTCTCAGCGGAAATGGGCCTCATCTTGCCTGGAGGGGAGAACCTCCTGGATTTTCTCGAGTTGCGTCAGGTCTTCCCGAGTTACGACGGGGACCTCAGGGACCCGCTCTGGTGGCCGCAGGAAAGGCCAGTCCCCATGCGAGTTGCTAGGGGCCATCTCGGGATTCCTCTCCGGTGCATGTCGAGGCCTAAGACCTTGTGTGGAGTCGGGGCCGGAATCTGAGGATTCCTGTCCAGTGTTGCCATGGATCTTGGGGTGCTTCTGAGTCTCCCCAGGGGAGTCAGGCCTCGTCTCCAGTGGGGGCATGCACGTGACCTTCCTATCGAGCTGCAGCAGTAGTGTCACGCTTCCTGGCACGTGGATCAAGGGATCTGTGGCTTTCCCTCGAGGCTTTCCCTCGAGGCTTTCCCTCGAGGCTTTCCCACAGGGCTGTGCCACGTGCCACCTTGGTGTGAGTCGATCCTCGGCGTGAAAGACGAGCCGGTGAAGGGAAAAGAGGTTCCTCTGGAATGGACTGAGACATCTGGGGGACTCTTGGAATGGAGGCACGGCCCTGGAGTTCCTCTAGCCCTTCCTGTTGAGAGGGCCTCCTCTTGAGATGCGAAGGGAAGGCTGGGAACTCTTTTCCTACGAAGCATTGAAAGGATCCCTCATCTCGAGCTACGAGGCGGAAACGGGGCTCCTCTGGATGTGGGCGGGACCCTCGTGTTTCCTCTCGAGTGGAGACGGGTATGTCGGGGAACTTCTTGATTTGCACCAAGGGTGTGAAGGATCCTTTCGAAGTTCCAGAGGTGAGGTGTGATCAGGCTCGAGACGCCTCAGCGGAAATGGGCCTCATCTCGCCTGGATGGGAGAACCTCCTGGATTTTCTCGAGTTGCGGCAGGTCTTCTCGATTTACGACGGGGTCCGCAGGGACCCGCTCTGGTGGCCTCAGGAAAGGCCATTCCCCATGCGAGTTACTAGGGGCCATCTCGGGATTCCTCTCCGGTCCATGCCTAGGCCTAAGACCTTGTGTGGAGTCGGGGCCGGAACCTGATGATTCCTCTCCAGTGTTGCCATGGATCTTGGGGTGCTTCTGAGTCTCCCCAGGGGAGTCAGGCCTCGTCTCGAGTGGGGGCATGCACGTGCGCTTTCCTCCCGAGCTGCAGCAGTAGTGTCACGCTTTCTGTCACGTGGATCAAGGGATATGTGGCTTTCCTTTGAGGCTTTCCCTCGAGGCTTTCCCACGAGGCTTTCCCACAGGGCTGTGCCACGTGCCACCTTGGTGTGAGTCGATCCTCGGCGTGAAAGACGAGCCGGTGACGGGAAAAGAGTTTCCTGTGGAATGGACTGAGACATCTGGGGGACTCTTGGAATGGTGGCAGGACCCTGGAGTTCCTCTCGCCGTTCCTGGTGAGAGGGCCTTCTCTTGAGATGCGTCGGGAACGCCGGGAACTCTTTCCCGACGATTCAGGGAAAGGATCCATCATCCGGAGCTACGAGGCAGAAACGGGCCACCTCTGGATTTGGGCGGGACCCTCGTGTTTCCGCTCGAGTGGAGACGGGTATGTCGGGGAACTTCTTGATTTGCACCAAGGGTGTGAAGGACCCTTTCGAAGTTCCAGAGGTGAGGTGTGATCAGCCTCGAGACGCCTCAGCGGAAATGGGCCTCATCTCGCCTGGAGGGGAGAACCTCCTGGATTTTCTCGAGTTGCGGCAGGTCTTCTCGAGTTACGACGGGGACCTCAGCGACCCGCTCTTGTGTCCTCAGGAAACGCCAGTCCCCATGCTAGATGCTAGGGGCCCTCTCGGGATTCCTCTCCTGTCCATGCCGGGGCCTAAGACCTTGTGTGGAGTCGGGGCCGGAACCTGAGGATTCCTCTCCAGTGTTGCCATGGATCTTGGGGTGCTTCTGTGTCTCCCCAGGGGAGTCAGGCCTCGTCTCAAGTGGGGGCATGCACGTGCGCTTTCCTATCGAGCTGCAGCAGTAGTGTCACGCTTCCTGGCACGTGCATCAAGGGATCTGTGGCTTTCCCTCGAGGCTTTCCCACGAGGCTTTCCCTCAGGGCTGTGCCACGTGCCACTTTGGTGTGAGTCGATCCTCGGCGTGAAAGACGAGCCGGTGAAGGGAAAAGAGGTTCCTCTGGAATGGACTGAGACATCTGGGGGACTCTTGGAATGGTGGCACGACCCTGGAGTTCCTCTTGCCGTTCCTGGTGAGAGGGCCTCCTCTTGAGAGGCGACGGGAACGCCGGGAACTCTTTCCCGACGAAGCAGGGAAAGGATCCCTCATCTCGAGCTACGAGGCGGAAAAGGGGAACCTCTGGATGTGGGCGGCACCCTCGTGTTTCCTCTCGAGTGGAGTCGGGTATGTCGGGCAACTTCTTGATTTGCACCAAGGGTGTGAAGGACCCTTTCGAAGTTCCAGAGGTGAGGTGTAATCAGCCTAGAGACGTCTCAGCGGAAATGGGCCTCATCTCGCCTGGAGGGGAGAACCTCCTGGATTTTCTCGAGTTGCGGCAGGTCTTTTCGAGTTACGACGGGGACCTCAGGGACCCGCTCTGGTGGCCTCAGGATAGGCCAGTCCCCATGCGAGTTGCTAGGGGCCCTCTTGGGATTTCTCTCCCGTCTATGCCAGGGCCTAATAGCTTGTGTGGAGTCGGGGCCGGAACCTGAGGATTCCTCTCCAGTGTTGCCATGGATCTTGGGGTGCTTCTGAGTCTCCCCAGCGGAGTCAGGCCTCGTCTCGAGTGAGGACATGCACGTGCGATTTCCTCCAGAGCTGCAGGAGTAGTGTCACGCTTCCTGTCACGTGGATCAAGAGATCTGCGGCTGTCCCTCGAGGCTTTCCCAAGAGGCTTTCCCACAGGGCTGTGCCACGTGCCACCTTGTTGTGAGTCGATCCTCGCCGTGAAAGACGAGCCGGTGAAGGAAAAGAGGTTCCTCTGGAATGGACTGAGACATCTGGGGGACTCTTGGAATGGTGGTACGACCCTTGAGTTCCTCTGGCCGTTCCTGTTGAGAGGGCCTCCTCTTGAGATGCTACGGGAACGCCAGGAACTCTTTCCCGACGAAGCAGGGAAAGGATCCCTCATCTCGAGCTACGAGGCGGAAACGGGGCTCCTCTGGATGTGGGCGGGACCCTCGTGTTTCCTCTCGAGTGGAGACGGGTATGTCGGGGAACGTCTTGATTTGCACCAAGGGTGTGAAGGACCCTTTCGAAGTTCCAGCGGTGAGGTGTGATGCGCCTCGAGACGCCTCAGCGGAAATGGGCCTCATCTCGCCTGGAGGGGAAAACCTCCTGGATGTTCTCGAGTTGGGGCAGGTCTTCTCGAGTTACGACGGGGATCTCAGGGACCCGCTCTGGTGGCCTCAGGAAAGAACAGTCCCCATGCGAGTTGCTAGGGGCCCTCTCGGGATTCCTCTCCCGTCCATGCCGGGGCCTAAGACTTTGTGTGGAGTCGGGGCCGGAACCTGAGGATTCCTCTCCAGTGTTGCCATGGATCTTGGGGTGCTTCTGAGTCTCCCCAGGGGAGTCAGGCCTCATCTCGAGTGGGGGCATGCACGTGCGATTTCCTCCCGAGCTGCAGCAGTAGTGTCACGCTTCCTGTCACGTGGATCAAGGGATCTGTGGCTTTCCCTTGAGGCTTTCCCTAGAGGCTTTCCCACAAGGCTTTCCCACAGGGTTGTGCCACGTGCCACCTTGGTGTGAGTCGATCCTCGGCGTGAAAGACGAGCCGGTGAAGGGAAAAGACGTTCCTCTGGAGTGGACTGAGACATCTGGGGGACTCTTGGAATGGTGGCAGGACCCTGGAGCTCCTCTCGCTGTTCCTGTTGAGAGGGCCTCAAATTGAGGTTGGACGGGAACGCCGGGAACTCTTTTCCGATGAAGGAGGGAAAGGATCCCTCATCTCGAGCTACGAAGAAGAAACAGGGCTCCTCTGTATGTGGGCGGGACCCTCGTGTTTCCTCTCGAGTTGAAACGGGTATGTCGGGGAACTTCTGGATTTGCACCAAGGGTGTGAAGGACCCTTTGGAAGTTCCAGAGGTGAGGTGTGATCAGCCTCGAGACGCCTCAGCGCAAATGGGCCTCATCTCACCGGGAGGGGAGAACCTCCTGGATTTTCTCGAGTTGCGGCAAGTCTTCTCGAGTTATGACGGGGACCTCTGCGACCCGCTCTGGTGGCCTCAGGAAAGGCCAAATCCCATGCGAGTTTCTAGGGGCCCTCTCGGGATTCCTCTCCCGTCCATGCCGGGGCCTCAGACCTTGTGTGGAGTCGGGGCCGGAACCTGAGGATTCCTCTCCAGTGTTGCCATGGATCTTGGGGTGCTTCTGAGACTCCCCAGGGAAGTCAGGCCTCGTCTCGAGTGGGGGCATGCAAGTGCGCTTTCCTCCCGATCTGCAGCAGTAGTATCACGCTTCCTATCACGTGGATCAAGGGATCTGCGGCTTTCCCTCGAGGCTGTCCCCCGAGGCTTTCCCACGAGGCTTTCCCACAGGGCTGTTCCACGTGTCACCTTGGTGTGAGTCGATCCTCGGCGTGAAAGACGAGCTGGTGAAGGAAAAACAGGTTCCTCTGGAATGGACTGAGACATCTGGGGGACTCTTGGAATGGTGGCAGGACCCTGGAGTTCCTCTCGCCGTTCCTGTTGAGAGGGCCTCCTCTTGAGATGCGACACAAAGCCCGGGAACTCTTTCCCGACGAAGGAGGGAAAGGATACCTAATCTCGAGCTACGAGGAAGAGACAGGGCTCCTCTGGATGTGGGCGGGACCCTCGTGTTTCCTCTCGAGTGGAGACGGGAATGTCGGGGAACTTCTGGATTTGCACCAAGCGTGTGAAAGACCCTTTCGAAGTTCCAGAGGTGAGGTGTGATCAGCCTCGTGACGCCTCAGCGGAAATGGGCCTCATCTCGCCTGGAGGGGAGAACTTCCTGGATTTTGTCGAGTTGCAGCAGGTCTTCTCGAGTTATGACGGGGACCTCAGGGGCCCGCTCTGGCGGCCTCAGGAAAAGCCAGTACCCATGCGAGTTGGTAGGGGCCATCTCGGGATTCCTCTGCCGTCCATACCGGGGCCTAAGACCTTGTGTGGAGTCGGGGCCGGAACCTGAGGGCTCCTCTCCAGTGTTGCCATGGATCTTGGGGTGCTTCTGAGTCTCCCCAGGGGAGTCAGGCCTCGTCTCAGTGGGGGCATGCACGTGCGCTTTCCTCCCGAGCTGCAGCAGTAGTGTCATGCTTCCTGTCACGTGGATCAAGGGATCTGTGGCTTTCCCTCGAGGCTTTCCCTCGAGGCTTTCCCACGAGGATTTCCCACATGGCTGTGCCACGTGCCACCTTGGTGTGAGTCGATCATCGGCGTGAAAGACGAGCCGGTGAAGGGAAAAGGGTTTCCTCTGGAATGGACTGAGACATCTGGGGGACTCTTGGAATGGTGGCACCACCCTGGAGTTCCTCTCGCCGTTCCTGTTGAGAGGGCCTCCTCTTGCGATGCGACGGGAAGGCCGGGAACTCTTTCCCGACGAAGCAGGGAAAGGATCCCTCATCTCGAGCTACGAGGCGGAAACGGGTCTCCTCTGGATGTGGTGGCACCCACGTGTTTCCTCTCGAGTGGAGACGGATATGTCGGGGATCTTCTTGATTTGCACCAAGGGTGTGAAGGACACTTTCGAAGTTCCAGAGGTGAGGTGTGGTCAGCCTCGAGACGCCTCAGCGCAAATGGGCCTCATCTCGCCTGGAGGGGAGAACCTCCTGGATTTTCTCGAGTTGCGGCAGGTCTTCTCGAGTTACGACGGGGACCTCAGGGACCCGCTCTGGTGGCCTCAGGAACGGCCAGTCCCCATGCGAGTTCCTAGGGGCCATCTCGGGATTCCTGTCCCATCCATGCCGGGGCCTAAGACCTGTGTGGAGTCGGGGCCGGAACCTGAGGAATCCTCTCCAGTGTTGCAATGGATCTTGGGGTGCTTCTGAGTCTCCCCAGGGGAATCAGGCGTCGTCTCGAGTGGGGGCATGCACGCGCGCTTTCCTCCCGAGCTGCAGCAGTAGTGTCACGCTTCCTGTCATGTGGATCAAGGGATCTGTGGCTTTCCCTCGAGGCTTTCACACGAGGCTTACCCACATGGCTGTGCCACGTGCCACCTTGGTGTGAGTTTATCCTCGGCGTGAAAGGCGAGCCGGTGAAGGGAAAACAGGTTCCTCTGGAATGGACTGAGACATCTGGGGGACTCTTGGAATGGTGGCACGACCCTGGAGCTCCTCTCGCCGTTCCTGTTGAGAGGGCTTCCTCTTGAGATGCGACGGGAACTCTGGGAACTCTTTCCCGAGGAAGCAGGGAAAGGATCCCTAATCTCGAGCTACGAGGACGAAACGGGGCTCCTCTGGATGTGGGTGGCAGCCTCGTGTTTCTTCTCGAGTTTAGACGTGTATGTCGGTGAACTTCTTGATTTGCACCAAGGGTGTGAAGGACCCTTTGAAAGTTCCAGATGTGAGGTGTGATCAGCCTCGAGACGCCTCAGCAGAAATGGGCCTCATCTCGCTGGAGGGGAGAACCTCCTGGATTTTCTCGAGTTGCGGCAGGTCTTCTCGAATTACGAAGGGGCCTCAGGGACCCGCTCTGGTGGCCTCAGGAAAGGCCAGTCCCCATGCGAATTCCTAGGGGCCATCTCGGGATTCCTCTCCCATCCATGCCGGGGCCTAAGACCTTGTGTGGAGTCGGGGCCGGAACCTGAGGATTCCTCTCCAGTGTTGCCATTGATCTTGGCGTGCTTCTGAGCCTCCCCAGGGGAGTCAGGCCTCGTCTCGAGAGGGGGCATGCACGTGCGCTTTCCTCCCGAGCTGCAGCAGCAGTGTCACGCTTCCTGTCAGGTGGATCAAGGGGTCTGTGGCTTTCCATCGAGGCTGTCCCTCCAGGATTTCCCACAGGGCTGTGCCTCGTGCCATCTTGGTGTGAGTCAATCCTCGGCGAGAAAGACGAGCCGGTGAAGGGAAAAGACGTTCCTCTGGAATGGAATGAGACATCTGGGGGAGTCTTGGAATGGTGGCACGACCCTGGAGTTCCTCTCGCCGTCCTGTTCAGAGTGCCTCCTCTTGAGATGACACGGGAACGCTGGGAACTCTTTCCCGAGGAAGCAGGGAAAGGATCCCTCATCTCGAGCTACGAGGCGGAAACGGGGCTCCTCTGGATGTGGGCGGGACCCTCGTGTTTCCTCTCGAGTGGAGACGGGTATGTCAGGGAAATTCTTGATTTGCCCCAAGGGTGTGAAGGACCCTTTCGAAGTTCCAGAGGTGAGGTGTGATCAGTCTCGAGACGCCTCAGCGGAAAGGGGCCTCATCTCGTCTGGAGGGGAGAACCTCCTGGATTTTCTCGAGTGGCGGAATGTCTTCTTGAGATACGACGGGGACCTCAGGGACCGGCTCTGTGGCCTCAGGAAGGCCAGTCCCCATGCGAGTTGCTAGGGGCCATCTCGGGATTCCTCTCCCGTCGATGGCGGGGCCTAAGACCTTGTGTGGAGTCGGGGCCGGAACCTGAGGATTCCTCTCCAGTGTTGACATGGATCTTCGGGTGCTTCTGAGTCTCCCCAGGGGAGTCAGGCCTCGTCTCGAGTGGGGGCATGAACGTGAGCTTTCCTCCCGAGCTGCAGCAGTAGAGTCACGCTTCCTGTCACGTGGCTCAAGGGATCTGTGGCTTTCCCTTGAGGCTTTCCCTGGAGGCTTTCCCTCGAGGCTTTCCCACGAGGCTTTCCCCCAGGGGTGTGCCACGTGCCACCTTGGTGTGAGTCGATCCTCGGCGTGAAAGACGAGCCGGTGAAGGGAAAAGAGGTTCCTCTGGAATGAACTGAGACATCTGGGGGACTCTTGGAATGGTGGCACGACCCTGGAGTTCCTCTCGCCGTTCCTGTTGAGTGGGCCTCCTCTTGAGATGCGACAGGAACGCCGGGAACTCTTTCCCGACGAAGCAGGGAAAGGATCTCTCATTTCGAGCTACGAGGCGGAAACGGGGCTCCTCTGGATATGGGCGGCACCCTCGTGTTTCCTCTCGAGTGGAGACGGGTATGTCGGGGAACTTCTTGATTTGCACCAAGGGGGAGAATGACCCTTTCGAAGTTCCAGAGGTGAGGTGTGATCAGCCTCGATACGCCTCAGTGGAAATGGGCCTCATCACTCCTGGAGGGGAGAACCTCCTGGATTTTCTCGTGTTGCGGCAGGTCTTCTCGAGTTACGACAGGGACCTCAGGGACCCGCTCTGGTGGCCTCAGGAAAGGCCAGTCCCCATGCGAGTTGCTAGGGGCCATCTCGGGATTCCTCTCCCGTCCATGCCGGGGCCTAAGACCTTGTGTGGAGTCGCGGCCGGAACCTGAGGATTCCTCTCCAGTGTTGCCATGGATCGTCGGGTGCTTCTGAGACTCCCCAGGGGAGTCAGGCCTCCTCTCGAGTGGGGGCATGCACGTGGGCTTTCCTCCCGATCTGCAGCAGTAGTGTCACGCTTCCTTTCACGTGGATCAAGGGATCTGTGGCTTTCCCTCGAGGCTTTCCATTGAGGCCCTCCCACGAGGCTTTCCCACAGGGCTGTGCCACCTGGCACCTTGGTGTGAGTCGATCTTCGGCGTGAAAGACGAAGCGGTGAAGGGAAAAGAGGTTCCTCTGGAATAGACTGAGATATCTGGGGCCCTCTTGGAATGGTGGCACGACCCTGGAGTTCCTTTCGCCGTTCTTGTGGAGAGGGCCTCTTCTTGAGATGCGACGGGAACGCCGGGAATTCTTTCCCGACGAAGCAGGGAACGGATCCCTCATTTCTAGCTATGAGGCGGAAACGGGCCACCTCTTAATGTGGGCGGGACCCTCGTGTTGCCTCTCGAGTGGAGATGGGTATGTCGGGGAACTTCTTGACTTGCACCAAGGGTGTGAAGGACCCTTTCGAAGTTCCAGATGTGAGTTGTGATTACCTTCGAGACGCCTCAGCGGAAATGGGCCTCCTCTCGCCTGGAGGGGAGAACCTCCTGGATTTTCTCGACTTGCGGCAGGTCTTCTCGAGTTACGACGGGGACCTCAGGGACCCGCTCTGGTGGCCTCAGGAAAGGCCAGTCCCCATGCGAGACGCTAGGGGCCATATCGGGATTCCTCTCCAGTCTATGCCGGGGCCTGACACTTTGTGTGGAGTCGGTGCCGGAACCTGAGGATTCCTCTCCAGTGTTGACATGGATCTTGGGGTGCCTCTGAGTCTCCCCAGGGGAGTCAGGCCTCGTCTCGAGTGGGGGCATGCATGTGCGCTTTCCTCCCGAGCTGCAGCTGTAGTGTCATGCTTCCTGTAACGTGGATCAAGGGATCTGTGGATTTCTCTGGAGGCTTTCCCTCGAGGTCCTCACAAGAGGCTTTCCCACAGGACTGTGCCACGTGCCACCTTGGTGTGAGTCGATCCTCGGCGTGAAAGACGAGCCGGTGAAGGGAAAAGAGGTTCCTCTGGATGGACTGAGACATCTGGGGGTCTCTTGGAATGGGGGCACAACCCTGGAGTTTCTTTCGCCCTTCCTGTTGAGAGGGCCTCCTCTTGAGATGCGACGGGAACCCAGGTAATTCTTTCCCGACGACGCAGAGAAAGGATCCCTCATCTATAGCTACGAGGCGGAAACGGGGCTCCTCTGGATATGGGCGGGACCCTCGTATTTCCTCTCGAGTGAAGACGTGTATGTTGGGGAACTTCTTGAGTTGCACCAAGGGTGTGAAGGACCCTTTCGAAGTTCCAGAGGTGTGTTGTGATCAGCCTCGAGACGCCTCAGCGGAAATGGGCCTCCTCACGCCTGGAGGGGAGAACCTCCTAGATTTTCTCGAGTTGCGGCAGGTCTTCTCGAGTTACGACGGGGACCTCAGGTACCCGCTCTGGTGTCCTCAGGAAAGGCCAGTCCCGATGCGAGTTGCTAGGGGCCACCTCGGGATTCCTCTCCCGTCGATACCAGGGCCTAAGACCTTGTGTGGAGTCGGGGCCGAAACAGAGGATTCCTGTCCAGTGTTGCCATGGATCTTGGGGTGCCTCTGAGTCTCCCCAGGGGAGTCAGGCCTCGTCTCGAGTGGGGGCATACACGTGCTCTTTCCTCCCGAGCTGCAGCAGTAGTGTCATGCTTCCTGTCACGTGGATCAAGGGATCTGTTTTTTTCCCTCGAGGCTTTCACTCGAGGCTTTCCCACGCGGCATTCCCACAGGGCTGTTCCCGTGCCACCTTGGTGTGAGTCGATCCTAGGCGTGAAAGACTAGCTGGTGAAGGGAAAAGAGGTTCCTCTGGAATGGACTGAGACATCTGGGGGACTCTTGGAATGGTGGCACCACCCTGGAGTTCCTCTCGCCGTTCCTGTTGAGAGGGCCTCGTCTTGAGATGCGACGGGAATGCCGGGAACTCTTTCCCGAGGAAGCAGGGAAAGGATCCCTCATCTCGAGCGACGAGGCGGAAACATGGCTCCTCTGGATGTGGGCGGCACCCTCGTGTTTCCTCTCGAGTGGAGACGGGTATGTTGGGGAACTTCTTGATTTGCAAGAAGGGTGTGAAGGACCCTTTCGAAGTTTCAGAGGTGAGGTTTGACCAGCCTCGAGACGCGTCAGCGGAAATGGGCCTCACCTCACCTGGAGGGGTGAATCTCCTGGATTTTCTCGAGGTGCGGCAGGTCTTCTCGGGTTACAACGGGGACCTCAGGGACCCGCTCTGGCGGCCTCAGGAAAGGCCAGTACCCATGCGAGTTGCTAGGGGCCCTCTCGGGATTCCTCTCCCGTCCATGCCGGGGCCTAAGACCTTGTGTGGAGTCGGGGCCGGAACCTGAGGATTCTTATCCAGTGTTGCCATGTATCTTGGCGTGCCTCTGAGTCTCCCCAGGGGAGTCAGGCCTCGTCTCGAGTGGGGGCATGCACGTGCGCTTTCCTCTCGAGCTCCAGCAGTAGTGTCATGCTTCCTGTCACGTGGATCAAGGGATCTGTGGCTTTCCCTCGAGGTTTTCTCTCGAGGCCCTCACACGAGGCTTTCCCACAGGACTTTGCCACGTGCCACCTTGGTGTGAATCGATCCTCGGCGTGAAAGAGGAGCCGGTGAAGGGAAAAGAGGTTCCTCTGGAATGGACTGAGACATATGGGGGACTCTTGGAATGGTGGAACGACCCTGGAGTTCCTCTCGCCTTTCCTGTTGAGAGGGCCTCCTCTTGAGATGCGACGGGAACGCCGGGAACTCTTTCCCGACGAAGCAGGGAACGGATCCCTCATCTCGAGCTACGAGGCGGAAACGGGCCGCCTCTGGATGTGGGCGGGACCCTCGTGTTTCCTCTCGAGTGGAGACGGGTATGTCGGAGAACTTCTTGAGTTGCACCAAGGGTGTGAAGGACCCTTTCGAAGTTCCAGAGGTGAGTTGTGATTACCCTCGAGAAGCCTCAGAGGAAATGGGCCTCCTCTCGCCTGGAGCGGAGAACCTCCTGGATTTTCTCGAGTTGCGGCAGGTCTTCCCGAGTTAAGACGGGGACCTCAGAGACCCGCTCTGGTGGCCTCAAGAAAGGCCAGTCCCCATGCGAGACGCTAGGGCCCATCTCGGGATTGCTCTCCCGTCGATGCCGGGGCCTGACCCACTGTGTGCAGTCGGGGCCGGAACCTGAGTATTCCTCTCCAGTGTTGACATGGATCTTGGGGTGCCTCTGAGTCTCCCCAGGGGAGTCAGGCCTCGTCTCGAGTGGGGGCATGCATGTGCGCTTTCCTCAGGAGCTGCAGCAGTAGTGTCACGCTTCCTGTCACGTGGATCAAGAGATCTGTGGCTTTCTCTCGAGGCTTTCCCTCGAGGCTTTCCCACGAGGCTTTCCCACAGGGCTGTGCCACGTGCCACCTTGGTGTGAGTCGATCCTTGGCATTAAAGACGAGCCTGTGAAGGGAAAAGAGGTTCCTCTGGAATGGACTGAGACATCTGGGGGACTCTTGGGATGGTGGCACGACCCTGGAGTTCCTCTCGCCGTTCCTGTTGAGAGGGCCTCCTCTTGAGATGCAACGGGAACGCCGGGAACTCTTTCCCGACGAAGCAGGGAAAGGATCCCTCATCTCGAGCTACGAGACGGAAACGGGGCTCCTCTGGATGTGGGCGGGACCCACGTGTTTCCTCTAGAGTGGCGACGGGTATGTCGGGGAACTTCTTGATTTGCACCAAGGGTGTGAAGGACCCTTTCGAAGTTCCAGAGGTGAGGTGTGATTAGCCTCGAGACGCCTCAGCGGAAATGGGCCTCATCTCGCCTGGATGGGAGAACCTCCTGGATTTTCTCGAGTTGCGGCAGGTCTTCTCGAGTTACGACGGGGACCTCAGGGACCCGCTCTGGTGGCCTCAGGAAAGGCCAGTCCCCATGCGAGTTGCTAGGGGCCAACTCGGGATTCCTCTCCCGTCCATGCCGGGGCCTAAGACCTTGTGTGGAGTCGGGGACGGAACCTGAGGATTCCTCTCCAGTGTTGCAATGGATCTTGGGGTGCTTCTGAACCTCCCCAGGGGAGTCAGGCCTCGTCTCGAGTGGGGGCATGCACGTGCGCTTTCCTCCCAAGCTGCAGCAGTAGTGTCACGCTTCCTGTCACGTGGATCAAGGGATCTGTGGCTTTCCCTCGAGGCTTCCCCTCGAGGCTTTCCAAAGAGGCTTTCCCACAGGGCTGTGCCACGTCCCACCTTGGTGTGAGTCGATCCTCGGCTTCAAAGACGAGCCGGCAAGGGAAAAGAGTTTCCTCTGGAATGGACTGAGATACCTGGGGGACTCTTGGAATGGTGGCACGACCCTGAAGTTCCTCTCGCCGTTTCTGTTGAGAGGGCCTCTTCTTGAGATGCGAGGGGAAGGCCGGGAACTGTTTCCCGACGAAGAAGGGAAAGGATCCCTCATCTCGAGCTACGAGGCGGAAACGGGGCTCCTCTGGATGTGGGCGAGACACTCGTGTTTCCTCTCGAGTGGAGACGGGTATGTCGGGCAACTTCTTGATTTGCACCAAGGGTGTGAAGGACCCTTTCGAAGTTCCAGAGGTGAGGTGTGATCAGCCTCGAGATGCCTCAGCGGAAATGGGCTTCATCTCGCCTGAAGGGGAGAACCTCCTGGATTTTCTCGAGTTGCGGCAGGTCTTCTCGAGTTACGATGGGGACCTCAGGGACCCGCTCTGGTGGCCTCAGGAAAGGCCAGTCCCCATGCGAGTTGCTAGGGGCCATCTCGGGATTCCTCTCCAGTCCATGTCGGGGACTAAGACCTTGTGTGGAGTCGGGGCCGGAACCTGAGGATTCCTCTCCAGTGTTGCCATGGATCTTCGGGTTCTTCTGAGTCTCCCCAGGGGAGTTAGGCCTCGTCTCGAGTGGGGGCATGCACGTGCGTTTTCCTCCCGAGCTGCAGCAGTAGTGTCACGCTTCCTCTCACGTGGATCAAGGGATCTGTGGCTTTCCCTTGAGGCTTTCCCTGGAGGCTTTCCGTCGAGGGTTTCCCACGAGGCTTTCCCCCAGGGCTGTGCCACGTGCCACCTTGGTGTGAGTCGATCCTCGGCATGAAAGACGAGCCGGTAAAGGGAAAAGAGGTTCCTCTGGCATGGACTGAGAAATCTGGGAGACTCTTGGAATGGTGGCACGACCCTGGAGTTCCTCTCGCCGTTCCTGTTGAGAGGGCCTCCTCTTGAGATGCGACGGGATCGCCGGGAACTCTTTCCCGAGGAAGCAGGGAAAGGATCCCTCATCTCGAGCTACGATGCGGAAACGGGGCTCCTCTGGATGTGGGCGGGACCCTCGTGTTTCCTCTCGAGTGGAAACGGGTATGTCGGGGAACTTCTTGATTTGCACCAGGGGTGTGAAGGACTCTTTCGAAGTTCCACAGTTGAGATCTGATTGGCCTAGATACGCCTCAGCGGAAATGGGCCTCATCTCGCCTGGAGGGGAGAACCTCCTACATTTTCTCGAGTTGCGGCAGGTCTTCTCGAGTTACGACGAGGACCTCCGGGACCCGCTCTGCTGGCCTCAGGAAAGGCCAGGCCCCATGCGAGTTGCTAGGGGCCGTCTCGGGATTCCTGTCCCGTCCATGCCGGGGCCTAAGTCCTTGTGTGCAGTCGGGGCCGGAACCTGAGGATCCCTCTCCAGTGTAGCCATGGATCTTGGGGTGTTTCTAAGCCTCCCCAGGGGAGTTAGGCCTCATCTCGAGTGGGGGCTTGCACGTGCGCATTCCTCCCGAGCTGCAGCAGTAGTGTCACGATTCCTGTCACGTGGATCAAGGGATCTGTGGCTTTCCCTCGAGGCTTTCCCTCGAGGCTTTCCCACGAGGCTTTCGCACAGGGCTGTGCCACGTGCCACCTTGGTGTGAGTCGATCCTCGGCGTGAAAGACGAGCCGGTGAAGGGAAAAGAGTTTCCTCTTGAATGGACTGAGACATTTGGGGGACTCTTGGAATGGTGGCACCACCCTGGAGTTCCTCTCGCCGTTCCTGTTGAGAGGGCCTCCTCTTGAGATGCGACTGGAATGCCGGGAACTCTTTCCCGACGGAGCATGGAATGTATCCCTCATCTCGAGCTACGAGGCGGAAACGGGGCTCCTCTGGATGTGGGCGGGATCCTCGTGTTTCCTCTCGAGTGGAGACGGGTATGTCGGGGAACTTCTTGATTTGCACCAAGGGTGTGAAGGACCCTTTCGAAGATCCAGAGGTGAGGTGTGATCAGCCTCGAGACGCCTCAGTGGAAAAGGGCCTCATCTCGCCTGAGGGGAGAATCTCCTGAATTTTCTCGAGTTGCGGCAGGTCTTCTCGAGTTACGACGGGGACCTCAGCGACCCGCTCTGGTGGCCTCAGGAAACGCCAGTCCCCATGCAAGTTGCTAGGGGCCATCTAGAGATTCCTGTCTCGTCCATGCCGGGGCATAAGACCTTGTTTGGAGTCGGGGCCGGAACCTGAGGATTCCTCTCCAGTGTTGCCATGGATCTTGGGGTGCTTCTGAGTCTCCCCAGGGGAGTCAGGCCTCGTCTTGAGTGGGGGCATGCACGTGTGCTTTCCTCCCGAGCTGCAGCAGTAGTGTCACGCTTCCTGTCACGTGGATCAAGGAATTTGTGGCTTTCCATCGAGGCTGTCCCTCGACGACTTCCCACAGGGCTGTGCCACGTGCCACCTTGGTGTGAGTCGATCCTCGGCGTGAAAGACGAGCCGGTGAAGGGAAAAGAGGTTCCTCTGGAATGGACTGAGACATCTGGGGGACTCTTGGAATGGTGGCACGACCCTGGAGTTCCTCTCGCAGATCCTGTTCAGAGGGCCTCCTCTTGATATGCGACGGGAAGGCCGGGAACTCTTTCCCGATGAAGCAGGGAAAGGATCCCTCATCTCGAGCTACGAGGCGGAAACGGGGCTCCTATGGATGTGTGCGGGACCCTCGTGTTTCCTCTTGAGTGGAGATGGGTATGTCGCGGAACTTTTTGATTTGCACCAAGGGTGTGAAGGACCCTTTCGAAGTTCCAGAGGTGAGGTGTGATCAGCCTCGAGACGCCTCAGCGGAAATGGGCCTCATCTCGCCTGGAGGGGAGAACCTCCTGGATCTTCTCGAGTAGCGGCAGGTCTTCTCCAGTTACGACTGGCACCTCAGGGACCCGCTCTGGTGGCCTCAGGAAATGCCAATACCCATGCGAGTTGCTAGGGGCCACCTAGGGATTCCTCTCCCGTCGATGCCGGTTCCTAAGACCTTGTGTGGAGTCGGGGCCGGAACCTGAGAATTCCTCTCCAGTGTTTCCATGGATCTTCGGGTGCTTCTGAGTCTCCCCAGGGGAGTCAGGCCTCGTCTCGAGTGGGGGCATGCACGTGCGCTTTCCTCCGGAGCTGCAGCAGTAGTGTCACGCTTCCTGGCACGTGGATCAAGGGATCTGTGGCTTTCACTTGAGGCATTCCCTGGAGGCATTCCATCGAGGCTTTCCCACGAGGCTTTCCCACAGGGCTGTGCCACGTGCTACCTTGGTGTGAGTCGATCCTTGGCGACAAAGTCGAGCCGGTGAAGGGAAACGAGTTTCCTCTGGAATGGACTGAGACATCTGGGGGACTCTTGGAATGGTGGCACGACCCTGGAGTTCCTCTCGCCGTTCCTGTTGAGAGGGCCTCCTCTTGAGATGCGACGGGAACGCAGGGAACTCTTTCCCGACGAAGCAGGGAGAGGATCCCTCATCTCGAGCTACGAGGCGGAAACGGGGCTCCATTGGATGTGGACGGGACCCTAGTGTTTCCTATCGAGTGAGACGGGTATGTCGGGGAAGTTCTTGATTTGCACCACGGGTGTGATGGACCCTTTCGAAGTTCCAGAGATGAGGTGTGATCAGGCTCGAGACGCCTCAGCCTAAATGGGCCTCATCTCGCCTCGAGGGGAGAACCTCCTGGATTTTCTCGAGTTGCGGCAGGTCTTCTCGAGTTACGACGGGGACATCAGGGACACGCTTTGGTGTCCTCAGGAAAAGCCAGTCCCCATGCGATTTGCTAGGGGCCATAACGGGATTCCTCTCCCGTCCATGCCGGGGCCTAAGGCCTTGTGTGGAGTTGGGGCCGAAACCTGAGGATTCCTCTCCAGTGTTGCCATGGAACTTGGGGTGCTTCTGAGCCTCCCCAGGGGAGTCAGGCCTCGTCTCGAGTGCGGGCATGCATGTGCGCTTTCCTCCCGAGCTGCAGCAGTAGTGTCACGCTTCCTGTCACGTGGATGAAGGGATCTGTGGCTTTCCCTCGAGGCTTTTCCTCGAGGCTTTCCCACGAGGCTTTCCCACAGGGCTTTGCCACGTGCCACCTTGGTGTGAGTCCATCCTCGGCATGAAGGACGAGCCGGTGAAGGGAAAAGAGGTTCTTCAGGAATGGACTGAGACATCTGGGGGACACTTGGAATGGTGGCACAGACCTGGAGTTCCTCTCGCCGTACCTGTTGAGAGCGCCTCCTCTTCAGATGCGACGGGAAGGTCGGGAACTCTTTCCCGACGAAGCAGGGAGAAGATCCCTCATCTCGAGCTACGTCGCGATAACGGGGCTCCTCAGGATGTGGGCGGGACCCTCGTGTTTTCTCTCGAGTGGAGACGGGTATATCGGGGAACTTCTTGATTTGCACCAAGGGTGTGAAGGACCCTTTCGAAGTTTCAGAGGTGAGATGTATCAGCCTCGAGACAACTCAGCGGAAATGGGCCTCATCTCGCCTGGAGGGGAGAACCTCCTGGATTTTCTCGAGTTGCGGCAGGTCTTCTCGAGTTACGACGGGGACCTCAGGGACCCGCTCTGGTGGCCTCAGGAAAGGCCAGTCCCCATGCGAGTTGCTACGGGCCCTCTCGGGATTCGTCTCCCATTGATGCCGGGGCCTAAGACCTTGTGTGGAGTCGGGGCGGGAACCTGAGGATTCCTCTCCAGTGTTGCCTTGGATCTTGGGGTGCTTCTGCGGCTCCCCAGGGGCGTCAGGCCTCGTCTCGAGAGGGGGCATGCACGTGCGCTTTCCTCCCGAGCTGCAGCAGTAGTGTCACGCTTCCGGTTACGTGGATCAAGGGATCTGTGGTTTCCCTCGAGGCTTTCCCACGAGGCTTTCCCAAAGGGCTGTGCCACGTGCCACCTTGGTGTGAGTCGATCCTCGGTGGAAAAGGCGAGCCGGTGAAGGGAAAAGAGGTTCCTCTGGAATGGACCGAGGCATCTGGGGGACTCTTGGAATGGTGGCACGACCCTGGAGTTCCTCTCGCCGTTCCTGTTGAGAGGGCCTCCTCTTGAGATGCGACGGGAACGCCGGGAACACTTTCCCGACGAAGCAGGGAAGGATCCCTCATCTCGAGCTACGAGCCGGAAACGGGGCTCCTCTGGATATGGGCGGGAACCTCTTGTTTCGTCTCCAGTGGAGACGGGTAGGTCGAGGAACTTCTTGATTTGCACCAAGGGTGTGAAGGACCCTTTCGAAGTTCCAGAGGTGAGGTGTGATCAGCCTCGAGACGCCTCAGCGGAAATGGGCCTCATCTCCCCTGGAGGGGAGAACCTCCTGGATTTTGTCGAGTTGCGGCAGGTCTTCTCGAGTTACGACGGGGACCTCAGGGACACGCTCTGGTGGCCTCAGGAAAGGCCAGTCCCCATGCGACTTGCTAGGGGCCATCTCGGGATTCTTCTCCCGTCCAGCCGGGGCCTTAGACCTTGTTTGGAGTCGGCGGCGGAACCTGAAGATTCCTCTCCAGTGTTTCCTTGGATCTTTGGGTCCTTCTGAGTCTCCCCAGAGGAGTCAGGCCTCGTCTCGAGTGGGGGCATGCACGTGCGCTTTCCTCCCGAGCTGCAGCAGTAGTGTCACGCTTCCTGTCACGTGGATCAGGGGATCTGTGTCTTTCCCTCTAGGCTTTCCCTCGAGGCTTTTCCAAGAGGCTTTCCCACAGGGCTGTGCCACGTGCCACCTTGGTGTGAGTCGATCCTCGGCGTGAAAGACGAGCTGGTGAAGGGAAAAGAGGTTCCTCTGGAATGGACCGAGGCATCTGGGGGTCTCTTTGAATGGTGGCACGACCCTGGAGTTCCTCTCGTCGTTCCTGTTGAGAGGGCCTCTTCCTGAGATGCGACGGGAAGGCCGGGAACTCTTTCCCGACGAAGCAGGGAAAGGATCCCTCATCTCGAGCTACGAGGTGGAAACGGGGCTCCTCTCGATTGTGGCGGCACCCTCGTGTTTCCTCTCGAGTGGAGACGGGTATGTCGGGGAACTTCTTGATTTGCACAAAGAGTGTGAAGGACGCTTTCGAAGTTCCAGAGGTGAGGTGTGATCAGCCTCGAGACGCCTCAGCGGAAATGGGCCTCATCTCGCCTGGTGGGGAGAACCTCCTGGATTTTCTCGAGTTGTGGCAGGTCTTCTCATGTTAGGACAGGGACCGCAGGGACACGCTCTGCTGCCCTCAGGAAAGGCCAGTGCCCATGCGAGTTGCTAGGGGCCATCTCAGGATTCCTCTCCCGTCGATGCCGCGGCCTAAGACCTTGTGTGGAGTCTGGGCCAGAAGCTGAGGATTCCTCTCCAGTGTTGCCATGGATCTTGGGGTGCTTCTGAGTCTCCCCAGGGGAGTCAGGCCTCATCTCGAGTGGGAGCATGAACGTGCTCTTTCCTCCCGAGCTTCAGCAGCAGTGTCACGCTTCCTGTCACGTGGATCAAGTGATCTGTGGCTTTCCCTCGAGGCTTTCACTCGAGGCTTTCCGACATGGCTGTGCCACGTGCACCCTTGGTGTGAGTCGATCCTCGGCGTGAAAGACGAACCGGGGAAGGGAAAAGAGGTTCCTCTGGAATGGACTGAGATATCTGGGGGACTCTTGGAATGGTGGAACGACCCTGGAGTTACTCTCGCCGTTCCTGTTGAGAGGGCCTCCTCTTGAGATGCGACGAGAACGCGGGGAACTCTTTTCCGACGAAGCAGGGAAAGGATCCCACATCTAGAGCGATGAGGCAGAAACGGGGCTCCTCTGGATGAGGGCGGGACCCTCGTGTTTCCTCTCGAGTGGAGACGGGTATGTTGGGGAACTTCTTGATTTGCACCAAGGGTGTGAAGGACCCTTTCGAAGTTCCAGAGGTGAGGTGTGATCAGCCTCGAGACGCCTCAGCAGAAATGGGCGTCATCTCGCGTGGAGGAGAGAACCTCCTGGATTTTCTCGAGTTGCGGCTGGTCTTCTCGAGTTACGACGGGGATCTCAGGGACCCGCTCTGGTGTCCTCAGGAAAGGCCAGTCCCCATGCGAGTTGCTAGGGGCCCGCTCGGGATTCACCTCCCGTTGATGCCGGGGCCTAAGACCTTGTGTGGAGTCGGGTCTGGAACCTGAGGATTATTCTCAAGTGTTGCCATGGATCTTGGGGTGCTTCTGAGTCACCCCAGGGGAGTCAGGCCTCGTCTCGAGTGGGGACATGCACGTGCGCCTTCCTCCGGAGCTGCAGCAGTAGTGTCACGTTTCCTGGAACGTGGATCAAGGGATCTGTGGCTTCCCTCGAGGCTTTCCCTCGAGGCTTTCCCTCCAGGCTTTCCCACAGGGGTTTGCCACGTGCCACCTTGGTGTGAGTCGATCCTCGGCGTGAAAGACGAGCCGGTGAAGGGAAAAGAGGTTCCTCTGGAATGGACTGAGACATCTAGGAGACTCTTGAAATGGTGGCACGACCCAGGAGTTCCTCTCGCCGTTCCTGTTGTGAGGGCCTCCTATTGAGATGAGACGGGAACGCCGGGAATTCTTTCCCGACGAAGCAGGGAAAGGATCCCTCATCTCGAGCTACGAGGCGGAAACGGGGCTCCTCTACATGTGGGCGGGAACCTCGTGTTTCCTCTCGAGTGGAGACGGGTATGTCGGGGAACTTCTTGAGTTGCACAAGATTGTGAAGGACCCTTTCGAAGTTCCAGAGGTGAGGTGTGATTAGCCTCGAGACGCCTCAGCAGAAATGGGCCTCATCTCGCCTGAAGGGGAGAACCTCCTGGATTTTCTCGAGGTGCGGCAGGTCTTCTCGAGTTACACCGGGGACCTCAGGGACCCGCTCTGGTGGCCTCAGGAAAGGCCAGTCCCCATGCGAGTTGCTAGGGGCCAACTCGGGTTTCCTCTCCCGTCCATGGCAGGGCCTAAGACCTTGTGTGGAGTCGGGGCCGGAACCTGAGGATTCCTCTCCAGTGTTGACATGGATCTTGGGGTGCCTCTGAGTCTCACCAAGGGAGTCAGGCCTCCTCTCGAGTGGGGGCATGCACGTGCGCTTTCCTCCCGAGCTGCATCAGTAGTGTCACGCTTCCTGGCACGTGCATCAAGGGGTCTGTGGCTTTCCCTCTAGGCTTTCCCTCGAGGCTTTCCCACGAGGCTTTCCCACATTGCTGTGCCACGTGCCACCTTGGTGTGAGTCGATCCTCGGCGTGAAAGACGAGCCGGTGAAGGGAAAAGAGGTTCCTCTGGAATGGACTGAGACATCTGGGGGACTCTTGGAATGGTGGCACGGCCCTGGAGTTCCTCTCGCCGTTCCTGTTGAGAGGGCCTCCTCTTGAGATGCGAAGGGAAGGCTGGGAACTCTTTTCCTAAGAAGCATTGAAAGGATCCCTCATCTCGAGCTACGAGGCGGAAACGGGGCTCCTCTGGATGTGGGCGGGACACTCGTGTTTCCTCTCGAGTGGAGACCGATATGTAGGGTAACTTCTTAACGTGCACCAAGGGTGTGAAGGACCCTTTCGAAGTTCCAGAGGTGAGGTGTGATCAGCCTAGAGACGTCTCAGCGGA
Organism: Budorcas taxicolor; assembly: GCF_023091745.1. Lineage (NCBI taxonomy): Eukaryota > Metazoa > Chordata > Mammalia > Artiodactyla > Bovidae > Budorcas > Budorcas taxicolor. Next base: position 64,284,067 of record NC_068910.1, read on the forward strand.
AATGGGCCTCATCTTGCCTGGAGGGGAGAACCTCCTGGATTTTCTCGAGTTGCGTCAGGTCTTCCCGAGTTACGACGGGGACCTCAGGGACCCGCTCTGGTGGCCGCAGGAAAGGCCAGTCCCCATGCGAGTTGCTAGGGGCCATCTCGGGATTCCTCTCCGGTGCATGCCGAGGCCTAAGACCTTGTGTGGAGTCGGGGCCGGAATCTGAGGATTCCTGTCCAGTGTTGCCATGGATCTTGGGGTGCTTCTGAGTCTCCCCAGGGGAGTCAGGCCTCGTCTCCAGTGGGGGCATGCACGTGACCTTCCTATCGAGCTGCAGCAGTCGTGTCACGTTTCCTGGCACGTGCATCAAGGGATCTGTGGCTTCCCTCGAGGCTCTCCCTCGAGGCTTTCCCTCGAGGCTTTCCCACGAGGCTTTCCCAGAGGGCTGTGCCACGTGCCACCTTGGTGTGAGTTGATCATCGGCGTGAAAGACGAGCCGGTGAAGGGAAAAGAGGTTCCTCTGGAATGGACTGAGACATCTGGGGGACTCTTGGAATGGTGGCACGGCCCTGGAGTTCCTCTCGCCATTCCTGTTGAGAGGGTCTCCTCTTTAGATGAGACGGGAAGGCCGGGAACTCTTTCCCGAGGAAGCAGGGAAAAGATCCCTCATCTCGACCTACGAGGCGGAAACGGGGCTCCTCTGGATATGGGCGGGAACCTCTTGTTTCGTCTCCAGTGGAGACGGGTAGGTCGAGGAACTTCTTGATTTGCACCAAGGGTGTGAAGGACCCTTTCGACGTTCCAGTGGTGAGGTGTGATCAGCCTCGAGACGCCTCAGCGGAAATGGGCCTCATCTCCCCTGGAGGGGAGAACCTCCTGGATTTTGTCGAGTTGCGGCAGGTCTTCTCGAGTTACGACGGGGACCTCAGGGACACGCTCTGGTGGCCTCAGGAAAGGCCAGTCCCCATGCGACTTGCTAGGGGCCATCTGGGGATTCTTCTCCCGTCCATGCCGGGGCCTTAGACCTTGTTTGGAGTCGGCGCCGGAACCTGAAGATTCCTCTCCAGTGTTTCCTTGGATCTTTGGGTCCTTCTGAGTCTCCCCAGAGGAGTCAGGCCTCGTCTCGATTGGGGGCATGCACGTGCGCTTTCCTCCCGAGCTGCAGCAGTAGTGTCACGCTTCCTGTCACGTGGATCAGGGGATCTGTGTCTTTCCCTCTAGGCTTTCCCTCGAGGCTTTTCCAAGAGGCTTTCCCACAGGGCTGTGCCACGTGCCACATTGGTGTGAGTCGATCCTCGGCGTGAAAGACGAGCCGGTGAAGGGAAAAGAGTTTCCTCTGGAATGGACCGAGGCATCTGGGGGTCTCTTTGAATGGTGGCACGACCCTGGAGTTCCTCTCGTCGTTCCTGTTGAGAGGGCCTCTTCCTGAGATGCGACGGGAAGGCCGGGAACTCTTTCCCGACGAAGCAGGGAAAGGATCCCTCATCTCGAGCTACGAGGCGGAAACGGGGCTCCTCTCGATTGTGGCGGCACCCTCGTGTTTCCTCTCGAGTGGAGACGGGTATGTCGGGGAACTTCTTGATTTGCACAAAGAGTGTGAAGGACGCTTTCGAAGTTCCAGAGGTGAGGTGTGATCAGCCTCGAGACGCCTCAGCGGAAATGGGCCTCATCTCGCCTGGTGGGGAGAACCTCCTGGATTTTCTCGAGTTGTGGCAGGTCTTCTCATGTTAGGACAGGGACCGCAGGGACACGCTCTGCTGCCCTCAGGAAAGGCCAGTGCCCATGCGAGTTGCTAGGGGCCATCTCGGGATTCCTCTCCCGTCGATGCCGCGGCCTAAGACCTTGTGTGGAGTCTGGGCCAGAAGCTGAGGATTCCTCTACAGTGTTGCCATGGATCTTGGGGTGCTTCTGAGTCTCCCCAGGGGAGTCAGGCCTCATCTCGAGTGGGAGCATGAACGTGCTCTTTCCTACCGAGCTTCAGCAGTAGTGTCACGCTTCCTGTCACGTAGATCAAGTGATCTGTGGCTTTCCCTCGAGGCTTTCCCTCGAGGCTTTCCGACATGGCTGTGCCACGTGCACCCTTGGTGTGAGTCGATCCTCGGCGTGAAAGACGAACCGGGGAAGGGAAAAGAGGTTCCTCTGGAATGGACTGAGATATCTGGGGGACTCTTGGAATGGTGGCACGACCCTGGAGTTACTCTCGCCGTTCCTGTTGAGAGGGCCTCCTCTTGAGATGCGACGAGAACGCCGGGAATTCTTTCCCGACGAAGCAGGGAAAGGATCCCTATCTCGAGCTACGAGGCGGAACCGGGGCTCCTCTACATGTGGGCGGGAACCTCGTGTTTCCTCTCGAGTGGAGACGGGTATGTCAGGGAACTTCTTGAGTTGCACCAAGATTGTGAAGGACCCTTTCGAAGTTCCAGAGGTGAGGTGTGATTAGCCTCGAGACGCCTCAGCAGAAATGGGCCTCATCTCGCCTGAAGGGGAGAACCTCCTGGATTTTCTCGAGGTGCGTCAGGTCTTCTCGACTTACAACGGGGACCTCAGGGACCCGCTCTGGTGGCCTCAGGAAAGGCCAGTCCCCATGCGAGTTGCTAGGGGCCACCTCGGGATTCCTCTCCCGTCCATGCCAGGGCCTAAGACCTTGTGTGGAGGCGGGGCTGGAACCTGAGGATTCCTCTTCAGTGTTGACATGGATCTTGGGGTGCCTCGGAGTCTCCCCAGGGGAGTCAGGCCTCGTCTCGAGTGGGGGCATGCACGTGCGCTTTCCTCCAGAGCTGCAGCAGTAGTGTCACGCTTTCTGGCACGTGCATCAAGTGATCTGTGGCTTTCCCTCTAGGCTTTCCCTCGAGGTTTTCCCACGAGGCTTTCCCACATTGCTGTGCCACGTGCCACCTTGGTGTGTGTAGATCCTCGGCGTGAAAGACGTGCCGGTGAAGGGAAAAGAGGTTCCTCTGGAATGAACTGAGACATCTGGGGGACTCTTGGAATGGTGGCACGTCCCTGGAGTTCCTCTCGCCGTTCCTGTTGAGAGGGCCACCTCTTGAGATGCGAAGGGAAGGCTGGGAACTCTTTTCCTACGAAGCATTGAAAGGATCCCTCATCTCGAGCTACGAGGCGGAAACGGGGCTCCTCTGGATGTGGGCGGGACCCTCGTGTTTCCTCTCGAGTGGAGACCGATATGTAGGGGAACTTCTTAATGTGCACCAAGGGTGTGAAGGACCCTTTCGAAGTTCCAGAGGTGAGGTGTGATCAGCCTAGAGACGTCTCAGCGGAAATGGGCCTCATCTTGCCTAGAGGGGAGAACCTCCTGGATTTTCTCGAGGTGCGTCAGGTCTTCTCGAGTTACGACGGGGACCTCAGGGACCCGCTCTGGTGGACTCAGGAAAGGCCAGTCCCCATGCGAGTTGCTAGGGGCCATCTCGGGATTCCTCTCCGGTGCATGCCGAGGCCTAAGACCTTGTGTGGAGTCGGGGCCGGAATCTGAGGATTCCTGTCCAGTGTTGCCATGGATCTTGGGGTGCTTCTGAGTCTCCGCAGGGGAGTCAGGCCTCGTCTCAAGTGGGGGCATGCACGAGCGCTTTCCTCCCGAGCTGCAGCAGTAGTGTCACGCTTCCTGTCACGTGGATCAAGGGATCCGTGGCTTTCCCTCGAGGCTTTCCCACGAGGCTTTCGAACAGGGCTGTGCCACGTGCTACCTTGGTGTGAGTCGATCCTCGGCGTGAAAGACGAGCCGGTGAAGGGAAAAGAGGTTCCTCTGGAATGGACTGAGACATCTGGGGGACTCTTGGAATGGTGGCACAACTCTGGAGTATCTCTCGCCGTTCCTGTTTATAGGGCCTCCTCTTGAGATGCGACGGGAAGGCAGGGAACCTTGCCCAACGAAGCAGGGAAAGAATTCCTCATCTCGAGCTACGAGGCGGAAACGGGGCACCTCTGGATGTGGGCGGGACCCTCGTGTTTCCTCTCGAGTGGAGACGGGTATGTCGGGGAACTTCTTGATTTGCACCAAGGGTGTGAAGGACCCTTTCGAAGTTCGAGAGGTGAGGTGTGATCAGCCTCGAGACGCCTCAGCGGAAATGGGCCTCATCTCGCCTGGAGGGGAGAACTTCCTGGATTTTCTCGAGTTGCGGCAAGTCTTCTCGAGTTACGACGGGGACCTCAGGGACCCGCTCTGGTGTCCTCAGGAAACGCCAGTCCCCATGCGAGTTGCTAGGGGCCCTCTCGGGATTCCTCTCCCGTCCATGCCGGGGCCTAAGACCTTGTGTGGAGTCGGGCCGGTACCTGAGGATTCCTCTCCAGTGTTGACATGGATCTTGGGGTGCTACTGAGTATCCCCAGGGTAGTCAGGCCTCGTCTCGAGTGGGGGCATGCACGTGCGCTTTCCTCCCGAGCTGCAGCAGTAGTGTCACGCTTCCTGTCACGTGGTTCAAGGGATTTGTGGCTTTCCCTCGAGGCTTTCCCACGAGGCTTTCCCACAGGGCTGTGCCACATGCCACCTTGGTTAGAGTCGATCCTCGGCGTGAAAGACGAGCCGGTGACGGGAAACGAGGTTCCTCTGGAATGGACTGAGACAACTGGGGAACTTTTGGAATGGTGGCACGACCCTGGAGTTCCTTTCGCCATTCCTATTGAGAGGGCCTCCTCTTGAGTTGCTACGGGAAGGCCGGGAACTCTTTCCCGAGCAAGTAGGGAAAGGATCCCTCATCCTGAGCTACGAGGCGGAAACGGGGCTCCTCTGGATGTGGCCGGGAGCCCCGTCTTTCCTATCGAGTGGAGACGGTTATGTCGGGGAACTTCTTGATTTGCACCAAGGGTGTGAAGGACCCTTTCGAAGTTCCGGAGGTGAGGTGTGATCAGCCTCGAGACGCCTCAGCGGAAATGGGCCTCATCTCGCCTGGAGGGGAGAACCTGCTGGATTTTCTCGAGTTGCGGCAGGTCTTCTCGAGTTAGGACGGGGACAACATGGACCAGCTCTGGTGGCCCCAGGAAAATTCAGTCCCCATGCGAGTTGCTAGGGGCCCTCTCGGGATTCCTCTCACGTCCATGCCGGGGCCTAAGACCTTGTGTGGAGTCGGGGCCGGAACCTGAGGATTCCTCTCCAGTGTTGACATGGATCTTGGGGTGCCTCTGAGTCTCACCAGGGGAGTCAGGCCTCCTCTCGAGTCGGGGCATGCACGTGCGCTTTCCTCCCGAGCTGCAGCAGTAGTGTCACGCTTCCTGGCACGTGCATCAAGGGATCTGTGGCTTTCCCTCTAGGCTTTCCCTCGAGGCTTTCCCACGAGGCTTTCCCACATTGCTGTGCCACGTGCCACCTTGGTGTGAGTCGATCCTCGGCGTGAAAGACGAGCCGGTGAAGGGAAAAGAGGTTCCTCTGGAATAGACTGAGACATCTGGGGGACTCTTGGAATGGTGGAACGGCCCTGGAGTTCCTCTAGCCGTTCCTGTCGAGAGGGCCTCCTCTTGAGATGCAAAGGGAAGGCTGGGAACTCTTTTCCTAAGAAGCATTGAAAGGATCCCTCATCTCGAGCTACGAGGCAGAAACGGGGCTCCTCTGGATGTGGGCGGGACCCTCGTGTTTCCTCTCGAGTGGAGACCGATATGTAGGGGAACTTCTTAATGTGCACCAAGGGTGTGAAGGACCCTTTCGAAGTTCCAGAGGTGAGGTGTGATCAGCCTAGAGACGTCTCAGCGGAAATGGGCCTCATCTTGCCTGGAGGGGAGAACCTCCTGGATTTTCTCGAGTTGCGTCAGGTCTTCCCAACTTACGACGGGGACCTCAGGGACCCGATCTGGTGGCCGCAGGAAAGGCCAGTCCCCATGCGAGTTGCTAGGGGCCATCTCGGGATTCCTCTCCGGTGCATGCCGAGGCCTAAGACCTTGTGTGGAGTCGGGGCCGGAATCTGAGGATTCGTGTCCAGTGTTGCCATGGATCTTGGGGTGCTTCTGAGTCTCCCCAGGGGAGTCAGGCCTCGTCTCGAGTGGGGGCATGCACGTGCGCTTTCCTCCCGAGCTGCAGCAGTAGTGTCACGCTTCCTGGCACGTGGATCAAGGGATCTGTGGCTTTCCCTCGAGGCTTTCCCTCGAGGCTTTCCCTCGAGGCTTTACCACAGGGGTGTGCCACGTGCCACATTGATGTGAGTCGATCCTCGGCGTGAAAGACGAGCCGGTGAAGGGAAAAGAGGTTCCTCTGGAATGGACTGAGACATCTAGGAGACTCTTGAAATTGTGGCACGACCCAGGAGTTCCTCTCGCCGTTCCTGTTGTGAGGGCCTCCTCTTGAGATGCGACGGGAACGCCGGGAACTCTTTTCCGAGCAAGTAGGGAAAGGATCCCTCATCCTGAGCTACGAGGCGGAAACGGGGCTCCTCTGTATGTGGCCGGGAGCCCCGTCTTTCCTATCGAGTGGAGACGGTTATGTCGGGGAACTTCTTGATTTGCACCAAGGGTGTGAAGGACCCTTTCGAAGTTCCGGAGGTGAGGTGTGATCAGCCTCGAGACGCCTCAGCGGAAATGGGCCTCATCTCGCCTGGAGGGGAGAACCTGCTGGATTTTCTCGAGTTGCGGCAGGTCTTCTCGAGTTAGGACGGGGACAACATGGACCAGCTCTGGTGGCCGCAGGAAAATTCAGTCCCCATGCGTGTTGCTAGGGGCCCTCTCGGGATTCCTCTCCCGTCCATGCCGGGGCCTAAGACCTTGTGTGGAGTCGGGGCTGGAACCTGAGGATTCCTCTCCAGTGTTGCCATGGATCTTGGGGTGCTTCTGAGTCTCCCCAGGGGAGTCAGGCCTCATCTCGAATGGGGGCATGCACGTGCGCTTTCCTCCCGAGCTGCAGCAGTAGTGTCACGTTTCCTGGCACGTGCATCAAGGGATCTGTGACTTCCCTCGAGGCTTTCCCACAGGGGTGTGCCACGTGCCACCTTGGTGTGAGTCGATCCTCGGCGTGAAAGACGAGCCGGTGAAGGGAAAAGAGGTTCCTCTGGAATGGACTGAGACATCTGGGGGACTCTTGGAATGGTGGCACGGCCCTGGAGTTCCTCTCGCCGTTCCTGTTGAGAGGGCCTCCTCTTGAGATGCGAAGGGAAGGCTGGGAACTCTTTTCCTAAGAAGCATTGAAAGGATCCCTCATCTCGAGCTACGAGGCGGAAACGCGGCTCCTCTGGATGTGGGCGGGACCCTTGTGTTTCCTCTCGAGTGGAGACCGATATGTAGGGGAACTTCTTAATGTGCACCAAGGATGTGAAGGACCCTTTCGAAGTTCCAGAGGTGAGGTGTGATCAGCCTAGAGACGTCTCAGCGGAAATGGGCCTCATCTTGCCTGGAGGGGAGAACCTCCTGGATTTCCTCGAGTTGCGTCAGGTCTTCCCGACTTACGACGGGGACCTCAGGGACCCGCTCTGGTGGCCGCAGGAAAGGCCAGTCCCCATGCGAGTTGCTAGGGGCCATCTCGGGATTCCTCTCCGGTGCATGCTGAGGCCTAAGACCTTGTGTGGAGTCGGGGCCGGAATCTGAGGATTCCTGTCCAGTGTTGCCATGGATCTTGGGGTGCTTCTGAGTCTCCCCAGGGGAGTCAGGCCTCGTCTCGGGTGGGTGCATGCACGTGACCTACCTATCGAGCTGCAGCAGTAGTGTCACGCTTCCTGGCACGTGGATCAAGGGATCTGTGGCTTTCCCTCGAGGCTTTCCCTCGAGGCTTTCCCTCGAGGCTTTCCCACAGGGGTGTGCCACGTGCCACATTGATGTGAGTCGATCCTCGGCGTGAAAGACGAGCCGGTGAAGGGAAAAGAGGTTCCTCTGGAATGGACTGAGACATCTAGGAGACTCTTGAAATTGTGGCACGACCCAGGAGTTCCTCTCGCCGTTCCTGTTGTGAGGGCCTCCTCTTGAGATGCGACGGGAACGCCGGGAATTCTTTCCCGACGAAGCAGGGAAAGGATCCCTAACTCGAGCTACGAGGCGGAAACGGGGCTCCTCTACATGTCGGCGGGAACCTCGTGTTTCCTCTCGAGTGGAGACGGGTATGTCGGGGAACTTCTTGAGTTGCACCAAGATTGTGTAGGACCCTTTCGAAGTTCCAGAGGTGAGGTGTGATTAGCCTCGAGACGCCTCAGCAGAAATGGGCCTCATCTCGCCTGAAGGGGAGAACCTCCTGGATTTTCTCGAGGTGCGGCAGGTCTTCTCGAGTTACAATGGGGACCTCAGGGACCCGCTCTGGTGGCCTCAGGAAAGGCCAGTCCCCATGCGAGTTGCTAGGGGCCACCTCGGGATTCCTCTCCCGTCCATGGCAGGGCCTAAGACCTTGTGTGGAGTCGGGGCCGGAACCTGCAGATTCCTCTTCAGTGTTGACATGGATCTTGGGGTGCCTCTGAGTCTCCCCAGGGGAGTCAGGCCTCGTCTCGAGTGGGGGCATGCACGTGCGCTTTCCTCCCGAGCTGCAGCAGTAGTGTCACGCTTCCTGGCACGTGCATCAAGGGATCTGTGGCTTTCCCTCGAGGCTTTCCCTCGAGGCTTTCCCACGAGGCTTTCCCACAGTGCTGTGCCACGTGCCACCTTGGTGTGAGCCGATCCTCGGCGTGAAAGACGAGCCGGTGAAGGGAAAAGAGGTTCCTCTGGAATGGACTGAGACATCTGGGGGACTCTTGGAATGGTGGCACGGCCCTGGAGTTCCTCTCGCCGTTCCTTTTGAGAGGGCCTCCTCTTGAGATGCGAAGGGAAGGCTGGGAACTCTTTTCCTAAGAAGCATTTAAAGGATCCCTCATCTCGAGCTAAGAGGCGGAAACGCGGTTCCTCTGGATGTGGGCGGGACCCTCGTGTTTCCTCTCGAGTGGAGACCGATATGTAGGGGAACTTCTTAGTTTGCACCAAGGGTGTGAAGGACCCTTTCGAAGTTCCAGAGGTGATGTGTGATCAGCCTCGAGACGCCTCAGCGGAAATGGGCCTCATCTCGCCTGGAGGGGAGAACCTCCTGGATTTTCTCGAGTTGCGGCAGGTCTTCTTGAGTTACGACGGGGACCTCAGGGACCCGCTCTGGTGGCCTAAGGAAAGGACAGTCCCCATGCGAGTTGCTAGGGGCCATCTCGGGATTCCTCTCCCGTCCATGCCGGGGCCTAAGTCCTTTTGTGGAGTCGGTGCCGGAAGCTGAGGATTCCTCTCCAGGGTTGCCATGGATCTTGGGGTGCTTCTGAGTATCCCCAGGGGAGTCAGGCCTCGTCTCGAGTGGGGGCATGCACGTGCGCTTTTCTCCCGAGCTGCAGCAGTAGTGTCACGCTTCCTGTCACGTGGATCAAGGGATCTGTGGCTTTCCCACGAGGCTTTCCCACGAGGCTTTCCCACAGGGCTGTGCCACGTGCCACCTTGGTGTGAGTCGATCCTCGGCGTGAAAGACGAGCCGGTGAAGGGAAAAGAGGTTCCTCTGGAATGGACTGAGACATTTGGGGGACTCTTGGACTGGTGGCACGACCCTGGATTTCCTCTCGCCGTTCCTGTTTAGAGGGCCTCCTCCTGAGATTCGACGGGAACCCCAGGAACTCTTTCCCGTCGAAGCAGGGAAAGGATCCCTCATCTCGAGCTACGAGGCCGAAACGGGGCTCCTCTACATGTGGGCGGGACCTTCGTGTTTCCTCTCGAGTGGAGACGGGTATGTCGGGGAACTTCTTTATTTGCACCAAGGGTGTGAAAGACCCTTTCGAAGTTCGAGAGGTGAGGTGTGATCAGCCTCGAGACGCCTCAGCGGAAATGGGCCTCATCTCGCCTGGAGGGGAGAAGTTCCTGGATTTTCTCGAGTTGCGGCAAGTCTTCTCGAGTTACGACGGGGACCTCAGGGACCCGCTCTGGTGTCCTCAGGAAAGGCCAGTCCCCATGCGAGTTGCTAGGGGCCCTCTCGGGATTCCTCTCCCGTCCATGCCGGGGCCTAAGACCATGTGTGGAGTCGGGCCGGAACCTGACGATTCCTCTCCAGTGTTGACATGGATCTTGGGGTGCTTCTGAGTATCCCCAGGGTAGTCAGGCCTCGTCTCGAGTGGGGGCATGCACGTGCGCTTTCCTCCCGAGCTGCAGCAGTAGTGTCACGCTTCCTGTCACGTGGATCAAGGGATCTGTGGCTTTCCCACGAGGCTTTCCCACGAGGCTTTCCCACAGGGCTGTGCCACATGCCACCTTGGTTTGAGTCGATCCTCGGCGTGAAAGACGAGCCGGTGACGGGAAACGAGGTTCCTCTGGAATGGACTGAGACAACTGGGGAACTTTTGGAATGGTGGCACGACCCTGGAGTTCCTTTCGCCATTCCTGTTGAGAGGGCCTCCTCTTGAGTTGCTACGGGAAGGCCGGGAACTCTTTTCCGAGCAAGTAGGGAAAGGATCCCTCATCCTGAGCTACGAGGCGGAAACGGGGCTCCTCTGTATGTGGCCGGGAGCACCGTCTTTCCAATCGAGTGGAGACGGTTATGTCGGGGAACTTCTTGATTTGCACCAAGGGTGTGAAGGACCCTTTCGAAGTTCCGGAGGTGAGGTGTGATCAGCCTCGAGACGCCTCAGCGGAAATGGGCCTCATCTCGCCTGGAGGGGAGAACCTGCTGGATTTTCTCGAGTTGCGGCAGGTCTTCTCGAGTTAGGACGGGGACAACATGGACCAGCTCTGGTGGCCGCAGGAAAATTCAGTCCCCATGCGAGTTGCTAGGGGCCCTCTCGGGATTCCTCTCCCGTCCATGCCGGGGCCTAAGACCTTGTGTGGAGTCGGGGCTGGAACCTGAGGATTCCTCTCCAGTGTTGCCATGGATCTTGGGGTGCTTCTGAGTCTCCCCAGGGGAGTCAGGCCTCGTCTCGAATGGGGGCATGCACGTGCGCTTTCCTCCCGAGCTGCAGCAGTAGTGTCACGTTTCCTGGCACGTGCATCAAGGGATCTGTGACTTCCCTCGAGGCTTTCCCACAGGGGTGTGCCACGTGCCACCTTGGTGTGAGTCGATCCTCGGCGTGAAAGACGAGCCGGTGAAGGGAAAAGAGGTTCCTCTGGAATGGACTGAGACATCTGGGGGACTCTTGGAATGGTGGCACGGCCCTGGAGTTCCTCTCGCCGTTCCTGTTGAGAGGGCCTCCTCTTGAGATGCGAAGGGAAGGCTGGGAACTCTTTTCCTAAGAAGCATTGAAAGGATCCCTCATCTCGAGCTACGAGGCGGAAACGCGGCTCCTCTGGATGTGGGCGGGACCCTCGTGTTTCCTCTCGAGTGGAGACCGATATGTAGCGGAACTTCTTAGTGTGCACCAAGGGTGTGAAGGACCCTTTCGAAGTTCCAGAGGTGAGGTGTGATCAGCCTAGAGACGTCTCAGCGGAAATGGGCCTCATCTTGCCTGGAGGGGAGAACCTCCTGGATTTTCTCGAGTTGCGTCAGGTCTTCTCGAGTTACGACGCGGACCTCAGGGACCCGCTCTGGTGGCCGCAGGAAAGGCCAGTCCCCATGCGAGTTGCTAGGGGCCATCTCGGGATTCCTCTCCGGTGCATGCCGAGGCCTAAGACCTTGTGTGGAGTCTGGGCCGGAATCTGAGGATTCCTGTCCAGTGTTGCCATGGATCTGGGGGTGCTTCTCAGTCTCCCCAGGGGAGTCAGGCCTCGTCTCGAGTGGGGGCATGCACGTGCGCTTTCCTCCCGAGCTGCAGCAGTAGTGTCACGCTTCCTGGCACGTGCATCAAGGAATCTGTGGCTTTCCCTCTAGGCTTTCCCTCGAGGCTTTCCCACGAGGCTTTCCCACATTGCTGTGCCACGTGCCACCTTGGTGTGAGTCGATCCTCGGCGTGAAAGACGAGCCGGTGAAGGGAAAAGAGGTTCCTCTGGAATGGACTGAGACATCTGGGGGACTCTTGGAATGGTGGCACGGCCCTGGAGTTCCTCTCGCCGTTCCTGTTGAGAGGGCCTCCTCTTGAGATGCGAAGGGAAGGCTGGGAACTCTTTTCCTACGAAGCATTGAAAGGATCCCACATCTCGAGCTACGAGGTGGAAACGGGGCTCCTCTTGATGTGGGCGGGACCCTCGTGAGTCCTCTCGAGTGGAGACCGATATGTAGGGGAACTTCTTTGTGTGCACCAAGCGTGTGAAGGACCCTTTCGAAGTTCCAGAGGTGAGGTGTGATCAGCCTAGAGACGTCTCAGCGGAAATGGGCCTCATCTTGCCTGGAGGGGAGAACCTCCTGGATTTTCTCGAGTTGCGTCAGGTCTTCTCGAGTTACGACGCGGACCTCAGGGACCCGCTCTGGTGGCCGCAGGAAAGGCCAGTCCCCATGCGAGTTGCTAGGGGCCATCTCGGGATTCCTCTCCGGTGCATGCCGAGGCCTAAGACCTTGTGTGGAGTCGGGGCCGGAATCTGAGGATTCCTGTCCAGTGTTGCCATGGATCTTGGGGTGCTTCTGAGTCTCCCCAGGGGAGTCAGGCCTCGTCTCGAGTGGGGGCATGCACGTGCGCTTTCCTCCCGAGCTGCAGCAGTAGTGTCACGCTTCCTGGCACGTGCATCAAGGGATCTGTGGCTTTCCCTCTAGGCTTTCCCTCGAGGCTTTCCCACGAGGCTTTCCCACATTGCTGTGCCACGTGCCACCTTGGTGTGAGTCGATCCTCGGCGTGAAAGACGAGCCGGTGAAGGGAAAAGAGGTTCCTCTGGAATGGACTGAGACATCTGGGGGACTCTTGGAATGGTGGCACGGCCCTGGAGTTCCTCTCGCCGTTCCTGTTGAGAGGGCCTCCTCTTGAGATGCAAAGGGAAGGCTGGGAACTCTTTTCCTAAGAAGCATTGAAAGGATCCCTCATCTCGAGCTACGAGGCGGAAACGGGGCTCCTCTGGATGTGGGCGGGACCCTCGTGTTTCCTCTCGAGTGGAGACCGATATGTAGGGGAACTTCTTAATGTGCACCAAGGGAGTGAAGGACCCTTTCGAAGTTCCAGAGGTGAGGTGTGATCAGCCTAGAGAGGTCTCAGCGGAAATGGGCCTCATCTTGCCTGGAGGGGAGAACCTCCTGGATTTTCTCGAGTTGCGTCAGGTCTTCCCGAGTTACGACGGGGACCTCAGGGACCCGCTCTGGTGGCCACAGGAAAGGCCAGTCCCCATGCGAGTTGCTAGGGGCCATCTCGGGATTCCTCTCCGGTGCATGCGGAGGCCTAAGACCTTGTGTGGAATCGGGGCCGGAATCTGAGGATTCCTGTCCAGTGTTGCCATGGATCTTGGGGTGCTTCTGAGTCTCCCCAGGGGAGTCAGGCCTCGTCTCGAGTGGGGGCATGCACGTGACCTTCCTATCGAGCTGCAGCAGTAGTGTCACGCTTCCTTGCACGTGGATCAAGGGATCTGTGGCTTTCCCTCGAGGCTTTCCCTCGAGGCTTTCCCTCGAGGCTTTACCACAGGGGTGTGCCACGTACCACCTTGGTGTGAGTCGATCCTCGGCGTGAAAGACGAGCCGGTGAAGGGAAAAGAGGTTCCTCTGGAATGGACTGAGACATCTAGGAGACTCTTGAAATTGTGGCACGACCCAGGAGTTCCTCTCGCCGTTCCTGTTGTGAGGGCCTCCTCTTGAGATGCGACGGGAACGCCGGGAATTCTTTCCCGACGAAGCAGGGAAAGCATCCCTATCTCGAGCTACGAGGCGGAAACGGGGCTCCTCTACATGTCGGCGGGAACCTCGTGTTTCCTCTCGAGTGGAGACGGGTATGTCGGGGAACTTCTTGAGTTGCACCAAGATTGTGTAGGACCCTTTCGAAGTTCCAGAGGTGAGGTGTGATTAGCCTCGAGACGCCTCAGCAGAAATGGGCCTCATCTCGCCTGAAGGGGAGACCCTCCTGGATTTTCTCGAGGTGCGGCAGGTCTTCTCGAGTTACAGCGGGGACCTCAGGGACCCGCTCATGTGTCCTCAGGAAAGGCCAGTCCCCATGCGAGTTGCTAGGGGCCCTCTCGGGATTCCTCTCCCGTCCATGCCGGGGCCTAAGTCCTGTGTGGAGTCGGGGCCGGAACCTGAGGATTCCTCTCCAGTGTTGCCATGGATCTTGGGGTGCTTCTGAGTCTCCCCAGGGGAGTCAGACCTCGTCTCGAGTGGGGGCATGCACGTGCGCTTTCCTCCCGAACTGCAGCAGTAGTGTCACGCTTCCTGTCACGGGGATCAAGGGATCTGTGGCTTTCCCTCGAGGCTTTCCCACGAGGCTTTCCCTCAGGGCTGTGCCACGTGCCACCTTGGTGTGAGTCGATCCTCGGCGTGAAAGGCGAGCCGGTGAAGGGAAAAGAGGTTCCTCTGGAATGGACTGAGACATCTGGTGGACTCTTGGAATGGTGGCACGACCCTGGAGTTCCTCTCGCCGTTCCTGGTGAGAGGGCCTCCTCTTGAGAGGCGACGGGAACGCCGGGAACTCTTTCCCGACGAAGCAGGGAAAGGGTCCCTCATCTCGACCTGCGAGGCGGAAAAGGGTCACCTCTGGATGTGGGCGGCACCCTCGTGTTTCCTCTCGAGTGGAGTTGGGTATGTCGGGCAACTTCTTGACTTGCACCAAGGGTGTGAAGGACCCTTTCGAAGTTCCAGAGGTGAGGTGTGATCAGCCTAGAGACGTCTCAGCGGAAATGGGCCTCATCTCGCCTGGAGGGGAGAACCTCCTGGATTTTCTCGAGTTGCGGCAGGTCTTTTCGAGTTACGACGAGGACCTCAGGGACCCGCTCTGGTGGCCTCAGGATAGGCCAGTCCCCATGCGAGTTGCTAGGGGCCCTCTTGGGATTCCTCTCCCGTCCATGCCAGGGCCTAATAGCTTGTGTGGAGTCGGGGCCGGAACCTGATGATTCCTCTCCAGTGTTGCCATGGATCTTGGGGTGCTTCTGAGTCTCCCCAGGGGAGTCAGGCCTCGTCTCGAGTGGGGGCATGCACGTGCGCTTTCCTCCCGTGCTGCAGCAGTAGTGTCACGATTTCTGTCACGTGGATCAAGGGATGTGTGGCTTTCCTTTCAGGCTTTCCCTCGAGGATTTCCCACGAGGCTTTCCCACAGGGTTGTGCCACGTGCCACCTTGGTGTGAGTCGATCCTCGGCGTGAAAGACGAGCCGGTGAAGGGAAAAGAGTTTCCTGTGGAATGGACTGAGACATCTGGGGGACTCTTGGAATGGTGGCAGTACCCTGGAGTTCCTCTCGCCGTTCCTGGTGAGAGGGCCTGCTCTTGAGATGTGACGGGAACGCCGGGAACTCTTTCCCGACGAAGCAGGGAAATGATGCCTCATCTTGAGTTACCAGGCGGAAACGGGGCTCCTCTGGATGTGGGCGGGACCCTCGTGTTACCTCTCGAGTGGAGACGGGTATGTCGGGGAACTTCTTGATTTGCACCAGGGGTGTGAAGGACCCTTTCGAAGTTCCAGTGGTGAGGTGTGATCAGCCTCGAGACACCTCAGTGGAAATGGGCCTCATCTCGCCTGGAGGGGAGAACCTCCTGGATTTTCTCGAGTTGCGGCCAGTCTTCTCGAGTTACGACGGGGACCTCAGGGACCCGCTCTGGTGGCCTCAGGAAAGGACAATCCCCATGCGAGTTGCTAGAGACCATCTCGGGATTCCGCTCCCGTCCTTGCCGGGGCCTAAGTCCTTGTGTGGAGTCGGGGCCGGAACCTGAGGATCCCTCTCCAGTGTTGCCATGGATCTTGCGGTGTTTCTGAGTCTCCCCAGGGGAGTTAGGCGTCGTCTCGTGTTGGGACTTGCACGTGCGCTTTCCTTCCGAGCTGCAGCAGTAGTGTCACGCTTCCTGTCACGTGGATCAAGGGTTCTGTGGCTTCCCTTGAGGCTTTCTCTCGAGGCTTTCCCTCGAACCTTTCCCACGAGGCTTTCCCCCAGGGATGTGCCACGTGCCACCTTGGTGTGAGTCGATCCTCGGCTTGAAAGACGAGCCTGTGAAGGGAAAAGAGGTTCCTGTGGAATGGACTGAGACATCTGGGGGACTCTTGGAATGGTGGCACGACCCTGGAGTTCCTCTCTCCGTTCCTGTTAGAGGGCCTCCTCTTGAGATGCGACGGGAAGGCCGGGAACTCTTTCCCGACGAAGCAGGGAAAGGAACCCTCATCTCGAGCTACGAGGCGGAAACGGGGCTCCTCTGGATGTGGGGGGAACCCTCGTGTTTCCTCTCGAGTGGAGACGGGTATGTCGGGGAACTTCGTGGTTTGCACCAAGGGTGTGAAGGACCCTTTCGAAGTTCCAGAGGTGAGGTGTGATCAGCCTCGAGACGCCTCACCGGAAATGGGCTTCATTTGGCCTGGAGGGGAGAATCTCCTGGATTTTCTCGAGTTACAGCAGGTCTTCTCCAGTTACGACGGGGACCTCAGGGACCCGCTCTGGTGGCCTCAGGAAAGGCCAATCCCCATGCGAGTTGCTAGGGGCCATCTCGGGATTCCTCTCCCGTCCATGCCGGGGCCTAAGACCTTGTGTGGCGTCGGGGCCGGAACTTGAGGATTCCTCTCCAGTGTTGTCATGCATTTTGGGGTGCTTCTGAGTCTCCCCAGGGGAGTCAGGCCTCGTCTCGAGTGGGTGCATGCATGGGCGCTTTCCTCCCCAGCTGCAGCAGTAGTATCACGCTTCCTGTCACGTGGATCAAGGGATCTGTGGCTTTCCATCGAGGCTTTCCTCGAGGCTTTCCCCCAGGGCTGTGCCACGTGCCACCTTGGTGTGAGTCGATCCTCGGCGTGAAAGACGAGCCTGTGAAGGGAAAAGAGGTTCCTCTGGAATGCACTGAGATATCTGGGGGACTCTTGGAATGGTGGCACGACCCTGGAGTTCCTCTCGCCCTTCCTGTTCAGAGGGCCTCCTCTTGAGATGCGACGGGAACGCCGGGAACTCTTTCCCGACGGAGCAGGGAAAGGATTCCTCATCTCGAGCTAGGAGGGGGAAACGGGGCTCCTCTGGATGTGGGCGGCACCCTCGTGTTTCCTCTCGAGTGGAGACGGGTATGTTGGGGATCTTCTTGATTTACACCAAGGGTGTGAAAGTCCGTTTCGAAGTTCCAGAGGTGAGGTGTGATCAGCCTCCAGACGCCTCAGCGGAAATGGGCCTCATCTCGCCTGGAGGGGAGAACCTCCTGGATTTTCTCGAGTTTTGGCCAGTCTTCTCGAGTTACGACGGGGACCTCAGGGACCCGCTCTGGTGGCCTCAGGAAAGGACAATCCCCATGCGAGTTGCTAGAGACCATCTCGGGATTCCGCTCCCGTCCTTGCCGGGGCCTAAGTCCTTGTGTGGAGTCGGGGCCGGAACCTGAGGATCCCTCTCCAGTGTTGCCATGGATCTTGCGGTGTTTCTGAGTCTCCCCAGGGGAGTTAGGCGTCGTCTCGTGTTGGGACTTGCACGTGCGCTTTCCTCCCGAGGAGCAGCAGTAGTTTCACGCTTCCTGTCACGTGGATCAAGGGATCTGTGGCTTTCCCTCGAGGCTTTCCCACGAGGCTTTCCCACAGGGCTATGCCACGTGCCACCTTGGTGTGAGTCGATCCTCGGCGTGAAAGACGAGCCGGTGAAGGGAAAACACGTTCCTCTGGAATGGACTGAGACATCTGGGGGACTCTTGGAATGGTGGCACCACACTGGAGTTCCTCTCGCCGTTCCTGTTGAGAGGGCCTCCTCTTGAGATGCGACGGGAACGCCGGGAACTCTTTCCCGACGAAGCAGGGAAAGGATCCCTCATCTCCAGCTACGAGGTGGAAACGGGGCTGCTCTGGATGTGGGCGGGACCCTCGTGTTTCCTCTCGAGTGGAGATGGGTATGTAGGGGAACTTCTTGATTTGCACCAAGGGTGTGAAGGACCCATTCGAAGTTCCAGTGGTGAGGTGTGATCAGCCTCGAGACACCTCAGCGGAAATGGGCCTCATCTCGCCTGGAGGGGAGAACCTCCTGGATTTTCTCGAGTTGCGGCAGGGCTTCTCGAGTTACGACGGGGACCTCAGGGACCCGCTCTGGTTGCCTCAGGAAAGGCCAGTCCCCATGCGAGTTGCTAGGGGCCATCTCAGGATACCTATCCCGTCCATGCCGGGGCCTAAGACCTTGTGTGGAGTCGGGGCCGGAACCTGAGGATTCCTCTCCAGTGTTGCCATGGATCTTGGGGTGCTTCTGAGTCTCCCCAGGGGACTCAGGCATGGTTTCGAGTGGGGGCATGCACGTGCGCTTTCCTCCC
The DNA here is from genome assembly GCF_023091745.1 of Budorcas taxicolor. Taxonomy (NCBI): domain Eukaryota; kingdom Metazoa; phylum Chordata; class Mammalia; order Artiodactyla; family Bovidae; genus Budorcas; species Budorcas taxicolor. The sequence goes on from NC_068910.1 coordinate 64,302,187, forward strand.
AAGCTGCAGCAGTAGTGTCACGCTTCCTGTCACGTGGATCAAGGGATCTGTGGCTTCCCTTGAGGCTTTCCCTCGAGGCTTTCCCTCGAGCCTTTCCCACGAGGCTTTCCCCCAAGGCTGTGCCACGTGCCACCTTGGTGTGAGTCGATCCTCGGTGTGAAAGACGAGCTTGTGAAGGGAAAAGTGGTTCCTCTGGAATGGACTGAGACATCTGGGGGACTCTTGGAATGGTGGCACGACCCTGGAGTTCCTCTCTCCGTTCCTGTTAGAGGGCCTCCTCTTGAGATGCGACGGGAAGGCCGGGAACTCTTTCCCGACGAAGAAGGGAAAGGAACCCTCATCTCGAGGTACGAGGCGGAAACGGGGCTCCTCTGAATGTGGGTGGGACCCTCGTGTTTCCTCTCGAGTGGAGACGGGTATGTCGGGGAACTTCTTGATTTGCACCAAGGGTGTGAAGGACCCTTTCGAAGTTCCAGAGGTGAGGTGTGATCAGCCTCAAGACGCCTCAGCGGAAATGGGCCTCATCTCGCCTGGAGGGGAGAACCTCCTGGATTTTCTCGAGTTGCGTCCAGTTTTCTCGAGTTACGACGGGGACCTCAGGGACCCGCTCTGGTGGCCTCAGGAAAGGCCAATCCCATGCGAGTTGCTAGAGACCATCTCGGGATTCCGCTCCCGTCCTTGCCGGGGCCTAAGTCCTTGTGTGGAGTCGGGGCCGGAACCTGAGGATCCCTCTCCAGTGTTGCCATGGATCTTGCGGTGTTTCTGAGTCTCCCCAGGGGAGTTAGGCGTCGTCTCGTGTTGGGACTTGCACGTGCGCTTTCCTCCCGAGGAGCAGCAGTAGTGTCACGCTTCCTGTCACGTGGATCAAGGGATCTGTGGCTTTCCCTGGAGGCTTTCCCTCGAGGCTTTCCCACGAGGCTTTCCCACAGGGCTATGCCACGTGCCACCTTGGTGTGAGTCGATCCTCGGCGTGAAAGACGAGCCGGTGAAGGGAAAACACGTTCCTCTGGAATGGACTGAGACATCTGGGGGACTCTTGGAATGGTGGCACCACACTGGAGTTCCTCTCGCCGTTCCTGTTGAGAGGGCCTCCTCTTGAGATGCGACGAGAACGCCGGGAACTCTTTCCCGACGAAGCAGGGAAAGGATCCCTCATCTCGAGCTACGAGGCGGAAACGGGGCTGCTCTGGATGTGGGCGGGACCCTCGTGTTTCCTCTCGAGTGGAGACGGGTATGTCGGGGAACTTCTTGATTTGCACCAAGGGTGTGAAGGACCCATTCGAAGTTCCAGTGGTGAGGTGTGATCAGCCTCGAGACACCTCAGCGGAAATGGGCCTCATCTCGCCTGGAGGGGAGAACCTCCTGGATTTTCTCGAGTTGCGGCAGGTCTTCTCGAGTTACAACGGGGACCTCAGGGACCCGCTCTGGTTGCCTCAGGAAAGCCCAGTCCCCATGCGAGTTGCAAGGGGCCATCTCGGGATACCTATCCCGTCCATGCCGGGGCCTAAGACCTTGTGTGGAGTCGGGGCAGGAACCTGAGGATTACTCTCCAGTGTTGCCATGGATCTTGGGGTGCTTCTGAGTCTCCCCAGGGGACTCAGGCATGGTTTCGAGTGGGGGCATGCACGTGCGCTTTCCTCCCAAGCTGCAGCAGTAGTGTCACGCTTCCTGTCACGTGGATCAAGGGTTCTGTGGCTTCCCTTGAGGCTTTCCCTCGAGGCTTTCCCTCGAGCCTTTCCCACGAGGCTTTCCCCCAGGGCTGTGCCACGTGCCACCTTGGTGTGAGTCGATCCTCGGCGTGAAAGACGAGCCGGTGAAGGGAAAAGAGGTTCCTCTGGAATGGACTGAGACATCTGCGGGCCTCTTGGAATGGTGGCACCACCCTGGAGTTCCTCTCACCGTTCCTGTTGATAGGGCCTCCTCTTGAGATGTGACGGAAAGGCCGGGAACTCTTCCCGACGAACAGGGAAAGGATCCCTCATCTCGAGCTAGGAGGCGGAAACGGGGCTCCTCTGCATGTGGGCGGGACCCTCCTGTTTCCTCTCGAGTGCAGACGGGTATGTCGGGGAAATTCTTGAGTTGCACCAAGGCTGTGAAGGACCCTTTCAAAGTTCCAGAGGTGAGGTGTGATTGGCCTCGAGGCGCCTCTGCGGAAATGGGCCTCATCTCGCCTGGAGGGGAGAACCTCCTGGATTTTCTCGAGTTGCAGCAGGTCTTCTCGAGTTACGACGGGGACATCAGGGACCCGCTCTGGTGGCCTCAGGAAAGGCCAGTCCCCATGCGAGTTGCCAGAGGCCATCTCGGGATTCCTCTCCCGTCGATGGCGTGGCCTAAGACCTTGTGTGGAGTCCGGGCCGGAACCTGAGGATTCCTCTCCAGTGTTGACATGGATCTTGGGGTGCCTCTGAGTCTCCCTAGGGGAGTCAGGCCTCGTCTCCAGTGTGGGCATGCACGTGCGCTTTCCTCTGAAGCTGCAGCAGTAGAGTCACGCTTCCTGGCACGTGGATCAAGGGATCTGTGGCTCTCCCTCGAGGCTTTCCCTCGAGGCTTTCCCTCGAGGCTTTCCCACAGGGGTGTGCCACGTGCCACCTTGGTGTGAGTCGATCCTCGCCATGAAAGACGAGCCGGTGAAAGGAAAAGAGGTTCCTCTGGAAATGACTGAGACATCTGGGGGCTCTAGGAATCGTGGCACGACCCTGGAGTTCCTCTCGCCGTTCCTGTTGAGTGGCCCTCCTCTTGAGATGCGACGGGAACGCCGGGAATTCTTTCCCAAAGAAGCAGGTAAAGGATCCCTCATCTCGAGCTACGAGGCGGAAACGGCGCTCCTCTGGATGTGTGCGGGACCCTCGTGTTTCCTCTCGAGTGGAGACGGGTATGTCGGGGAACTTCTTGAGTTGCACCAAGGGTGTGAAGGACCCTTTCGAAGTTCCAGAGGTGAGGTGCGATTAGCCTCGAGACGCTGCAGCGGAAATGGGCCTCATCTCGCCTGGAGGGGAGAACCTCCTGGATTTTCTCGAGTTAGGGCAGGTCTTCTCGAGTTACGACGGGGACCTCAGGGACCCGCTCTGGTGGCCTCAGGAAAGGCCAGTCCCCAGGCGAGTTGCTAGGGGCCTTCTCGGGATTCCTCTCCCGTCCATGCCGGGGCCTAAGACCTTGTGTGGAGTTGGGGCCGGAACCTGAGGATTCCTCTCCAGTGTTGACATGGATCTTGGGGTGCCACTGAGACTCCCCAGGGGAGTCAGGCCTCGTCTCGAGGGGGGGCATGCACGTGCGCTTTCCTCCCGAGCTGCAGCAGTAGTGTCACGCTTCCTAGCACGTGGATCAAGGGATCTGTGGCTTTCCCTCGAGGCTTTCCCTCCAGGTTTTCCCACGAGGCTTCCCACAGGGCTGTGCCACGTGCCACCTTGGTGTGAGTCGGTCCTCGGCGTGAAAGACGAGCCGGGAAGGGAAAAGAGTTTCCTCTGGAATGGACTGAGACATCTGGGGGACTCTTGGAATGGTGGCACGACTCTGGAGTTCCTCTCGCAGTTCCTGTGGAGAGGGCCTCCTCTTGAGATGCGACGGGAATGCCGGGAATTCTTTCCCGACGAAGCAGGCAAAGGATCCCTCATTTCGAGCTACGAGGAGGAGACAGGTCTCCTCTGGATGTGGGCGGGACCCTCCTGTTTCCTCTCGAGTGCAGACGGGTATGTCGGGGAACTTCTTGACTTGCACCAAGGCTGTGAAGGACGCTTTCGAAGTTCCAGAGGAGAGGTGTGATTAGACTCGAGACGCCTCAGCGGAAATGGGCCTTATCTCGCCTGGAGGGGAGAACCTCCTGGATTTTCTCGAGTTGCGGCAGGTCTTCTCGAGTTACGACGGGGACCTCAGGGACCCGCTCTGGTGGCCTCAGGAAAGGCCAGTCCCCATGCGAGTTGCCAGGGGCCATCTCGGGATTCCTCTCCCGTCCATGCCGGTGCCTAAGACCTTGTGTGGAGTCGTGGCCGGAACCTGAGGATTCCTCTCCAGTGTTGCCATGGATCTTGGGGTGCTTCTGAGTCTCCCCAGGGGAGTCAGGCCTCGTCTCGAGTGGGGGCATGCACGTGCGCTTTCCTCCCGAGCTGCAGCAGTAGTGTCACGCTTCCTGTCACGTGGATCAAGGGATCTGTGGTTTCCCTCGAGGCTGTCCCTCGAGGCTTTCCCACGAGGCTTTCCCCCAGGGCTGTGCCACGTGCCACCTTGGTGTGAGTCGATCCTCGGCGTGAAAGACGAGCCTGTGAAGGGAAAAAAGGTTCCTCTGGAATGGACTGAGACATCTGGGGGACTCTTGGAATGGTGGCACGACCCTGGAGTTCCTCTCGCCATACCTGTTCAGAGGGCCTCCTCTTGAAATGCGACGGGAACGCCGGGAACTCTTTCCCGAGAAAGCAGTGAAAGGATCCCTCATCTCGAGCTACGAGGCGGAAACGGGGCTCCTCTGGATGTGGGCGGCACCCTCGTTTTTCCTCTCGAGTGGAGACGGGTATGTTGGGGATCTTCTTGACTTACACCAGGGTGGGAAAGACCGTTTCGAAGTTCTAGAGGTGAGGTGTGATCAGCCTCCAGACGCCTCAACGGAAATGGGCCTCATCTCGCCTGGAGGGGAGAACCTCCTGGATTTTCTCGAGTTGCGGCCAGTCTTCTCGAGTTACGACGGGGACATCAGGGACCCGCTCTGGTGGCCTCAGGAAAGGCCAATCCCCATGCGAGTTGCTAGAGACCATCTCGGGATTCCGCTCCCGTCCTTGCCGGGGCCTAAGTCCTTGGTGGAGTCGGGGCCGGAACCTGAGGATCCCTCTCCGGTGTTGCCATGGAACTTGCGGTGTTTCTGAGTCTCCCCAGGGGAGTTAGGCCTCGTCTCGTGTTTGGACTTGCACGTGCGCTTTCCTCCCGAGCTGCAGCAGCAGTGTTATTCTTCCTGGCACGTCGATCAAGGGATCTGTGGCTTTCCCTCGAGGCTTTCCCTCCAGGCTTTCCCACGAGGCTTTCCCACAGGGCTGTGCCGCGTGCCACCGTGCTGTGAGTCGATCCTCGGCGTGAACGACGAGCCGATGAAGGGAAAAGAGATTCCTCAGGAATGGACTGAGACATCTGGGGGACTCTTGGAATGATGGCAGGGCCCTGGAGTTCCTCTCGACATTCCTGTAGCGAGGGCCTCCTCTTGAGTTGCGACGGGAACCCCCGGAATTCTTTCCCGAAGAAGCAGGGAAAGGATCCCTCATCTCGAGCAAAGAGGGGGAAACGGGGCTCCTCTGGATGTGGGCGAGACCCTCGTGATTCCTCTCGAGTGGAGACGGGTATGTCGAGGAACATCTTGAGTTGCACCAAGGGTGTGAAGGACCCTTTCGAAGTTCCAGAGGTGAGGTGTGATAAGCCGCGAGACGCCTCAGCGGAAATGGGCCTAATCTCGCCTGGAGGGGAGAACCTCCTGGATTTTCTCGAGTTGCGGCAGGTCTTCTCGAGTTACGACACGGACCTCAGGGACCCGCTCTGGTGGCCTCAGGAAAGGCCAGTCCCCATGCGAGTTGCTAGGGGCCATCTCGGGATTCCTCTCCCGTCGATGCCGGGGCCTAAGACCTTGTGTGGAGTCGGTGCCGGAACCTGAGGATTCCTCTCCAGTGTTGACATGGATCCTGGGGTGCCACTGAGACTCCCCAGGGGAGTCAGGCCTCGTCTCGAGTGGGGGCATGCAGGTGCGTTTTCCTCCCGAGCTGCAGCAGTAGTGTCACGCTTCCTGGCACGTGGATCAAGGGATCTGTGGCTTTCCCTCGAGGCTTTCCGTCGAGGCTTTCCCAAGAGGCTTTCCCACAGGGATGTGCCACGTGCCAACTTGGTGTGAGTCGATCCTCGGCGTGAAAGACGAGCCGATGAAGAGGAAAGAGGTTCCTCAGGAATGGACTGAGACATCTGGGTGAGTCCTGGAATGGTGGCCCGACCCTGGAGTTCCTCTCGCCGTTTCTGTTGAGAGGGCCTCCTCTTGAGATGCGACGGGAACCCCCGGAATTCTTTCCCGAAGAAGAATGGAAAGGATCCCTCATCTCGAGCTACGAGGCGGAAACGGGGCTCCTCTGTATGTGGGCGGAACCCTCGTGTTTCCTCTCGAGTGGAGACAGGTATGTCGGGGAACTTCTTGAGTTGCATCAATGCTGTGAAGGACTCTTTCTAAGTTCTAGAGGTGAGGTGTGATTAGCCTCGAGACGCCTCAGCGGTAATGGGCCTCATCTCGCCTGGAGGGGAGAACCTCCTGGATTTTCTCGAGTTGCGGCAGGTCTTCTCGAGTTACGACGGGGACCTCAGGGACCCGCTGTGGTGGCCTCAGGAAAGGCCAGTCCACATGCGAGTTGCTAGGGGCCATCTCGGGATTCCTCTCCCGTCAATGACGGGGACTAAGACCTTGTGTGGAGTCGGAGCCAGAACCTGAGGATTCCTCTCCAGTGTTGACATTGATCCTGGGGTGCCACTGAGACTCCCCAGGGGAGTCAGGCCTCGTCTCGAGTGGGGGCATGCAGGTGCGCTTTCCTCCCGAGCTGCAGCAGTAGTGTCACGCTTCCTGGCACGTGGATCAAGGGATCTGTGGCTTTCCCTCGAGGCTTTCCCACGAGGCTTTCCGACAGGGCTGTGCCACGTGCCACCTTTGTGTGAGTCGACCCTCAGCGTGAAAGACGAGCCGGTGAAGGGAAAAGAGGTTCCCCTGGAATGGACTGAGACATCTGGGGGACTCTTGGAATGGTGGCACGACCCTGGAGTTCCTCTCGCCGTTCCTGTTGAGCGGGCCTCCTCTTGAGATGCGACGGGAACGCCGGGAATTCTTTCCCGACGAAGCAGGGAATGGATCCCTCATGTCGAGCTCCGAGGTGGAAACAGGGCTCCTCTGCATGTGGGCGGGATGCTCGTGTTTCCTCTCGAGTGGAGAGGGGTATGTAGGGGAAATTCTTGAGTTGCACCAAGGGTGTGAAGGACCCTTTCGAAGTTCCAGAGCTGAGGTGTGATTAGCCTCGAATCGCCTCAGCGGAAATGGGCCTCATCTCGCCTGGAGGGGAGAACCTCCTGGATTTTCTCGAGTTGCGGCAGGTCTTCTCGAGTTACGACGGGGACCTCAGGGACCCGCTGTGGTAGCCTCAGGAAAGGCCAGTCCCCATGCGAGTTGCTAGGGGCCATCTCGGGATACCTATCCCGTCCATGCCGGGGCCTAAGACCTTGTGTGGAGTCGGGGCCGGAACCTGAGGATTCCTCTCCAGTGTTGCCATGGATCTTGGGGTGCCTCTGAGTCTCCGCAGGGGACTCAGGCATCATTTCGAGTGGCGGCATGCACGTGCGCTTTCCTCCCGAGCTGCAGCAGCAGTGTCACGCTTCCTGTCACGTGGATCAAGGGATCTGTGGCTTTCCATCGAGGCTTTCCCTCGAGGCTTTCCCCCAAGGCTGTGCCACGTGCCACCTTGGTGTGAGTCGATCCTCGGCGTGAAAGACGAGCCGGTGAAGGGAAAGCACGTTCCTCTGGAATGGACTGAGACATCTGGGGGACTCTTGGAATGGTGGCACGACCCTGGAGTTCCTCTCGCCGTTCCTGTTAAGAGGGCCTTCTCTTGAGATGCGACGAGAACGCCGGGAACTCTTTCCCGACGAAGCAGGGAAAGGATCCCTCATCTCGAGCTATGAGGCGGAGACGGGGCTGCTCTGGATGTGGGCGGGACCCTCGTGTTTCCTCTCGAGTGGAGACGGGTATGTCGGGGAACTTCTTGATTTGCACCAAGGGTGTGAAGGACCCATTCAAAGTTCCAGTGGTGAGGTGTGATCAGCCTCGAGACACCTCAGCGGAAATGGGCCTCATCTCGCCTTGAGGGGAGAACCTCCTGGATTTTCTCGAGTTGCGGCAGGTCTTCTCGAGTTACGACGGGGACCTCAGGGACCCGCTCTGGTTGCCTCAGGAAAGGCCAGTCCCCATGCGAGTTGCAAGGGGCCATCTCGGGATACCTATCCCGTCCATGCCGGGGCCTAAGACCTTGTGTGGAGTCGGGGCCGGAACCTGAGGATTACTCTCCAGTGTTGCCATGGATCTTGGGGTGCTTCTGAGTCTCCCCAGGGGACTCAGGCATGGTTTCGAGTGGGGGGCATGCACGTGCGCTTTCCTCCCAAGCTGCAGCAGTAGTGTCACGCTTCCTGTCACGTGGATCAAGGGTTCTGTGGCTTCCCTTGAGGCTTTCCCTCGAGGCTTTCCCTCGAGCCTTTCCCACGAGGCTTTCCCCCAGGGCTGTGCCACGTGCCACCTTGGTGTGAGTCGATCCTCGGCGTGAAAGACGAGCCTGTGAAGGGAAAAGAGGTTCCTGTGGAATGGACTGAGACATCTGGGGGACTCTTGGAATGGTGGCACGACCCTGGAGTTCCTCTCTCCGTTCCTGTTAGAGGGCCTCCTCTTGAGATGCGACGGGAAGGCCGGGAACTCTTTCCCGACGAAGCAGGGAAAGGAACCCTCATCACGAGCTACGAGGCGGAAACGGGGCTCCTCTGCATGTGGGGGGGACCCTCGTGTTTCCTCTCGAGTGGAGACGGGTATGTCGGGGAACTTCTTGATTTGCACCAAGGGTGTGAAGGACACTTTCGAAGTTCCAGAGGTGAGGTGTGATCAGCCTCGAGACGCCTCTGCGGAAATGGGCCTCATCTCGCCTGGAGGGGAGAACCTCCTGGATTTTCTCCAGTTGCGGCAGATCTTCTCGAGTTACGACGAGGACCTCAGCGACCTGCTCTGGTTGCCTCAGGAAAGGCCAGTCCCCATGCGAGTTGCTAGGGGCCATCTCAGGATTTCTCTCCCGTCCATGCCGGGGCCTAAGACCTTGTGTGGAGTCGGACCTGCAACCTGAGAATTCCTCTCCAGTGTTGCCATGAATCTTGGTGTGATTCTGAGTCTCCCCAGGGGAGTCAGGCCTCGTCTCGAGTTGGGGCATGCACGTGCGCTTTCCTCCCGAGCTACGGCAGTAGTGTCACGCTTGCTGTCACGTGGATCAAGGGATCTGTGGCTTTCCCTCGAGGCTTTCCCACAGGGCTGTGCCACGTGCCACCTTGTTGTGAGTCGATCCTCGGCGTGAAAGACGAGCCGGTGAAGGGAAAAGAGGTTCCTCTGGAATGGACTGAGACATCTGCGGGCCTCTTGGAATGGTGGCACCACCCTGGAGTTCCTCTCACCGTTCCTGTTGATAGGGCCTCCTCTTGAGATGTGACGGAAAGGCCGGGAACTCTTCCCGACGAACAGGGAAAGGATCCCTCATCTCGAGCTAGGAGGCGGAAACGGGGCTCCTCTGGATGTGGGCGGGACCCTCCTGTTTCCTCTCGAGTGCAGACGGGTATGTCGGGGAAATTCTTGAGTTGCACCAAGGCTGTGAAGGACCCTTTCAAAGTTCCAGAGGTGAGGTGTGATTGGCCTCGAGGCGCCTCTGCGGAAATGGGCCTCATCTCGCCTGGAGGGGAGAACCTCCTGGATTTTCTCGAGTTGCAGCAGGTCTTCTCGAGTTACGACGGGGACATCAGGGACCCGCTCTGGTGGCCTCAGGAAAGGCCAGTCCCCATGCGAGTTGCCAGGGGCCATCTCGGGATTCCTCTCCCGTCGATGGCGTGGCCTAAGACCTTGTGTGGAGTCCGGGCCGGAACCTGAGGATTCCTCTCCAGTGTTGACATGGATCTTGGGGTGCCTCTGAGTCTCCCTAGGGGAGTCAGGCCTCGTCTCCAGTGTGGGCATGCACGTGCGCTTTCCTCTGAAGCTGCAGCAGTAGAGTCACGCTTCCTGGCACGTGGATCAAGGGATCTGTGGCTCTCCCTCGAGGCTTTCCCTCGAGGCTTTCCCTCGAGGCTTTCCCACAGGGGTGTGCCACGTGCCACTTTGGTGTGAGTCGATCCTCGCCATGAAAGACGAGCCGGTGAAAGGAAAAGAGGTTCCTCTGGAAATGACTGAGACATCTGGGGGCTCTAGGAATCGTGGCACGACCCTGGAGTTCCTCTCGCCGTTCCTGTTGAGTGGCCCTCCTCTTGAGATGCGACGGGAACGCCGGGAATTCTTTCCCAAAGAAGCAGGTAAAGGATCCCTCATCTCGAGCTACGAGGCGGAAACGGCGCTCCTCTGGATGTGTGCGGGACCCTCGTGTTTCCTCTCGAGTGGAGACGGGTATGTCGGGGAACTTCTTGAGTTGCACCAAGGGTGTGAAGGACCCTTTCGAAGTTCCAGAGGTGAGGTGCGATTAGCCTCGAGACGCTGCAGCGGAAATGGGCCTCATCTCGCCTGGAGGGGAGAACCTCCTGGATTTTCTCGAGTTAGGGCAGGTCTTCTCGAGTTACGACGGGGACCTCAGGGACCCGCTCTGGTGGCCTCAGGAAAGGCCAGTCCCCAGGCGAGTTGCTAGGGGCCTTCTCGGGATTCCTCTCCCGTCCATGCCGGGGCCTAAGACCTTGTGTGGAGTTGGGGCCGGAACCTGAGGATTCCTCTCCAGTGTTGACATGGATCTTGGGGTGCCACTGAGACTCCCCAGGGGAGTCAGGCCTCGTCTCGAGTGGGAGCATGCAGGTGCGCTTTCCTCCCGAGCTGCAGCAGTAGTGTCACGCTTCCTGGCACGTGGATCAAGAGATCTGTCGCTTTCCCTCGAGGCTTTCCCACGAGGCTTTCCGACAGGGCTGTGCCATGTGCCACCTTGGTGTGAGTCGACCCTCAGCGTGAAAGACGAGCCGGTGAAGGGAAAAGAGGTTCCCCTGGAATGGACTGAGACATCTGGGGGACTCTTGGAATGGGGGCACGACCCTGGAGTTCCTCTCGCCGTTCCTGTTGAGCGGGCCTCCTCTTGAGATGCGACGGGAACGCCGGGAATTCTTTCCCGACGAAGCAGGGAAAGGATCCCTCATGTCGAGCTCCGAGGCGGAAACAGGGCTCCTCTGCATGTGGGCGGGATCCTCGTATTTCCTCTCGAGTGGAGACGGGTATGTAGGGGAAATTCTTGAGTTGCACCAAGGGTGTGAAGGACCCTTTCGAAGTTCCAGAGCTGAGGTGTGATTAGCCTCGAATCGCCTCAGCGGAAATGGGCCTCATCTCGCCTGGAGGGGAGAACCTCCTGGATTTTCTCGAGTTGCGGCAGGTCTTCTCGAGTTACGACGGGGACCTCAGGGACCCGCTCTGGTAGCCTCAGGAAAGGCCAGTCCCCATGCGAGATGCTAGGGGCCATCTCGGGATTCCTCTCCCGTCGATGCCGGGGCCTAAGACTTTGCGTGGAGTCGGGCCCGGAACCTGAGGATTCCTCTCCAGTGTTGACATGGATCTTGGGGTGCCACTGAGACTCCCCAGGGGAGTCAGGCCTCGTCTCGAGTGGGGGCATGCAGGTGCGCTTTCCTCCCGAGCTGCAGCAGTAGTGTCACGCTTCCTGGCACGTGGATCAAGAGATCTGTCGCTTTCCCTCGAGGCTTTCCCACGAGGCTTTCCGACAGGGCTGTGCCATGTGCCACCTTGGTGTGAGTCGACCCTCAGCGTGAAAGACGAGCCGGTGAAGGGAAAAGAGGTTCCCCTGGAATGGACTGAGACATCTGGGGGACTCTTGGAATGGGGGCACGACCCTGGAGTTCCTCTCGCCGTTCCTGTTGAGCGGGCCTCCTCTTGAGATGCGACGGGAACGCCGGGAATTCTTTCCCGACGAAGCAGGGAAAGGATCCCTCATGTCGAGCTCCGAGGCGGAAACAGGGCTCCTCTGCATGTGGGCGGGATCCTCGTATTTCCTCTCGAGTGGAGACGGGTATGTAGGGGAAATTCTTGAGTTGCACCAAGGGTGTGAAGGACCCTTTCGAAGTTCCAGAGCTGAGGTGTGATTAGCCTCGAATCGCCTCAGCGGAAATGGGCCTCATCTCGCCTGGAGGGGAGAACCTCCTGGATTTTCTCGAGTTGCGGCAGGTCTTCTCGAGTTACGACGGGGACCTCAGGGACCCGCTCTGGTAGCCTCAGGAAAGGCCAGTCCCCATGCGAGATGCTAGGGGCCATCTCGGGATTCCTCTCCCGTCGATGCCAGGGCCTAAGACTTTGTGTGGAGTCGGGCCCGGAACCTGAGGATTCCTCTCCAGTGTTGACATGGATCTTGGGGTGCCACTGAGACTCCCCAGGGGAGTGAGGCCTCGTCTCGAGTGGGGTCATGCACGTGCGCTTTCGTCCCGAGCTGCAGCAGTAGTGCCACGCTTCCTGGCACGTGGATCAAGAGATCTGTCGCTTTCCCTCGAGCCTTTCCCTCGAGGCTTTCCCACGAGGCTTTCCCACAGGGCTGTGCCACGTGCCACCTTGGTGTGAGTCGATCTTCGGCTTGAAAGACGAGCTGGTGTAGGGAAAACAGGTTCCTCTGGAATGGACAGAGACACCTGGGGGACTCTTGGAATGATGGCAGGACCCTGGAGTTCCTCTCGACATTCCTGTAGCGAGGGCCTCCTCTTGAGTTGCGACGGGAACGCCGGGAATTCTTTCGCGACGAAGCAGGGAAAGGATCCCTCATCTCGAGTTGCGAGGCGGAAAAAAGGCCCCTCTGCATGTGGGCGGGACCCTTGTGTTTCCTCTCGAGTGGATACGAGTATGTCGGGGAACTTCTTTAGTTGCACCAAGGGTGTGAAGGACCCTTTCGAAGTTCCAGAGGTGAGGTGTGATCAGCCTCGAGACGCCTCAGCGGAAATGGGCCTCATCTCGCCTGGAGGGGAGAACCTCCTGGATTTTCTTGAGTTGCGGCAGGTCTTCTCGAGTTACGACGGGGACCACAGGGACCCGCTCTGGTGGCCTTAGGAAAGGCCAGTCCCCATGCGAGTTGCTAGGGGCCATCTCGGGATTCCTCTCCCGTCGATGCAGGGGCCTAAGACCTTGTGTGGAGTCGTGGCCGGAACCTGAGGATTCCTCTCCAGTGTTGGCATGGATCTTGAGGTGCCTCTTAGTCTCCCCAGGGGAGTCAGGCCTCGTCTCGAGTGGGGGAATGCACGTGCGCTTTCCTCCCGAGCTGCAGCAGTAGTGTCACGCTTCGTGGCACGTGGATCAAGAGATCTGTGGCTTTCCCTCGAGGCTTTCACACAGGGCTGTGCCACGTGCCACCTTTGTGTGAGTCGATCCTCGGTGTGAAAGACGAGACGGTGAAGTGAAGAGAGGTTCCTCTGGAATGGACTGAGACATCTGGGGGACTCTTGGAATGATGGCAGGAACCCGGAATTTCTCTCGACATTCCTGTTGAGAGGGCCTCCTCTAGAGATGCGACGGAAACGCCGGGAATTCTTTCCCGAAGAAGCAGGGAAAGGATCCCTCATCTCGAGCAAAGAGGGGGAAACGGGGCTCCTCTGGATGTGGGCGGGACCCTCGTGATTCCTCTCGTGTGGAGACGGGTATGTCGAGGAACATCTTGAGTTGCACCAAGGGTGTGAAGGACCCTTTTGAAGTTCCAGAGGTGAGGTGTGATAAGCCGCGAGACGCCTCAGCGGAAATGGGCCTAATCTCGCCTGGAGGGGAGAACCTCCTGGATTTTCTCGAGTTGCGGCAGGTCTTCTCGAGTTACGACACGGACCTCAGGGACCCGCTCTGGTGGCCTCAGGAAAGGCCAGTCCCCATGCGAGTTGCTAGGGGCCATCTCGGGATTCTTCTCCCGTCGATGCCGGGGCCTAAGACCTTGTGTGGAGTCGGTGCCGGAACCTGAGGATTCCTCTCCAGTGTTGACATGGATCCTGGGGTTCCACTGAGACTCCCCAGGGGAGTCAGGCCTCGTCTCGAGTGGGGGCATGCAGGTGCGTTTTCCTCCCGAGCTGCAGCAGTAGTGTCACGCTTCCTGGCACGTGGATCAAGGGATCTGTGGCTTTCCCTCGAGGCTTTCCCTCCAGGCTTTCCCACGAGACTTTCCCACAGGGATTTGCCACGTGCCAACTTGGTGTGAGTCGATCCTCAGCGTGAAAGACGAGCCGATGAAGGGAAAAGAGGTTCCTCAGGAATGGACTGAGATATCTGGGTGAGTCCTGGAATGGTGGCCCGACCCTGGAGTTCCTCTCGCCGTTTCTGTTGAGAGGGCCTCCTCTTGAGATGCGACGGGAACCCCCGGAATTCTTTCCTGAAGAAGAATGGAAAGGATCCCTCATGTCGAGCTACGAGGCGGAAACGGGGCTCCTCTGTATGTGGGCGGAACCCTCGTGTTTCCTCTCGAGTGGAGACGGGTATGTCGGGGAACTTCTTGAGTTGCATCAATGCTGTGAAGGACTTTTTCTAAGTTCTAGAGGTGAGGTGTGATTAGCCTCGAGACGCCTCAGCGGTAATGGGCCTCATCTCGCCTGGAGGGGAGAACCTCCTGGATTTTCTCGAGTTGCGGCAGGTTTTCTCGAGTTACGACGGGGACCTCAGGGACCCGCTGTGGTGGCCTCAGGAAAGGCCAGTCCCCATGCGAGTTGCTAGGGGCCATCTCGGGATTCCTCTCCCGTCAATGACGGGGACTAAGACCTTGTGTGGAGTCGGAGCTGGAACCTGAGGATTCCTCTCCAGTGTTGACATTGATCCTGGGGTGCCACTGAGACTCCCCAGGGGAGTCAGGCCTCGTCTCGAGTGGGGGCATGCAGGTGCGCTTTCCTCCCGAGCTGCAGCAGTAGTGTCACGCTTCCTGGCACGTGGATCAAGGGATCTGTGGCTTTCCCTCGAGGCTTTCCCACGAGGCTTTCCGACAGGGCTGTGCCACGTGCCACCTTGGTGTGAGTCGACCCTCAGCGTGAAAGACGAGCCGGTGAAGGGAAAAGAGGTTCCCCTGGAATGGACTGAGACATCTGGGGGACTCTTGGAATGGGGGCACGACCCTGGAGTTCCTCTCGCCGTTCCTGTTGAGCGGGTCTCCTCTTGAGATGCGACGGGAACGCCGGGAATTCTTTCCCGACGAAGCAGGGAAAGGATCCCTCATGTCGAGCTCCGAGGCGGAAACAGGGCTCCTCTGCATGTGGGCGGGATCCTCGTGTTTCCTCTCGAGTGGAGACGGGTATGTAGGGGAAATTCTTGAGTTGCACCAAGGGTGTGAAGCACCCTTTCAAAGTTCCAGAGCTGAGGTGTGATTAGCCTCGAATCGCCTCAGCGGAAATGGGCCTCATCTCGCCTGGAGGGGAGAACCTCCTGGATTTTCTCGAGTTGCGGCAGGTCTTCTCGAGTTACGACGGGGACCTCAGGGACCCGCTCTGGTATCCTCAGGAAAGGCCAGTCCCCATGCGAGATGCTAGGGGCCATCTCGGGATTACTCTCCCGTCGATGCCTGGGCCTAAGACTTTGTGTGGAGTCGGGGCCGGAACCTGAGGATTCCTCTCCAGTGTTGACATGGATCTTGGGGTGCCACTGAGACTCCCCAGGGGAGTCAGGCCTCGTCTCGAGTGGGGTCATGCACGTGCGCTTTCCTCCCGAGCTGCAGCAGTAGTGCCATGCTTCCTGGCACGTGGATCAAGAGATCTGTCGCTTTCCCTCGAGGCTTTCCCTCGAGGCTTTCCCACGAGGCTTTCCCACAGGGCTGTGCCACGTGCCACCTTGGTGTGAGTCGATCCTCGGCTTGAAAGACCAGCTGGTGTAGGGAAAAGAGCTTCCTCTGGAATGGACAGAGACACCTGGGGGACTCTTGGAATGATGGCAGGGCCCTGGAGTTCCTCTCGACATTCCTGTAGTGAGGGCCTCCTCTTGAGTTGCGACGGGAACGCCGGGAATTCTTTCCCGACGAAGCAGGGAAAGGATCCCTCATCTCGACCTACGAGGCGGAAACGGGGCTCCTCTGGATGTGGGCGAGACCCTCGTGATTCCTCTCGAGTGGAGACGGGTATGTTGAGGAACATCTTGAGTTGCACCAAGGGTTTGAAGGACCCTTTCGAAGTTCCAGAGGTGAGGTGTGATTAGCCTCGAGACGCCTCAGCGGAAATGGGCCTCATCTCGCCTGGAGGGGAGAACCTCCTGGATTTTCTCGAGTTGCGGCAGGTCTTCTCGAGTTACGACGGGGACCTCAGGGACCCGCTCTGGTGGCCTCAGGAAAGGCCAGTCCCCATGCGAGTTGCTAGGGGCCATCTCGGGATTCCTCTCCCATCCATGCTGGGGCCTAAGTCCTTGTGTGGAGTCGGGGCCGGAACCTGAGGATTCCTCTCCAGTGTTGACATGGATCTTGGGGTGCCACTCAGACTCCCCAGGGTATTCAGGCCTCGTCTCCAGTGGGGCCATGCACGTGCGCTTTCCTCCCGAGCTGCAGCAGTAGTGTTATGCTGCCTGGCACGTCGAGCAAGGGATCTGTGGCTTTCCCTCGAGGCTTTCCCTCCAGGCTTTCCCACGAGGCTTTCCCACAGGGCTGTGCTGCATGCCACCTTGCTGTGAGTCGATCCTCGGCGTGAAAGACGAGCCGATGAAGGGAAAAGAGATTCCTCAGGAATGGACTGAGACATCTGGGGGACTCTTGGAATGGTGGCACGACCCTGGAATTCCTCTCGCCGTTTCTGTTGAGAGGGCCTCCTCTTGAGATGCGATGGGAACGCCGGGAATTCATTCCCGACGAAGCAGGGAAAGGATCCCTCATCTCGAGTTGCGAGGCGGAAAAAAGGCCCCTCTGCATGTGGGCGGGACCCTTGTGTTTCCTCTCGAGTGGATACGAGTATGTCGGGGAACTTCTTGAGTTGCACCAAGGGTGTGAAGGACCCTTTCGAAGTTCCAGAGGTGAGGTGTGATTAGCCTCGAGACACCTCAGCGGAAATGGGCCTCATCTCGCCTGGAGGGGAGAACCTCCTGGATTTTCTAGAGTTGCGGCAGGTCTTCTCGAGTTACGACGGGGACCACAGGGACCCACTCTGATGGCCTTAGGAAAGGCCAGTCCCCATGCGAGTTGCTAGGGGCCATCTCAGGATTCCTCTCCCGTCGATGCAGGGGCCTAAGACCTTGTGTGGAGTCGGGGCCGGTTCCTGAGGATTCCTCTCCAGTGTTGACATGGATCTTGAGGTGCCTCTTAGTCTCCCCAGGGGAGTCAGGCCTCGTCTCGAGTGGGGGCATGCACGTGCGCTTTCCTCCCTAGCTGCAGCAGTAGTGTCACGCTTCCTGGCACGTGGATCAAGGGATCTGTGGCTTTCCCTCGAGGCTTTCCGTCGAGGCTTTCCCACGAGGGTTTCCCATAGGGCTGTGCCACGTTCCACCTTGGTGTGAGTCGATCCTCGGTGTGAAAGACGAGCCGATGATGGAAATGAGGTTCCTCAGGAATGGACTGAGACATCTGGGGGACTCTTGGAATGGTGGCACGACACTGGAGTTCCTCTCGCCGTCCCTGTGAAGAGGGCCTCCTCTTGAGATGCGACGGGAACGCCGGGAATTCTGTCCCGACGAAGCAGGGAAAGGATCCCTCATCTCGAGCTACGAAGCATAAACGGAGCTCCTCTGGATGTGGGCGGGACCCTCGTGTTTCCTCTCGAGTGGAGACGGGTATGTCGGGGAATGTCTTGAGTTGCACCAAGGGTGTGAAGGACCCTTTCGAAGTTTCAGAGGAGAGGTGTGATTAGCCTCGAGACTCCTCAGCGGAAATGGGCCTCATCTCGTCTGCAGGGGAGAACCTCCTGGATTTTCTCGAGTTGCGGCAGGTCTTCTCGAGTTACGACGTGGACTTCAGGGACCCGCTCTGGTGGCCTCAGGAAAGGCCAGTCCCCATGCGAGTTGCTAGGGGCCATCTCGGGATTCCTCTCCCGTCGATGCCGGGGCCTAAGACCTTGTGTGGAGTCGGGGCCGGAACCTGAGGATTCCTCTCCCGTGTTGACATGGATCTTGGGGTGCCTCTGAGTCTCCCCAGGGGAGTCAGGCCTCGTCTCGAGTGGGGGCATGCACGTGCGCTTTCCTCCCGAGCTGCAGCAGTAGTGTCACGCTTCCTGGCACGTGGATCAAGGGATCTGTGGCTCTCCCTCGAGGCTTTCCCTTCAGGCTTTCCCACGAGGCTTCCCACAGGGCTGTGCCACTTGCCACCTTGGTGTGTGTCGGTCCTCGGGGTGAAAGACGAGCCGGGGAAGGGAAAAGAGTTTCCTCTGGAATGGACTGAGACATCTGGGGGACTCTTGGAATGGTGGCACGACCCTGGAGTTCCTCTCGCAGTTCCTGTGGAGAGGGCCTCCTCTTGAGATCCGACGGGAATGCCGGGAACTCTTTCCCGACGAAGTAGGCAAAGGATCCCTCATTTCGAGCTACGAGGAGGAGACAGGGCTCCTCTGGATGTGGGCGGGACCCTCCTGTTTCCTCTCGAGTGCAGACGGGTATGTTGGGGAACTTCTTGAGTTGCACCAAGGCTGTGAAGGACCCTTTCGAAGTTCCAGAGGAGAGGTGTGATTAGACTCGAGACGCCTCAGCGGAAATGGGCCTCATCTCGCCTGGAGGGGAGAACCTCCTGGATTTTCTCGAGTTGCGGCAGGTCTTCTCGAGTTACGACGGGGACCTCAGGGACCCGCTCTGGTGGCCTCAGGAAAGGTCAGTCCCCATGCGAGTTGCTAGGGGCCATCTCGGGATTCCTCTCCCGTCAATGACGGGGACTAAGACCTTGTGTGGAGTCGGAGCCGGAACCTGAGGATTCCTCTCCAGTGTTGACATTGATCCTGGGGTGCCACTGAGACTCCCCAGGGGAGTCAGGCCTCGTCTCGAGTGGAGGCATGCAGGTGCGCTTTCCTCCCGAGCTGCAGCAGTAGTGTCACGCTTCTTGGCACGTGGATCAAGGGATCTGTGGCTTTCCCTCGAGGCTTTCCCACGAGGCTTTCCGACAGGGCTGTGCCACGTGCCACCTTTGTGTGAGTCGACCCTCAGCGTGAAAGACGAGCCGGTGAAGGGAAAAGAGGTTCCCCTGGAATGGACTGAGACATCTGGGGGACTCTTGGAATGGTGGCACGACCATGGAGTTCCTCTCGCCGTTCCTGTTGAGCGGGCCTCCTCTTGAGATGCGACGGGAACACCGGGAATTCTTTCCCGACGAAGCAGGGAATGGATCCCTCATGTCGAGCTCCGAGGCGGAAACAGGGCTCCTCTGCATGTGGGCGGGATCCTCGTGTTTCCTCTCGAGTGGAGACGGGTATGTAGGGGAAATTCTTGAGTTGCACCAAGGGTGTGAAGGACCCTTTCGAAGTTCCAGAGCTGAGGTGTGATTAGCCTCGAATCGCCTCAGCGGAAATGGGCCTCATCTCGCCTGGAGGGGAGAACCTCCTGGATTTTCTCGAGTTGCAGCAGGTCTTCTCGAGTTACGATGGGGACCTCAGGGACCCGCTCTGGTAGCCTCAGGAAAGGCCAGTCCCCATGCGAGATGCTAGGGGCCATCTCGGGATTCCTCTCCCGTCGATGCCGGGGCCTAAGACTTTGCGTGGAGTCGGGGCCGGAACCTGAGGATTCCTCTCCAGTGTTGACATGGATCTTGGGGTGCCACTGAGACTCCGCAGGGGAGTCAGGCCTCGTCTCGAGTGGGGGCATGCAGGTGCGCTTTCCTCCCGAGCTGCAGCAGTAGTGTCACGCTTCCTGGCACGTGGATCAAGAGATCTGTCGCTTTCCCTCGAGGCTTTCCCACGAGGCTTTCCGACAGGGCTGTGCCACGTGCCACCTTGGTGTGAGTCGACCCTCAGCGTGAAAGACAAGCCGGTGAAGGGAAAAGAGGTTCCCCTGGAATGGACTGAGACATCTGGGGGACTCTTGGAAAGGGGGCACGACCCTGGAGTTCCTCTCGCCGTTCCTGTTGATCGGGCCTCCTCTTGAGATGCCACAGGAACGCCGGGAATTCTTTCCCGACGAAGCAGGGAAAGGATCCCTCATGTCGAGCTCCGAGGCGGAAACAGGGCTCCTCTGCATGTGGGCGGGATCCTCGTATTTCCTCTCGAGTGGAGACGGGTATGTAGGGGAAATTCTTGAGTTGCACCAAGGGTGTGAAGGACCCTTTCGAAGTTCCAGAGCTGAGGTGTGATTAGCCTCGAATCGCCTCAGCGGAAATGCGCCTCATCTCGCCTGGAGGGGAGAACCTCCTGGATTTTCTCGAGTTGCGGCAGGTCTTCTCGAGTTACGACGGGGACCTCAGGGACCCGCTCTGGTAGCCTCAGGAATGGCCAGTCCCCATGCGAGATGCTAGGGGCCATCTCGGGATTCCTCTCCCGTCGATGCCGGGGCCTAAGACTTTGTGTGGAGTCAGGCCCGGAACCTGAGGATTCCTCTCCAGTGTTGACATGGATCTTGGGGTGCCACTGAGACTCCCCAGGGGAGTGAGGCCTCGTCTCGAGTGGGGTCATGCACGTGCGCTTTCCTCCCGAGCTGCAGCAGTAGTGCCACGCTTCCTGGCACGTGGATCAAGAGATCTGTCGCTTTCCCTCGAGCCTTTCCCTCGAGGCTTTCCCACGAGGCTTTCCCACAGGGCTGTGCCACGTGCCACCTTGGTGTGAGTCGATCGTCGGCTTGAAAGACCAGCTGGTGTAGGGAAAAGAGGTTCCTCTGGAATGGACAGAGACACCTGGGGGACTCTTGGAATGATGGCAGGGCCCTGGAGTTCCTCTCCACATTCCTGTAGCGAGGGCCTCCTCTTGAGTTGCGACGGGAACGCCGGGAATTCTTTCGCGACGAAGCAGGGAAAGGATCCCTCATCTCGAGTTGCGAGGCGGAAAAAAGGCCCCTCTGCATGTGGGCGGGACCCTTGTGTTTCCTCTCGAGTGGATACGAGTATGTCGGGGAACTTCTTTAGTTGCACCAAGGGTGTGAAGGACCCTTTCGAAGTTCCAGAGGTGAGGTGTGATCAGCCTCGAGACGCCTCAGCGGAAATGGGCCTCATCTCGCCTGGAGGGGAGAACCTCCTGGATTTTCTTGAGTTGCGGCAGGTCTTCTCGAGTTACGACGGGGACCACAGGGACCCGCTCTGTTGGCCTTAGGAAAGGCCAGTCCCCATGCGAGTTGCTAGGGGCCATCTCGGGATTCCTCTCCCGTCGATGCAGGGGCCTAAGACCTTGTGTGGAGTCGTGGCCGGAACCTGAGGATTCCTCTCCAGTGTTGACATGGATCTTGAGGTGCCTCTTAGTCTCCCCAGGGGAGTCAGGCCTCGTCTCGAGTGGGGGCATGCACGTGCGCTTTCCTCCCGAGCTGCAGCAGTAGTGTCACGCTTCGTGGCACGTGGATCAAGAGATCTGTGGCTTTCCCTTGAGGCTTTCACACAGGGCTGTGCCACGTGCCACCTTTGTGTGAGTCGATCCTCGGTGTGAAAGACGAGACGGTGAAGTGAAGAGAGGTTCCTCTGGAATGGACTGAGACATCTGGGGGACTCTTGGAATGATGGCAGGGACCTGGAATTTCTCTCGACATTCCTGTTGAGAGGGCCTCCTCTAGAGATGCGACGGAAACGCCGGGAATTCTTTCCCGACGAAGCAGGGAAAGGATCCCTCATCTCGAGCAAAGAGGGGGAAACGGGGCTCCTCTGGATGTGGGCGGGACCCTCGTGATTCCTCTCGAGTGGAGACGGGTATGTCGAGGAACATCTTGAGTTGCACCAAGGGTGTGAAGGACCCTTTTGAAGTTCCAGAGGTGAGGTGTGATTAGCTTCGAGACGCCTCAGCGGAAATGGGCCTCTTCTCGCCTGGAGGGGAGAACCTCCTGGATTTTCTCGAGTTGCGGCAGGTTTTCTCGAGTTACGACGGGGACCTCAGGGACCCGCTGTGGTGGCCTCAGGAAAGGCCAGTCCCCATGCGAGTTGTTAGGGGCCATCTCGGGATTCCTCTCCCGTCAATGACGGGGACTAAGACCTTGTGTGGAGTCGGAGCCGGAACCTGAGGATTCCTCTCCAGTGTTGACATTGATCCTGGGGTGCCACTGAGACTCCCCAGGGGAGTCAGGCCTCGTCTCGAGTGGGGGCATGCAGGTGCGCTTTCCTCCCGAGCTGCAGCAGTAGTGTCACGCTTCCTGGCACGTGGATCAAGGGATCTGTGGCTTTCCCTCGAGGCTTTCCCACGAGGCTTTCCGACAGGGCTGTGCCACGTGCCACCTTGGTGTGAGTCGACCCTCAGCGTGAAAGACGAGCAGGTGAAGGGAAAAGAGGTTCCCCTGGAATGGACTGAGACATCTGGGGGACTCTTGGAATGGTGGCACGACCCTGGAGTTCCTCTCGCCGTTCCTGTTGAGCGGGCCTCCTCTTGAGATGCGACGGGAACGCCGGGAATTCTTTCCCGACGAAGCAGGGAAAGGATCCCTCATGTCGAGCTCCGAGGCGGAAACAGGGCTCCTCTGCATGTGGGCGGGATCCTCGTGTTTCCTCTCGAGTGGAGACGGGTATGTAGGGGAAATTCTTGAGTTGCACCAAGGGTGTGAAGCACCCTTTCGAAGTTCCAGAGCTGAGGTGTGATTAGCCTCGAATCGCCTCAGCGGAAATGGGCATCATCTCGCCTGGAGGGGAGAACCTCCTGGATTTTCTCGAGTTGCGGCAGGTCTTCTCGAGTTACGACGGGGACCTCAGGGACCCGCTCTGGTAGCCTCAGGAAAGGCCAGTCCCCATGCGAGATGCTAGGGGCCATCTCGGGATTCCTCTCCCATCCATGCTGGGGCCTAAGTCCTTGTGTGGAGTCGGGGCCGGAACCTGAGGATTCCTCTCCAGTGTTGACATGGATCTTGGGGTGCCACTCAGACTCCCCAGGGTATTCAGGCCTCGTCTCCAGTGGGGCCATGCACGTGCGCTTTCCTCCAGAGCTGCAGCAGTAGTGTTATGCTGCCTGGCACGTCGAGCAAGGGATCTGTGGCTTTCCCTCGAGGCTTTCCCTCCAGGCTTTCCCACGAGGCTTTCCCACAGGGCTGTGCTGCATGCCACCTTGCTGTGAGTCGATCCTCGGCGTGAAAGACGAGCCGATGAAGGGAAAAGAGATTCCTCAGGAATGGACTGAGACATCTGGGGGACTCTTGGAATGGTGGCACGACCCTGGAATTCCTCTCGCCGTTTCTGTTGAGAGGGCCTCCTCTTGAGATGCGATGGGAACGCCGGGAATTCATTCCCGACGAAGCAGGGAAAGGATCCCTCATCTCGAGTTGCGAGGCGGAAAAAAGGCCCCTCTGCATGTGGGCGGGACCCTTGTGTTTCCTCTCGAGTGGATACGAGTATGTCGGGGAACTTCTTGAGTTGCACCAAGGGTGTGAAGGACCCTTTCGAAGTTCCAGAGGTGAGGTGTGATTAGCCTCGAGACACCTCAGCGGAAATGGGCCTCATCTCGCCTGGAGGGGAGAACCTCCTGGATTTTCTTGAGTTGCGGCAGGTCTTCTCGAGTTACGACGTGGACTTCAGGGACCCGCTCTGGTGGCCTCAGGAAAGGCCAGTCCCCATGCGAGTTGCTAGGGGCCATCTCGGGATTCCTCTCCCGTCGATGCCGGGGCCTAAGACCTTGTGTGAAGTCGGGGCCGGAACCTGAGGATTCCTCTCCCGTGTTGACATGGATCTTGGGGTGCCTCTGAGTCTCCCCAGGGGAGTCAGGCCTCGTCTCGAGTGGGGGCATGCACGTGCGCTTTCCTCCCGAGCTGCAGCAGTAGTGTCACGCTTCCTCGCACGTGGATCAAGGGATCTGTGGCTCTCCCTCGAGGCTTTCCCTTCAGGCTTTCCCACGAGGCTTCCCACAGGGCTGTGCCACGTGCCACCTTGGTGTGTGTCGGTCCTCGGGGTGAAAGACGAGCCGGGGAAGGGAAAAGAGTTTCCTCTGGAATGGACTGAGACATCTGGGGGACTCTTGGAATGGTGGCAAGACCCTGGAGTTCCTCTCGCAGTTCCTGTGGAGAGGGCCTCCTCTTGAGATCCGACGGGAATGCCGGGAACTCTTTCCCGACGAAGCAGGCAAAGGATCCCTCATTTCGAGCTACGAGGAGGAGACAGGGCTCCTCTGGATGTGGGCGGGATCCTCGTGTTTCCTCTCGAGTGGAGACGGGTATGTAGGGGAAATTCTTGAGTTGCACCAAGGGTGTGAAGGACCCTTCGAAGTTCCAGAGCTGAGGTGTGATTAGCCTCGAATCGCCTCAGCGGAAATGGGCCTCATCTCGCCTGGAGGGGAGAACCTCCTGGATTTTCTCGAGTTGCGGCAGGTCTTCTCGAGTTACGATGGGGACCTCAGGGACCCGCTCTGGTAGCCTCAGGAAAGGCCAGTCCCCATGCGAGATGCTAGGGGCCATCTCGGGATTCCTCTCCCGTCGATGCCGGGGCCTAAGACTTTGCGTGGAGTCGGGGCCGGAACCTGAGGATTCCTCTCCAGTGTTGACATGGATCTTGGGGTGCCACTGAGACTCCCCAGGGGAGTCAGGCCTCGTCTCGAGTGGGGGCATGCAGGTGCGCTTTCCTCCCGAGCTGCAGCAGTAGTGTCACGCTTCCTGGCACGTGGATCAAGAGATCTGTCGCTTTCCCCTCGAGGCTTTCCCCACGAGGCTTTCCGACAGGGCTGTGCCACGTGCCACCTTGTGTGAGTCGACCCTCAGCGTGAAAGACGAGCCGGTGAAGGGAAAAGAGGTTCCCCTGGAATGGACTGAGACATCTGGGGGACTCTTGGAAAGGGGGCACGACCCTGGAGTTCCTCTCGCCGTTCCTGTTGATCGGGCCTCCTCTTGAGATGCGACGGGAACGCCGGGAATTCTTTCCCGACGAAGCAGGGAAAGGATCCCTCATGTCGAGCTCCGAGGCGGAAACAGGGCTCCTCTGCATGTGGGCGGGATCCTCGTATTTCCTCTCGAGTGGAGACGGGTATGTAGGGGAAATTCTTGAGTTGCACCAAGGGTGTGAAGGACCCTTTCGAAGTTCCAGAGCTGAGGTGTGATTAGCCTCGAATCGCCTCAGCGGAAATGGGCCTCATCTCGCCTGGAGGGGAGAACCTCCTGGATTTTCTCGAGTTGCGGCAGGTCTTCTCGAGTTACGACGGGGACCTCAGGGACCCGCTCTGGTAGCCTCAGGAATGGCCAGTCCCCATGCGAGATGCTAGGGGCCATCTCGGGATTCCTCTCCCGTCGATGCCGGGGCCTAAGACTTTGTGTGGAGTCGGGCCCGGAACCTGAGGATTCCTCTCCAGTGTTGACATGGATCTTGGGGTGCCACTGAGACTCCCCAGGGGAGTGAGGCCTCGTCTCGAGTGGGGTCATGCACGTGCGCTTTCCTCCCGAGCTGCAGCAGTAGTGCCACGCTTCCTGGCACGTGGATCAAGAGATCTGTCGCTTTCCCTCGAGCCTTTCCCTCGAGGCTTTCCCACGAGGCTTTCCCACAGGGCTGTGCCACGTGCCACCTTGGTGTGAGTCGATCCTCGGCTTGAAAGACCAGCTGGTGTAGGGAAAAGAGGTTCCTCTGGAATGGACAGAGACACCTGGGGGACTCTTGGAATGATGGCAGGGCCCTGGAGTTCCTCTCCACATTCCTGTAGCGAGGGCCTCCTCTTGAGTTGCGACGGGAACGCCGGGAATTCTTTCGCGACGAAGCAGGGAAAGGATCCCTCATCTCGAGTTGCGAGGCGGAAAAAAGGCCCCTCTGCATGTGGGCGGGACCCTTGTGTTTCCTCTCGAGTGGATACGAGTATGTCGGGGAACTTCTTTAGTTGCACCAAGGGTGTGAAGGACCCTTTCGAAGTTCCAGAGGTGAGGTGTGATCAGCCTCGAGACGCCTCAGCGGAAATGGGCCTCATCTCGCCTGGAGGGGAGAACCTCCTGGATTTTCTTGAGTTGCGGCAGGTCTTCTCGAGTTACGACGGGGACCACAGGGACCCGCTCTGTTGGCCTTAGGAAAGGCCAGTCCCCATGCGAGTTGCTAGGGGCCATCTCGGGATTCCTCTCCCGTCGATGCAGGGGCCTAAGACCTTGTGTGGAGTCGTGGCCGGAACCTGAGGATTCCTCTCCAGTGTTGACATGGATCTTGAGGTGCCTCTTAGTCTCCCCAGGGGAGTCAGGCCTCGTCTCGAGTGGGGGCATGCACGTGCGCTTTCCTCCCGAGCTGCAGCAGTAGTGTCACGCTTCGTGGCACGTGGATCAAGAGATCTGTGGCTTTCCCTTGAGGCTTTCACACAGGGCTGTGCCACGTGCCACCTTTGTGTGAGTCGATCCACGGTGTGAAAGACGAGACGGTGAAGTGAAGAGAGGTTCCTCTGGAACGGACTGAGACATCTGGGGGACTCTTGGAATGATGGCAGGGACCTGGAATTTCTCTCGACATTCCTGTTGAGAGGGCCTCCTCTAGAGATGCGACGGAAACGCCGGGAATTCTTTCCCGACGAAGCAGGGAAAGGATCCCTCATCTCGAGCAAAGAGGGGGAAACGGGGCTCCTCTGGATGTGGGCGGGACCCTCGTGATTCCTCTCGAGTGGAGACGGGTATGTCGAGGAACATCTTGAGTTGCACCAAGGGTGTGAAGGACCCTTTTGAAGTTCCAGAGGTGAGGTGTGATTAGCCTCGAGACGCCTCAGCGGAAATGGGCCTCATCTCGCCTGGAGGGGAGAACCTCCTGGATTTTCTCGAGTTGCGGCAGGTTTTCTCGAGTTACGACGGGGACCTCAGGGACCCGCTGTGGTGGCCTCAGGAAAGGCCAGTCCCCATGCGAGTTGTTAGGGGCCATCTCGGGATTCCTCTCCCGTCAATGACGGGGACTAAGACCTTGTGTGGAGTCGGAGCCGGAACCTGAGGATTCCTCTCCAGTGTTGACATTGATCCTGGGGTGCCACTGAGACTCCCCAGGGGAGTCAGGCCTCGTCTCGAGTGGGGGCATGCAGGTGCGCTTTCCTCCCGAGCTGCAGCAGTAGTGTCACGCTTCCTGGCACGTGGATCAAGGGATCTGTGGCTTTCCCTCGAGGCTTTCCCACGAGGCTTTCCGACAGGGCTGTGCCACGTGCCACCTTGGTGTGAGTCGACCCTCAGCGTGAAAGACGAGCCGGTGAAGGGAAAAGAGGTTCCCCTGGAATGGACTGAGACATCTGGGGGACTCTTGGAATGGTGGCACGACCCTGGAGTTCCTCTCGCCGTTCCTGTTGAGCGGGCCTCCTCTTGAGATGCGACGGGAACGCCGGGAATTCTTTCCCGACGAAGCAGGGAAAGGATCCCTCATGTCGAGCTCCGAGGCAGAAACAGGGCTCCTCTGCATGTGGGCGGGATCCTCGTGTTTCCTCTCGAGTGGAGACGGGTATGTAGGGGAAATTCTTGAGTTGCACCAAGGGTGTGAAGGACCCTTTCGAAGTTCCAGAGCTGAGGTGTGATTAGCCTCGAATCGCCTCAGCGGAAATGGGCCTCATCTCGCCTGGAGGGGAGAACCTCCTGGATTTTCTCGAGTTGCGGCAGGTCTTCTCAAGTTACGACGGGGACCTCAGGGACCCGCTCTGGTAGCCTCAGGAAAGGCCAGTCCCCATGCGAGATGCTAGGGGCCATCTCGGGATTCCTCTCCCGTCGATGCCTGGGCCTAAGACTTTGTGTGGAGTCGGGGCTGGAACCTGAGGATTCCTCTCCAGTGTTGACATGGATCTTGGGGTGCCACTGAGACTCCCCAGGGGAGTCAGGCCTCGTCTCGAGTGAGGTCATGCACGTGCGCTTTCCTCCCGAGCTGCAGCAGTAGTGCCATGCTTCCTGGCACGTGGATCAAGAGATCTGTCGCTTTCCCTCGAGGCTTTCCCTCGAGGCTTTCCCACGAGGCTTTCCCACAGGGCTGTGCCACGTGCCACCTTGGTGTGAGTCGATCCTCGACTTGAAAGACCAGCTGGTGTAGGGAAAAGAGCTTCCTCTGGAATGGACAGAGACACCTGGGGGACTCTTGGAATGATGGCAGGGCCCTGGAGTTCCTCTCGACATTCCTGTAGTGAGGGCCTCCTCTTGAGTTGCGACGGGAACGCCGGGAATTCTTTCCCGACGAAGCAGGGAAAGGATCCCTCATCTCGACCTACGAGGCGGAAACGGGGCTCCTCTGGATGTGGGCGAGACCCTCGTGATTCCTCTCGAGTGGAGACGGGTATGTTGAGGAACATCTTGAGTTGCACCAAGGGTTTGAAGGACCCTTTCGAAGTTCCAGAGGTGAGGTGTGATTAGCCTCGAGACGCCTCAGCGGAAATGGGCCTCATCTCGCCTGGAGGGGAGAACCTCCTGGATTTTCTCGAGTTGCGGCAGGTCTTCTCGAGTTACGACGGGGACCTCAGGGACCCGCTCTGGTGGCCTCAGGAAAGGCCAGTCCCCATGCGAGTTGCTAGGGGCCATCTCGGGATTCCTCTCCCATCCATGCTGGGGCCTAAGTCCTTGTGTGGAGTCGGGGCCGGAACCTGAGGATTCCTCTCCAGTGTTGACATGGATCTTGGGGTGCCACTCAGACTCCCCAGGGTATTCAGGCCTCGTCTCCAGTGGGGCCATGCACGTGCGCTTTCCTCCCGAGCTGCAGCAGTAGTGTTATGCTGCCTGGCACGTCGAGCAAGGGATCTGTGGCTTTCCCTCGAGGCTTTCCCTCCAGGCTTTCCCACGAGGCTTTCCCACAGGGCTGTGCTGCATGCCACCTTGCTGTGAGTCGATTCCTCGGCGTGAAAGACGAGCCGATGAAGGGAAAAGAGATTCCTCAGGAATGGACTGAGACATCTGGGGGACTCTTGGAATGGTGGCACGACCCTGGAATTCCTCTCGCCGTTTCTGTTGAGAGGGCCTCCTCTTGAGATGCGATGGGAACGCCGGGAATTCATTCCCGACGAAGCAGGGAAAGGATCCCTCATCTCGAGTTGCAAGGCGGAAAAAAGGCCCCTCTGCATGTGGGCGGGACCCTTGTGTTTCCTCTCGAGTGGATACGAGTATGTCGGGGAACTTCTTGAGTTGCACCAAGGGTGTGAAGGACCCTTTCGAAGTTCCAGAGGTGAGGTGTGATTAGCCTCGAGACACCTCAGCGGAAATGGGCCTCATCTCGCCTGGAGGGGAGAACCTCCTGGATTTTCTAGAGTTGCGGCAGGTCTTCTCGAGTTACGACGGGGACCACAGGGACCCACTCTGATGGCCTTAGGAAAGGCCAGTCCCCATGCGAGTTGCTAGGGGCCATCTCAGGATTCCTCTCCCGTCGATGCAGGGGCCTAAGACCTTGTGTGGAGTCGGGGCCGGTTCCTGAGGTTTCCTCTCCAGTGTTGACATGGATCTTGAGGTGCCTCTTAGTCTCCCCAGGGGATTCAGGCCTCGTCTCGAGTGGGGGCATGCACGTGCGCTTTCCTCCCTAGCTGCAGCAGTAGTGTCATGCTTCCTGGCACGTGGATCAAGGGATCTGTGGCTTTCCCTCGAGGCTTTCCGTCGAGGCTTTCCCACGAGGGTTTCCCATAGGGCTGTGCCACGTTCCACCTTGGTGTGAGTCGATCCTCGGTGTGAAAGACGAGCCGATGATGGAAATGAGGTTCCTCAGGAATGGACTGAGACATCTGGGGGACTCTTGGAATGGTGGCACGACACTGGAGTTCCTCTCGCCGTCCCTGTGAAGAGGGCCTCCTCTTGAGATGCGACGGGAACGCCGGGAATTCTGTCCCGACGAAGCAGTTAAAGGATCCCTCATCTCGAGCTACGAAGCATAAACGGAGCTCCTCTGGATGTGGGCGGGACCCTCCTGTTTCCTCTCGAGTGCAGACGGGTATGTCGGGGAACGTCTTGATTTGCACCAAGGGTGGGAAGGACCCTTTCGAAGTTCCAGCGGTGAGGTGTGATGCGCCTCGAGACGCCTCAGCGGAAATGGGCCTCATCTCGCCTGGAGGGGAAAACCTCCTGGATGTTCTCGAGTTGGGGCAGGTCTTCTCGAGTTACGACGGGGATCTCAGGGACCCACTCTGGTGGCCTCAGGAAAGAACAGTCCCCATGCGAGTTGCTAGGGGCCCTCTCGGGATTCCTCTCCCGTCCATGCTGGGGCCTAAGACTTTGTGTGGAGTCGGGGCCGGAACCTGAGGATTCCTCTCCAGTGTTGCCATGGATCTTGGGGTGCTTCTGAGTCTCCCCAGGGGAGTCAGGCCTCATCTCGAGTGGGGGCATGCACGTGCGATTTCCTCCCGAGCTGCAGCAGTAGTGTCACGCTTCCTGTCACGTGGATCAAGGGATCTGTGGCTTTCCCTCGAGGCTTTCCCTCGAGGCTTTCCCACACGGCTTACCCACAGGGCTGTGCCACGTTCCACCTTGGTGTGAGTCGATCCCGGCTTGAAAGACGAGCTGTTGAAGGGAAAAGAGGTTCCTCTGGAATGGACTGAGACATCTGGGGGACTCTTGGAATGGTGAAACGACCCTGTAGTTCCTCTCGCTGTTCCTGTTGAGAGGGCCTCCTCTTGAGATGCGACGGGAACGCCGGGAACTCTTTCCCGACGAAGCAGGGCAAGGATCCCTCATTTCGAGCTACGAGGCGGAAACGGGGCTCCTCTGGATGTGGGCGGCACCATCGTATTTCCTCTCGAGTGGAGACGGGTATGTCGGGGAACGTCTTGATTTGCACCAAGGGTGTGAAGGACCCTTTCGAAGTTCCAGAGGTGAGGTGTGATCAGCCTCGAGACGCCTCAGCGGAACTGGGCCTCATCTCGCCTGGAGGGGAGAACCTCCTGGATTTTCTCGAGTTGCGGCAGGTTTCTTGAGGTACGACGGGGGCCTCAGGAACGCGATCTGGTGGCCGTATGAAAGGCCAGTCCCCTTGCGAGTTGCTAGGGGCCCTCTCGAGATTCCTCTCCTGTCCATGCCGGGGCCTAAGACCTTGTGTGGAGTCGGGGCCGGAACCTGAGGATTCCTCGCCAGTGTTGCCATGGATCTTGGGGTGCTTCTGAGTCTCCCCGGGGGAGTCAGGCCTCGTCTCGAGTGGGGGCATGCACGTTTGCTTTCCTCCCGACCTGAAGCAGTAGTGTCACGCATCCTGTCACGTGGAACAAGGGATCTGTGGCTTTCGCTTGAGTCTTTCCCTCGAGGCTCTCCCTCGAGGCTTTCCCACGAGGCTTTCCCACAGGGCTGTGCCACATGCCACCTTGGTGTGAGTCGATCCTCGGCGTGAAAGACGAGCCGGTGAAGGGAAAAGAGGTTCCTCTGGAATGGACTGAGATATCTGGGGGACTCTTGGAATGGTGGCACGACCCTGGAGTTCCTCTCGCCATTCCTGTTGAGAGGGCCTCCTCTTGAGATGCGACGGGAACGCCGGGAACTCTTTCCCGTCGACGCAGGGAGAGGATCCCTCATCTCGAGCTACGAGGCAGAAACGGGGCTCCTCTGGATGTGGGCGGGACCCTCGTGGTTCCTCTCGAGTGGAGACGGGTATGTCGGGGAACTTCTTGATTTGCACCAAGGGTGTGAAGGACCCTTTCGAAGTTCCAGAGGTGAGGTGTGATCAGCCTCGAGACGCCTCAGCGGAAATGGGCCTCATCTCGCCTGGAGGGGAGAACCTCCTGGATTTTCTCGAGTTTCGGCACGTCTTCTCGAGTTACGACGGGGACCTCAGGGACCCGCTCTGGTTGTCTCAGGAACGGCCAGTCCCTATGCGAGTTGCTAGGGGCCATTTCGGGATTCCTCTCCCGTCCATGCCGGGGCCTAAGACCTTGTGTGGGGTAGGGGCCGGAACCTGAGGATTCCTCTCCAATGTTGACATGGATCTTGTGGTGCTGCTGTGTCTCCCCAGGGGAGTGAGGCCTCGTCTCCAATGGGGGCATGCATGTGTGCTTTCCTCCCGAGCTGCAGCAGTATTTTCATGCTTCCTGTCACGTGGATCAAGGGATCTGTGGCTTTCCCTCGAGACTTTCCCTCAAGGCTTTCCCAGGAGACTTTCGCTCGAGGCTTTCCCACGAGGCTTTCCCACAGGGCTGTGCCACGTGCCACCTTGGTGTGAGTCGATCCTCGGCGTGAAATACGAACCGGTGAAGGGAAAAGAGGTTCCTCTGGAATGGACTGAGACATTGGGGGACTCTTGGAATGGTGGCAGCACCCTGGAGTTCCTCTCGCCGTTCCTGTTGAGAGGTCCTCCTCTTGAGATGCGACGGGAAAGCCGGGAACTCTTTCCCGACGATGCAAGGAATGGACCCTCAACTCGAGCTACGAGGCCGAAACGGGGCTCCTCTGGATGTGGGCGGTACCCTCGTGTTTGCTCTCGAGTGGAGACTGGTATTTCGGGGAACTTCTGGATTTGCACCAAGGGTGTGAAGGACCCTTTCGAAATTCCAGATTTCAGGTGTGATCAGCATCGAGACGCCTCAGCGGAAATGGGCCTTATCTCGACTGGAGGGGAGAACCTCCTGGATTTTCTCGAGTTGCGGCAGGTCTTCTCGAGTTACGACGGGGACCTCAGGGACCCGTTCTGGTGGCCTCAGGAAAGGCCAGTCCCCATGCGAGTTGCTAGCGGCCATCTCGGGATTCCTCTCCCGTCCATACCGGGGCCTAAGACCTTGTGTGGAGTCGGGGCCGGAACCTGAGGATTCCTCTCCAGTGTTGCCATGGATCTTGGGGTGCTTCTGAGTCTCCCCAGCGGAGTCAGGCCTCGTCTCGAGTGAGGACATGCACGTGCGATTTCCTCCAGAGCTGCAGCAGTAGTGTCACGCTTCCTGTCACGTGGATCAAGAGATATGCGGCTGTCCCTCGAGGCTTTCCCAAGAGGCTTTCCCACAGGGCTGTGCCACGTGCCACCTTGTTGTGAGTCGATCCTCGCCGTGAAAGACGAGCCGGTGAAGGAAAAGAGGTTCCTCTGGAATGGACTGAGACATCTGGGGGACTCTTGGAATGGTGGTACGACCCTTGAGTTCCTCTGGCCGTTCCTGTTGAGAGGGCCTCCTCTTGAGATGCTACGGGAATGCCAGGAACTCTTTCCCGACGAAGCAGGGAAAGGATCCCTCATCTCGAGCTACGAGGCGGAAACGGGGCTCCTCTGGATGTGGGCGGGACCCTCGTGTTTCCTCTCGAGTGGAGACGGGTATGTCGGGGAACGTCTTGATTTGTACCAAGGGTGTGAAGGACCCTTTCGAAGTTCCAGCGGTGAGGTGTGATCAGCCTCGAGACGCCTCAGCGGAAATGGGCCTCATCTCGCCTGGAGGGGAGAACCTCCTGGATGTTCTCGAGTTGGGGCAGGTCTTCTCGAGTTACGACGGGGATCTCAGGGACCCGCTCTGGTGGCCTCAGGAAAGAACAGTCCCCATGCGAGTTGCTAGGGGCCCTCTCGGGATTCCTCTCCCGTCCATGCCGGGGCCTAAGACTTTGTGTGGAGTCGGGGCCGGAACCTGAGGATTCCTCTCCAGTGTTGCCATGGATCTTGGGGTGCTTCTGAGTCTCCCCAGGGGAGTCAGGCCTCATCTCGAGTGGGGGCATGCACGTGCGATTTCCTCCCGAGCTGCAGCAGTAGTGTCACGCTTCCTGTCACGTGGATCAAGGGATCTGTGGCTTTCCCTTGAGGCTTTCCCTAGAGGCTTTCCCACGAGGCTTTCCCACAGGGTTGTGCCACGTGCCACCTTGTTGTGAGTCGATCCTCGGCGTGAAAGACGAGCCGGTGAAGGGAAAAGACGTTCCTCTGGAGTGGACTGAGACATCTGGGGGACTCTTGGAATGGTGTCAGGACCCTGGAGCTCCTCTCGCTGTTCCTGTTGAGAGGGCCTCAAATTGAGGTTGGACGGGAACGCCGGGAACTCTTTTCCGATGAAGGAGGGAAAGGATCCCTCATCTCGAGCTACGAAGAAGAAACAGGGCTCCTCTGTATGTGGGCGGGACCCTCGTGTTTCCTCTCGAGTTGAAACGGGTATGTCGGGGAACTTCTGGATTTGCACCAAGGGTGTGAAGGACCCTTTGGAAGTTCCAGAGGTGAGGTGTGATCAGCCTCGAGACGCCTCAGCGCAAATGGGCCTCATCTCACCGGGAGGGGAGAACCTCCTGGATTTTCTCGAGTTGCGGAAAGTCTTCTCGAGTTATGACGGGGACCTCTGCGACCCGCTCTGGTGGCCTCAGGAAAGGGCAAATCCCATGCGAGTTTCTAGGGGCCCTCTCGGGATTCCTCTCCCGTCCATGCCGGGGCCTCAGACCTTGTGTGGAGTCGGGGCCGGAACCTGAGGATTCCTCTCCAGTGTTGCCATGGATCTTGGGGTGCTTCTGAGACTCCCCAGGGAAGTCAGGCCTCGTCTCGAGTGGGGGCATGCAAGTGCGCTTTCCTCCCGATCTGCAGCAGTAGTATCACGCTTCCTATCACGTGGATCAAGGGATCTGCGGCTTTCCCTCGAGGCTGTCCCCCGAGGCTTTCCCACGAGGCTTTCCCACAGGGCTGTTCCACGTGTCACCTTGGTGTGAGTTGATCCTCGGCGTGAAAGACGAGCTGGTGAAGGAAAAACAGGTTCCTCTGGAATGGACTGAGACATCTGGGGGACTCTTGGAATGGTGGCAGGACCCTGGAGTTCCTCTCGCCGTTCCTGTTGAGAGGGCCTCCTCTTGAGATGCGACACAAAGCCCGGGAACTCTTTCCCGACGAAGGAGGGAAAGGATACCTCATCTCGAGCTACGAGGAAGAGACAGGGCTCCTCTGGATGTGGGCGGGACCCTCGTGTTTCCTCTCGAGTGGAGACGGGAATGTCGGGGAACTTCTGGATTTGCACCAAGCGTGTGAAAGACCCTTTCGAAGTTCCAGAGGTGAGGTGTGATCCGCCTCGTGACGCCTCAGCGGAAATGGGCCTCATCTCGCCTGGAGGGGAGAACTTCCTGGATTTTGTCGAGTTGCAGCAGGTCTTCTCGAGTTACGACGGGGACCTCAGGGGCCCGCTCTGGCGGCCTCAGGAAAAGCCAGTACCCATGCGAGTTGGTAGGGGCCATCTCGGGATTCCTCTGCCGTCCATACCGGGGCCTAAGACCTTCTGTGGAGTCGGGGCCGGAACCTGAGGGCTCCTCTCCAGTGTTGCCATGGATCTTGGGGTGCTTCTGAGTCTCCCCAGGGGAGTCAGGCCTCGTCTCAGTGGGGGCATGCACGTGCGCTTTCCTCCCGAGCTGCAGCAGTAGTGTCATGCTTCCTGTCACGTGGATCAAGGGATCTGTGGCTTTCCCTCGAGGCTTTCCCTCGAGGCTTTCCCACGAGGATTTCCCACATGGCTGTGCCACGTGCCACCTTGGTGTGAGTCGATCATCGGCGTGAAAGACGAGCCGGTGAAGGGAAAAGAGTTTCCTCTGGAATGGACTGAGACATCTGGGGGACTCTTGGAATGGTGGCACCACCCTGGAGTTCCTCTCGCCGTTCCTGTTGAGAGGGCCTCCTCTTGCGATGCGACGGGAAGGCCGGGAACTCTTTCCCGACGAAGCAGGGAAAGGATCCCTCATCTCGAGCTACGAGGCGGAAACGGGTCTCCTCTGGATGTGGTGGCACCCACGTGTTTCCTCTCGAGTGGAGACGGATATGTCGGGGAACTTCTTGATTTGCACCAAGGGTGTGAAGGACACTTTCGAAGTTCCAGAGGTGAGGTGTGGTCAGCCTCGAGACGCCTCAGCGGAAATGGGCCTCATCTCGCCTGGAGGTGAGAACCTCCTGGATTTTCTCGAGTTGCGGCAGGTCTTCTCGAGTTACGACGGGGACCTCAGGGACACGCTCTGGTGGCCTCAGGAACGGCCAGTCCCCATGCGAGTTCCTAGGGGCCATCTTGGGATTCCTGTCCCATCCATGCCGGGGCCTAAGACCTTGTGTGGAG
This sequence comes from Budorcas taxicolor, assembly GCF_023091745.1. Taxonomy (NCBI): domain Eukaryota; kingdom Metazoa; phylum Chordata; class Mammalia; order Artiodactyla; family Bovidae; genus Budorcas; species Budorcas taxicolor. The sequence continues at coordinate 64,337,776 of NC_068910.1, forward strand.
TCGGGGCCGGAACCTGAGGAATCCTCTCCAGTGTTGCAATGGATCTTGGGGTGCTTCTGAGTCTCCCCAGGGGAATCAGGCGTCGTCTCGAGTGGGGGCATGCACGCGCGCTTTCCTCCCGAGCTGCAGCAGTAGTGTCACGCTTCCTGTCACGTGGATCAAGGGATCTGTGGCTTTCCCTCGAGGCTTTCCCACGAGGCTTACCCACATGGCTGTGCCACGTGCCACCTTGGTGTGAGTTTATCCTCGGCGTGAAAGGCGAGCCGGTGAAGGGAAAAGAGGTTCCTCTGGAATGGACTGAGACATCTGGGGGACTCTTGGAATGGTGGCACGACCCTGGAGCTCCTCTCGCCGTTCCTGTTGAGAGGGCTTCCTCTTGAGATGCGACGGGAACTCTGGGAACTCTTTCCCGAGGAAGCAGGGAAAGGATCCCTAATCTCGAGCTACGAGGACGAAACGGGGCTCCTCTGGATGTGGGTGGCAGCCTCGTGTTTCTTCTCGAGTTTAGACGTGTATGTCGGGGAACTTCTTGATTTGCACCAAGGGTGTGAAGGACCCTTTGAAAGTTCCAGATGTGAGGTGTGATCAGCCTCGAGACGCCTCAGCAGAAATGGGCCTCATCTCGCTGGAGGGGAGAACCTCCTGGATTTTCTCGAGTTGCGGCAGGTCTTCTCGAATTACGAAGGGGCCTCAGGGACCCGCTCTGGTGGCCTCAGGAAAGGCCAGTCCCCATGCGAATTCCTAGGGGCCATCTCGGGATTCTTCTCCCATCCATGCCGGGGCCTAAGACCTTGTGTGCAGTCGGGGACAGAACCTGAGGATTCCTCTCCAGTGTTGCCATGGATTTTGGGGTGCTTCTGAGTCTCCCCAGGGAAGTCATGCCTCGTCTCGAGTGGGGGCATTCACGCGCGCTTTCCTCCCGAGCGGCAGCAGTAGTGTCACGCTTCCTGTCACGTTGATCAAAGGATCTGTGGCCTTCCCTCGAGTCTTTCCCTCGAAGCTTTCCCACGAGGCTTTCCCACAGGGCTGTGCCACGTGCCACCTTGCTGTGAGTCGATCCTTCGCGTGAAAGACGAGCGGTGAAGGGAAAAGAGGTTCCTCTGGAATGGACTGAGACATCTGGGCGACTCTTGGAGTGGTGGCACCACCCTGGAGTTCCTCTCGCCGTTCCTGTTCAGAGTGCCTCCTCTTGAGATGCGACGGGAACGCTGGGAACTCTTTCCCCACGAAGCAGAGAAAGGATCCCTCATCTCGAGTTACAAGGCAGAAACGGGGCTCCTCTGGATGTGGGGGCACCCTCTTGTTTCCTCTCGAGTGGAGACGGGTGTGTCGGGGAACTTCTTGATTTGCACCAAGGGTGTGAATGACCCTTTCGAAGTTCCAGAGGTGAGGTGTGATCAGCCTTGATACGCGTCAGTGGAAATGGGCCTCATCACTCCTGGAGGGGAGAACCTCCTGGATATTCTCGAGTTGTGTCAGGTGTTCTCCAGTTACGACGGGGACCTCAGGGACCCGCTCTGGTGGCCTCAGGAAAGGCCAGTCCCCATGTGAATTGCGAGGGGCCCTCTCGGGATTCCTCTCCCGTCGATGCCAGGGCCTAAGACCTTGTGTGGAGTCGGTGCCAAAACCTGAGGATTCCTCTCCAGTGTTGCCATGGATCTTGGGGTGCTTCTGAGTCTCCCCAGGGGAGTCAGGCCTCGTCTCGACTGGGGGCATGCACGTGCGCTTTCCTCCCGAGCTGTAGCAGTAGTGTCACGCTTCCTGTCCCGTGGATCAAGGGATCTGTGGCTTTCCCTCGAGGCTTTCCCACGAGGCTTACCCACATGGCTGTGCCACGTGCCACCTTGGTGTGAGTTTATCCTCGGCGTGAAAGGAGAGTCGGTGAAGGGAAAAGAGGTTCCTCTGGAATGGACTGAGACATCTGGGGGACTCTTGGAATGGTGGCACGACCCTGGAGTTCCTCTCGCCGTTCCTGTTGAGAGGGCCTCCTCTTGAGATGCGCCGGGAACACCGGGAACTCTTTCCCGAGGAAGCAGGGAAAGGATCCCTCATCTCGAGCTACGAGGACGAAACGTGGCTCCTCTGGATGTGGGTGGCACCCTCGTGTTTCTTCTCGAGTGGAGACGTGTATGTCGGGGAACTTCTTGATTTGCACCAAGGGTGTGAAGGACCCTTTCGAAGGTCCAGAGGTGAGGTGTGATAAGCCTCGAGACGCCTCAGCAGAAATTGGCCTCATCTCGCTGGAGGGGAGAACCTCCTGGATTTTCTCGAGTTGTGGCAGGTCTTCTCGAGTTACGAAGGGGACCTCAGGGACCCGCTCTGTTGGCCTCAGGAAAGGCCAGTCCCCATGCTAATTCCTAGGGGCCATCTCGGGATTCCTCTCCCATCCATGCCGGGGCCTAAGACCTTGTGTGGAGACGGGGACAGAACCTGAGGATTCCTCTCCAGTGTTGCCATGGATTTTGGGGTGCTTCTGAGTCTCCCCAGGGGAGTCAGGCCTCGTCTCGATTGGGGGCATTCACACGCGCTTTCCTCCCGAGCGGCAGCAGTAGTGTCACACTTCCTGTCACGTGGATCAAGGGATCTGTGGCCTTCCCTCGAGTCTTTCCCTCGAAGCTTTCCCACGAGGCTTTCCCACAGGGCTGTGCCACGTGCCACCTTGCTGTGAGTCGATCCTTCGTGTGAAAGAGGAGCGGTGAAGGGAAAAGAGGTTCCTCTGGAATGGACTGAGACATCTGGGGGACTCTTGGATTGGTGGCACCACCCTGGAGTTACTCTCGCCCTTCCTGTTGAGAGGGCCTCCTCTTGATATGCGACGGGAAGGCAGGGAACTCTATCCCGACGAAGCAGGGAAAGGATCCCTCATCTCGAGCTACGAGGCGGAAACGGGGCTCCTCTGGATGTGGGGGCACCTTCGTGTTTCCTCTCGAGTGGAGACGGGTATGTCGGGGAACTTCTTGATTTGCACCAAGGGTGTGAAGGACACTTTCGAAGTTCCAGAGGTGAGGTGTGATCAGCCTCGAGACGCCTCAGCACAAATGGGCCTCACCTCGCCTGGAGGGAAGAACCTCCTGGATTTTCTCGAGTTGCGGCAGGTCATCTCGAGTTACGACGGGGACCTCAGGGACCCGCTCTGGTGGCCTCAGCAAAGGCCAGTCCCCATGCGAGTTGCTAGGGGCCATCTCGGGATTCCTCTCCCGTCGATGCCGGGCCCTCAAACCTTGTGTGGAGTCGGGGCTGGAACCTGAGGATTCCTTTCCAGTGTTGCCATGGATCTTGGGGTGCTTCTGAGTCTCCCCAGGGGAGTCAGGCCTCGTCTCGAGTGTGGGCATGCACGTGCGCTTTCCTCCGGAGCTGCAACATTACTGTCACGCTTCCTGTCAAGAGGATCAAGGGATCTGTGGCTTTCCCTCGAGGATTTCCCACGAGGCTTTCCCCCAGGGCTGTGCCACGTGCCACCTGGGTGTGACTCGATCCTCGGCGTGAAAGACGAGCCGGGGAAGGGCAAAGAGTTTCCTCTGGAATGGACTGAGACATTTGGGGGATTCTTGGAATGGTGGCACGACCCTGGAGTTCCTCTCGCCGTTCCTCTTGAGAGGGCCTCCTCTTGAGATGCGACAGGAACGCTGGGAACTCTTTCCCGAGGAAGCAGGGAAAGGATCCCTCTTCTCGAGCTACGAGGCGGAAACGGGGCTCCTCTGGATATGGGCGGCAACCTCGTGTTTCCTCTCGAGTGGACACGGGTATGTTGGGGATCTTCTTGATTTACACCAAGGGTGTGAAAGACCCTTTTGAAGTTCCAGAGGTGAGGTGTGATCAGCCTCAAGACGCCTCAGCGGAAATGGGCCTCATCTCGCCTGGAGTGGAGAACCTCCTGGATTTTCTCGAGTTGCTGCAGGTCTTCTCGACTTACGACGGGGACCTCAGGGACCCGCTCTGGTGGCCTCAGGAAAGGCCAGTCCCCATGCGAGTTGCTAGGGGCCATCTCGGGATTCCTCTCCCGTCCATGCCGGGGCCTAAGACCTTGTGTGGAGTCGGGGCCGGAACCTGAGGATTCCTCTCCAGTGTTGCCATGGATCTTGGCGTGCTTCTGAGCCTCCCCAGGGGAGTCAGGCCTCGTCTCGAGAGGGGGCATGCACGTGCGCTTTCCTCCCGAGCTGCAGCAGCAGTGTCACGCTTCCTGTCAGGTGGATCAAGGGGTCTGTGGCTTTCCATCGAGGCTGTCCCTCCAGGATTTCCCACAGGGCTGTGCCTCGTGCCATCTTGGTGTGAGTCAATCCTCGGCGAGAAAGACGAGCCGGTGAAGGGAAAAGACGTTCCTCTGGAATGGAATGAGACATCTGGGGGAGTCTTGGAATGGTGGCACGACCCTGGAGTTCCTCTCGCCGTCCTGTTCAGAGTGCCTCCTCTTGAGATGCGACGGGAACGCTGGGAACTCTTTCCCGAGGAAGCAGGGAAAGGATCCCTCATCTCGAGCTACGAGGCGGAAACGGGGCTCCTCTGGATGTGGGCGGGACCCTCGTGTTTCCTCTCGAGTGGAGACGGGTATGTCAGGGAAATTCTTGATTTGCCCCAAGGGTGTGAAGGACCCTTTCGAAGTTCCAGAGGTGAGGTGTGATCAGTCTCGAGACGCCTCAGCGGAAAGGGGCCTCATCTCGTCTGGAGGGGAGAACCTCCTGGATTTTCTCGAGTGGCGGAATGTCTTCTTGAGATACGACGGGGACCTCAGGGACCGGCTCTGTGGCCTCAGGAAGGCCAGTCCCCATGCGAGTTGCTAGGGGCCATCTCGGGATTCCTCTCCCGTCGATGGCGGGGCCTAAGACCTTGTGTGGAGTCGGGGCCGGAACCTCTGGATTCCTCTCCAGTGTTGACATGGATCTTCGGGTGCTTCTGAGTCTCCCCAGGGGAGTCAGGCCTCGTCTCGAGTGGGGGCATGAACGTGAGCTTTCCTCCCGAGCTGCAGCAGTAGTGTCACGCTTCCTGTCACGTGGCTCAAGGGATCTGTGGCTTTCCCTTGAGGCTTTCCCTGGAGGCTTTCCCTCGAGGCTTTCCCACGAGGCTTTCCCCCAGGGGTGTGCCACGTGCCACCTTGGTGTGAGTCGATCCTCGGCGTGAAAGACGAGCCGGTGAAGGGAAAAGAGGTTCCTCTGGAATGAACTGAGACATCTGGGGGACTCTTGGAATGGTGGCACGACCCTGGAGTTCCTCTCGCTCTTCTTGTTGAGAGGGCCTCCTCTTGAGATGCGACAGGAACGCCGGGAACTCTTTCCCGAGGAAGCAGGGAAAGGATCCCTCATCTCGAGCTACGAGGCGGAAACGGGGCTCCTCTGGATATGGGCGGCACCCTCGTGTTTCCTGTCGAGTGGAGACGGGTATGTTGGGGATCTTCTTGATTTACAGCAAGGGTGTGAAAGACCCTTTCGAAGTTCCAGAGGTGAGGTGTGATCAGCCTCGAGACGCCTCAGCGGAAATGGGCCTCATCTCGCCTGGAGGGGAGAACCTCCTGGATTTTCTCGAGTTGCGGCAGGTCTTCTCGAGTTACGACGGGGACATCAGGGACCCGCTCTGGTGGCCTCAGGAAAGGCCAGTCCCCATGCGAGTTGCTAGGGTCCATCTCGGGATTCCTCTCCCGTCCATTCCGGGGCCTAAGACCTTGTGTGGAGTCGGGGCCGGAACCTGAGGATTCCTCTCCAGTGTTGCCATGGATCTTGGCGTGCTTCTGAGCCTCCCCAGGGGAGTCAGGCCTCGTCTCGAGAGGGGGCATGCACGTGCGCTTTCCTCCCAAGCTGCAGCAGTAGTGTCACGCTTCCTGTCAGGTCGATCAAGGGGTCTGTGGCTTTCCATCGAGGCTGTCCCTCCAGGATTTCCCCCAGGGCTGTGCCACGTGCCACCTGGGTGTGAGTCGATCCTCGGCGTGAAAGTCGAGCCGGTGAAGGGAAAATAGTTTCCTCTGGAATGGACTGAGACATCTGGGGGAGTCTTGGAATGGTGGCACGACCCTGGAGTTCCTCTCGCCGTTCCTGTTGAGAGGGCCTCCTCTTGAGATGCGACAGGAACGCCGGGAACTCTTTCCCGAGGAAGCAGGGAAAGGATCTCTCATCTCGAGCTATGATGAGAAAACGGGGCTCCTCTGGATATGGGCGGCACCCTCATGTTTCCTCTCGAGTGGAGACGGGTATGTTGGGGATCTTCTTGATTTACACCAAGGGTGTGAAAGACCCTTTCGACGTTCCAGAGGTGAGGTGTGATCAGCCTCAAGACCCCTCAGCGGAAATGGGCCTCATCTCGCCTGGAGGGGAGAACCTCCTGGATTTTCTCGAGTTGTGGCAGGTCTTCTCTAGTTACGACGGGGACCTCAGGGACCCGCTCTGGTGGCCTCAGGAAAGGCCAGTCCCCATGCGAGTTGCTAGGGGCCATCTCGGATTCCTCTCCTGTCCATGCCGGGGCCTAAGACCTTGGGTGGAGTCGGGGCCGGAACCTGAGGATTTCTCTCCAGTGTTGCCATGGATCCTCGGGTGCTTCTGAGCCTCCCCAGGGGAGTCAGGCCTCGTCTCGAGAGGGGGCACGCACGTGCGCTTTCCTCCCGAGCTGCAGCTGCAGTGTCACGCTTCCTGTCACGTGGATCAAGGGATCTGTGGCTTTCCCTCGAGGCTTTCCCTGCAGGCTTTCCCTCTAGGATTTCCCATGAGGCTTTCCCCCAGGGCTGTGCCACGTGCCACCTGGGTGTGAGTCGATCCTCGGCGTGAAAGACGAGCCGGTGAAGGGAAAAGAGGTTCCTCTGGAATGGCCTGAGATATCTGGGGGACTCTTGGAATGGTGGCACGACCCTGGACTTCCTCTCGCCGTTCCTTTCAGAGGGCCTCCTCTTGAGATGCGACAGGAAGCCCGGGAACTCTTTCCCGATGAAGCAGGGAAAGGATCCCTCTTCTCGAGCTACGAGGCAGACACGGGGCTCCTCTGGATGTGGGCGCGACCCTCGTGTTTCCTCTCGAGTGGAGACGGGTATGTCTCGGAACTTCTTGATTTGCGCCAAGGGTGTGAAGGACCCTTTCGAAGTTCCAGAGGTGAGGTGTGATCAGCCTCGAAACGCCTCAGGGGAAATGGGACTCATCTCGCTGGAGGGGAGAACCTCCTGGATTTTCTCGAGTTGCGGCAGGTCTCCTCGAGTTACGACGGGGACCTCAGGAACCCGCACTGGTGGCCTCAGGAAAGGCCAGTCCCCATGCGAGTTGCTAGGGGCCATCTCGGGATTCCTCTCCCGTCGATGCCGGGGCCTAAGACCTTGTGTGGAGTCGGGGCCGGAACCTGAGGATTCCTCTCCAGTGTTGCCATGGATCTTGGGGTGCTTCTGAGTCTCCCCAGGGGAGACAGGCCTCGTCTCCAGTGGGAGCATGCACGTGCGCTTTCCTCCCGAGCTGCAGCAGTAGTGTCACGCTTCCTGTCACGTGGATCAAGGGATCTGTGGCTTTCCCTCGAGGCTTTCCCACGAGGCTTACCCACAGGGCTTTGCCACGTGCCACGTTGGTGTGAGTCGATCCTCGGCGTGAAAGGCGAGCCGTTGAAGGGAAAATAAGTTCCTCTGGAATGGACTGAGACATCTGGGGGACTCTTGGAATGGTGGCACGACCCTGGAGTTCCTCTTGCCGTTCCTGTTGAGAGGGTCTCCTCCTGAGATGCGACGGGAAGGCCGGGAACTCTTTCCCGACGATGCAGGGAAAGGATCCCTCATCTCGAGCTACGAGGTGGAAACGGGGCTCCTCTGGATGTGGGCGGGACCCTCGTGTTTCCTCTCGAGTGGAGTCGGGTATGTCGTGGAACTTCTTGATTTGCACCAAGGGTGTGAAGTACCCTTTGGAAGTTCCAGAGGTGAGGTGTGATCAGCCTCGAGACGCCTAAGCGGAAATGGGCGGCATCTCTCGTAGAGGGGAGAACCTCCTGGATTTTCTCGAGTTGCGGCAGGTATTCTCGAGTTACGACGGGGATCTCAGGGACCCGCTCTGGTGGCCTCAGGAAAGGCCAGTCCCCATGCGAGTTGCTAGGGGCCATCTCGGGATTCCTCTCCCGTCCATGCCGGGGCCTAAGACCTTGTGTGGAGTCGGGGCCGGAACCTGAGGATTCCTCTCCAGTGTTGCCATGGATCTTGGCGTGCTTCTGAGCCTCCCCAGGGGAGTCAGGCCTCGTCTCGAGAGGGGGCATGCACGTGCGCTTTCCTCCCGAGCTGCAGCAGCAGTGTCACGCTTCCTGTCAGGTGGATCAAGGGGTCTGTGGCTTTCCATCGAGGCTGTCCCTCCAGGATTTCCCACAGGGCTGTGCCTCGTGCCATCTTGGTGTGAGTCAATCCTCGGCGAGAAAGACGAGCCGGTGAAGGGAAAAGACGTTCCTCTGGAATGGAATGAGACATCTGGGGGAGTCTTGGAATGGTGGCACGACCCTGGAGTTCCTCTCGCCGTCCTGTTCAGAGTGCCTCCTCTTGAGATGCGACGGGAACGCTGGGAACTCTTTCCCGAGGAAGCAGGGAAAGGATCCCTCATCTCGAGCTACGAGGCGGAAACGGGGCTCCTCTGGATGTGGGCGGGACCCTCGTGTTTCCTCTCGAGTGGAGACGGGTATGTCAGGGAAATTCTTGATTTGCCCCAAGGGTGTGAAGGACCCTTTCGAAGTTCCAGAGGTGAGGTGTGATCAGTCTCGAGACGCCTCAGCGGAAAGGGGCCTCATCTCGTCTGGAGGGGAGAACCTCCTGGATTTTCTCGAGTGGCGGAATGTCTTCTTGAGATACGACGGGGACCTCAGGGACCGGCTCTGTGGCCTCAGGAAGGCCAGTCCCCATGCGAGTTGCTAGGGGCCATCTCGGGATTCCTCTCCCGTCGATGGCGGGGCCTAAGACCTTGTGTGGAGTCGGGGCCGGAACCTCTGGATTCCTCTCCAGTGTTGACATGGATCTTCGGGTGCTTCTGAGTCTCCCCAGGGGAGTCAGGCCTCGTCTCGAGTGGGGGCATGAACGTGAGCTTTCCTCCCGAGCTGCAGCAGTAGTGTCACGCTTCCTGTCACGTGGCTCAAGGGATCTGTGGCTTTCCCTTGAGGCTTTCCCTGGAGGCTTTCCCTCGAGGCTTTCCCACGAGGCTTTCCCCCAGGGGTGTGCCACGTGCCACCTTGGTGTGAGTCGATCCTCGGCGTGAAAGACGAGCCGGTGAAGGGAAAAGAGGTTCCTCTGGAATGAACTGAGACATCTGGGGGACTCTTGGAATGGTGGCACGACCCTGGAGTTCCTCTCGCTCTTCTTGTTGAGAGGGCCTCCTCTTGAGATGCGACAGGAACGCCGGGAACTCTTTCCCGAGGAAGCAGGGAAAGGATCCCTCATCTCGAGCTACGAGGCGGAAACGGGGCTCCTCTGGATATGGGCGGCACCCTCGTGTTTCCTGTCGAGTGGAGACGGGTATGTTGGGGATCTTCTTGATTTACAGCAAGGGTGTGAAAGACCCTTTCGAAGTTCCAGAGGTGAGGTGTGATCAGCCTCAAGACGCCTCAGCGGAAATGGGCCTCATCTCGCCTGGAGGGGAGAACCTCCTGGATTTTCTCGAGTTGCGGCAGGTCTTCTCGAGTTACGACGGGGACATCAGGGACCCGCTCTGGTGGCCTCAGGAAAGGCCAGTCCCCATGCGAGTTGCTAGGGTCCATCTCGGGATTCCTCTCCCGTCCATTCCGGGGCCTAAGACCTTGTGTGGAGTCGGGGCCGGAACCTGAGGATTCCTCTCCAGTGTTGCCATGGATCTTGGCGTGCTTCTGAGCCTCCCCAGGGGAGTCAGGCCTCGTCTCGAGAGGGGGCATGCACGTGCGCTTTCCTCCCAAGCTGCAGCAGTAGTGTCACGCTTCCTGTCAGGTCGATCAAGGGGTCTGTGGCTTTCCATCGAGGCTGTCCCTCCAGGATTTCCCCCAGGGCTGTGCCACGTGCCACCTGGGTGTGAGTCGATCCTCGGCGTGAAAGTCGAGCCGGTGAAGGGAAAATAGTTTCCTCTGGAATGGACTGAGACATCTGGGGGAGTCTTGGAATGGTGGCACGACCCTGGAGTTCCTCTCGCCGTTCCTGTTGAGAGGGCCTCCTCTTGAGATGCGACAGGAACGCCGGGAACTCTTTCCCGAGGAAGCAGGGAAAGGATCTCTCATCTCGAGCTATGATGAGAAAACGGGGCTCCTCTGGATATGGGCGGCACCCTCATGTTTCCTCTCGAGTGGAGACGGGTATGTTGGGGATCTTCTTGATTTACACCAAGGGTGTGAAAGACCCTTTCGACGTTCCAGAGGTGAGGTGTGATCAGCCTCAAGACCCCTCAGCGGAAATGGGCCTCATCTCGCCTGGAGGGGAGAACCTCCTGGATTTTCTCGAGTTGTGGCAGGTCTTCTCTAGTTACGACGGGGACCTCAGGGACCCGCTCTGGTGGCCTCAGGAAAGGCCAGTCCCCATGCGAGTTGCTAGGGGCCATCTCGGATTCCTCTCCTGTCCATGCCGGGGCCTAAGACCTTGGGTGGAGTCGGGGCCGGAACCTGAGGATTTCTCTCCAGTGTTGCCATGGATCCTCGGGTGCTTCTGAGCCTCCCCAGGGGAGTCAGGCCTCGTCTCGAGAGGGGGCACGCACGTGCGCTTTCCTCCCGAGCTGCAGCTGCAGTGTCACGCTTCCTGTCACGTGGATCAAGGGATCTGTGGCTTTCCCTCGAGGTTTTCCCTGCAGGCTTTCCCTCTAGGATTTCCCATGAGGCTTTCCCCCAGGGCTGTGCCACGTGCCACCTGGGTGTGAGTCGATCCTCGGCGTGAAAGACGAGCCGGTGAAGGGAAAAGAGGTTCCTCTGGAATGGCCTGAGATATCTGGGGGACTCTTGGAATGGTGGCACGACCCTGGACTTCCTCTCGCCGTTCCTTTCAGAGGGCCTCCTCTTGAGATGCGACAGGAAGCCCGGGAACTCTTTCCCGATGAAGCAGGGAAAGGATCCCTCTTCTCGAGCTACGAGGCAGACACGGGGCTCCTCTGGATGTGGGCGCGACCCTCGTGTTTCCTCTCGAGTGGAGACGGGTATGTCTCGGAACTTCTTGATTTGCGCCAAGGGTGTGAAGGACCCTTTCGAAGTTCCAGAGGTGAGGTGTGATCAGCCTCGAAACGCCTCAGGGGAAATGGGACTCATCTCGCTGGAGGGGAGAACCTCCTGGATTTTCTCGAGTTGCGGCAGGTCTCCTCGAGTTACGACGGGGACCTCAGGAACCCGCACTGGTGGCCTCAGGAAAGGCCAGTCCCCATGCGAGTTGCTAGGGGCCATCTCGGGATTCCTCTCCCGTCGATGCCGGGGCCTAAGACCTTGTGTGGAGTCGGGGCCGGAACCTGAGGATTCCTCTCCAGTGTTGCCATGGATCTTGGGGTGCTTCTGAGTCTCCCCAGGGGAGACAGGCCTCGTCTCCAGTGGGAGCATGCACGTGCGCTTTCCTCCCGAGCTGCAGCAGTAGTGTCACGCTTCCTGTCACGTGGATCAAGGGATCTGTGGCTTTCCCTCGAGGCTTTCCCACGAGGCTTACCCACAGGGCTTTGCCACGTGCCACGTTGGTGTGAGTCGATCCTCGGCGTGAAAGGCGAGCCGTTGAAGGGAAAATAAGTTCCTCTGGAATGGACTGAGACATCTGGGGGACTCTTGGAATGGTGGCACGACCCTGGAGTTCCTCTTGCCGTTCCTGTTGAGAGGGTCTCCTCCTGAGATGCGACGGGAAGGCCGGGAACTCTTTCCCGACGATGCAGGGAAAGGATCCCTCATCTCGAGCTACGAGGTGGAAACGGGGCTCCTCTGGATGTGGGCGGGACCCTCGTGTTTCCTCTCGAGTGGAGTCGGGTATGTCGTGGAACTTCTTGATTTGCACCAAGGGTGTGAAGTACCCTTTGGAAGTTCCAGAGGTGAGGTGTGATCAGCCTCGAGACGCCTAAGCGGAAATGGGCGGCATCTCTCGTAGAGGGGAGAACCTCCTGGATTTTCTCGAGTTGCGGCAGGTATTCTCGAGTTACGACGGGGATCTCAGGGACCCGCTCTGGTGGCCTCAGGAAAGGCCAGTCCCCATGAGAGTTGCTAGGGGCAATCTCGGGATTCCTCTCCCGGCGATGCCGGGCCCTAAGACCTTGTGTGGAGTCGGGGACGGAACCTGAGGATTCCTCTCCAGTGTTGACATGGATTTTGGGGTACTTTTGAGTCTCGCCAGGGGACTCAGGACTCGTCTCATTGGGGCATGCACGTGAACTTTCCTCCCGATCTGCAGCAGTAGTGTCACGCTTCCTGGCACGTGGATCAAGGGATCTGTGGCTTTCCCTCGAGGCTTTCCATTGAGGCCCTCCCACGAGGCTTTCCCACAGGGCTGTGCCACCTGGCACCTTGGTGTGAGTCGATCCTCGGCATGAAAGACGAAGCGGTGAAGGGAAAAGAGGTTCCTCTGGAATAGACTGAGATATCTGGGGCCCTCTTGGAATGGTGGCACGACCCTGGAGTTCCTTTCGCCGTTCTTGTGGAGAGGGCCTCTTCTTGAGATGCGACGGGAACGCCGGGAATTCTTTCCCGACGCAGCAGGGAACGGATCCCTCATTTCTAGCTATGAGGCGGAAACGGGCCACCTCTTAATGTGGGCGGGACCCTCGTGTTGCCTCTCGAGTGGAGATGGGTATGTCGGGGAACTTCTTGACTTGCACCAAGGGTGTGAAGGACCCTTTCGAAGTTCCAGATGTGAGTTGTGATTACCTTCGAGACGCCTCAGCGGAAATGGGCCTCCTCTCGCCTGGAGGGGAGAACCTCCTGGATTTTCTCGACTTGCGGCAGGTCTTCTCGAGTTACGACGGGGACCTCAGGGACCCGCTCTGGTGGCCTCAGGAAAGGCCAGTCCCCATGCGAGACGCTAGGGGCCATATCGGGATTCCTCTCCAGTCTATGCCGGGGCCTGACACTTTGTGTGGAGTCAGTGCCGGAACCTGAGGATTCCTCTCCAGTGTTGACATGGATCTTGGGGTGCCTCTGAGTCTCCCCAGGGGAGTCAGGCCTCGTCTCGAGTGGGGGCATGCATGTGCGCTTTCCTCCCGAGCTGCAGCTGTAGTGTCATGCTTCCTGTCACGTGGATCAAGGGATCTGTGGATTTCTCTGGAGGCTTTCCCTCGAGGCCCTCACAAGAGGCTTTCCCACAGGACTGTGCCACGTGCCACCTTGGTGTGAGTCGATCCTCGGCGTGAAAGACGAGCCGGTGAAGGGAAAAGAGGTTCCTCTGGATGGACTGAGACATCTGGGGGTCTCTTGGAATGGGGGCACAACCCTGGAGTTTCTTTCGCCCTTCCTGTTGAGAGGGCCTCCTCTTGAGATGCGACGGGAACCCAGGTAATTCTTTCCCGACGACGCAGAGAAAGGATCCCTCATCTATAGCTACGAGGCGGAAACGGGGCTCCTCTGGATATGGGCGGGACCCTCGTATTTCCTCTCGAGTGAAGACGTGTATGTTGGGGAACTTCTTGAGTTGCACCAAGGGTGTGAAGGACCCTTTCGAAGTTCCAGAGGTGTGTTGTGATCAGCCTCGAGACGCCTCAGCGGAAATGGGCCTCCTCTCGCCTGGAGGGGAGAACCTCCTAGATTTTCTCGTATTGCGGCAGGTCTTCTCGAGTTACGACGGGGACCTCAGGTACCCGCTCTGGTGGCCTCAGGAAAGGCCAGTCCCGATGCGAGTTGCTAGGGGCCACCTCGGGATTCCTCTCCCGTCGATACCAGGGCCTAAGACCTTGTGTGGAGTCGGGGCCGAAACACAGGATTCCTGTCCAGTGTTGCCATGGATCTTGGGGTGCCTCTGAGTCTCCCCAGGGGAGTCAGGCCTCGTCTCGAGTGGGGGCATACACGTGCTCTTTCCTCCCGAGCTGCAGCAGTAGTGTCATGCTTCCTGTCACGTGGCTCAAGGGATCTGTTTTTTTCCCTCGAGGCTTTCACTCGAGGCTTTCCCACGCGGCATTCCCACAGGGCTGTTCCCGTGCCACCTTGGTGTGAGTCGATCCTAGGCGTGAAAGACGAGCTGGTGAAGGGAAAAGAGGTTCCTCTGGAATGGACTGAGACATCTGGGGGACTCTTGGAATGGTGTCACCACCCTGGAGTTCCTCTCGCCATTCCTGTTGAGAGGGCCTCGTCTTGAGATGCGACGGGAATGCCGGGAACTCTTTCCCGAGGAAGCAGGGAAAGGATCCCTCATCTCGAGCGACGAGGCGGAAACATGGCTCCTCTGGATGTGGGCGGCACCCTCGTGTTTCCTCTCGAGTGGAGACGGGTATGTTGGGGAACTTCTTGATTTGCAAGAAGGGTGTGAAGGACCCTTTCGAAGTTTCAGAGGTGAGGTTTGACCAGCCTCGAGACGCGTCAGCGGAAATGGGCCTCACCTCACCTGGAGGGGTGAATCTCCTGGATTTTCTCGAGTTGCGGCAGGTCTTCTCGAGTTACAACGGGGACCTCAGGGACCCGCTCTGTCGGCCTCAGGAAAGGCCAGTACCCATGCGAGTTGCTAGGGGCCCTCTCGGGATTCCTCTCCCGTCCATGCCGGGGCCTAAGACCTTGTGTGGAGTCGGGGCCGGAACCTGAGGATTCTTATCCAGTGTTGCCATATATCTTGGCGTGCCTCTGAGTCTCCCCAGGGGAGTCAGGCCTCGTCTCGAGTGGGGGCATGCACGTGCGCTTTCCTCTCGAGCTCCAGCAGTAGTGTCATGCTTCCTGTCACGTGGATCAAGGGATCTGTGGCTTTCCCTCGAGGTTTTCTCTCGAGGCCCTCACACGAGGCTTTCCCACAGGACTTTGCCACGTGCCACCTTGGTGTGAATCGATCCTCGGCGTGAAAGAGGAGCCGGTGAAGGGATAAGAGGTTCCTCTGGAATGGACTGAGACATCTGGGGGACTCTTGGAATGGTGGAACGACCGTGGAGTTCCTCTCGCCTTTCCTGTTGAGAGGGCCTCCTCTTGAGATGCGACGGGAACGCCGGGAACTCTTTCCCGACGAAGCAGGGAACGGATCCCTCATCTCGAGCTACGAGGCGGAAACGGGCCGCCTCTGGATGTGGGCGGGACCCTCGTGTTTCCTCTCGAGTGGAGACGGGTATGTCGGAGAACTTCTTGAGTTGCACCAAGGGTGTGAAGGACCCTTTCGAAGTTCCAGAGGTGAGTTGTGATTACCCTCGAGAAGCCTCAGAGGAAATGGGCCTCCTCTCGCCTGGAGCGGAGAACCTCCTGGATTTTCTCGAGTTGCGGCAGGTCTTCCCGAGTTAAGACGGGGACCTCAGAGACCCGCACTGGTGGCCTCAAGAAAGGCCAGTCCCCATGCGAGACGCTAGGGCCCATCTCGGGATTGCTCTCCCGTCGATGCCGGGGCCTGACCCTCTGTGTGCAGTCGGGGCCGGAACCTGAGTATTCCTCTCCAGTGTTGACATGGATCTTGGGGTGCCTCTGAGTCTCCCCAGGGGAGTCAGGCCTCGTCTCGAGTGGGGGCATGCATGTGCGCTTTCCTCACGAGCTGCAGCAGTAGTGTCACGCTTCCTGTCACGTGGATCAAGAGATCTGTGGCTTTCTCTCGAGGCTTTCCCTCGAGGCTTTCCCACGAGGCTTTCCCACAGGGCTGTGCCACGTGCCACCTTGGTGTGAGCCGATCCTCGGCATTAAAGACGAGCCTGTGAAGGGAAAAGAGGTTCCTCTGGAATGGACTGAGACATCTGGGGGACTCTTGGGATGGTGGCACGACCCTGGAGTTCCTCTCGCCGTTCCTGTTGAGAGGGCCTCCTCTTGAGATGCAACGGGAACGCCGGGAACTCTTTCCCGACGAAGCAGGGAAAGGATCCCTCATCTCGAGCTACGAGACGGAAACGGGGCTCCTCTGGATGTGGGCGGGACCCACGTGTTTCCTCTAGAGTGGCGACGGGTATGTCGGGGAACTTCTTGATTTGCACCAAGGGTGTGAAGGACCCTTTCGAAGTTCCAGAGGTGAGGTGTGATCAGCCTCGAGAGACCTCAGCGGAAATGGGCCTCATCTCGCCTGGAGGGGAGAACCTCCTGGATTTTCTCGAGTTGCGGCTGGTCTTCTCGAGTTACGACGGGGACCTCAGGGACCCGTTCTGGTGGCCTCAGGAAAGGCCAGTCCCCATGAGAGTTGCTAGGGGCAATCTCGGGATTCCTCTGCCGTCGATGCCGGGCCCTAAGACCTTGTTTGGAGTCGGGGACGGAACCTGAGGATTCCTCTCCAGTGTTGACATGGATTTTGGGGTACTTCTGAGTCTCGCCAGGGGACTCAGGGCTCGTCTCATTGGGGCATGCACGTGAACTTTCCTCCCGATCTGCAGCAGTAGTGTCACGCTTCCTGTCACGAGGATCAAGGGATCTGCGGCTCTCCCTCGAGGCTTCCCCTCCAGGCTTTCCCACGAGGCTTTCCCACAGGGCTGTGCCACCTGCCACCTCGGTGTGAGTCGATCCTCGGCGTGAAAGACGAGCCGGTGAAGGGAAAAGAGGTTCCTCTTGAATGGACTGAAACATCTGGGGGACTCTTGGAATGGTGGCATGACACTGCAGTTCCTCTCGCCGTTCCTGTTGAGAGGGCCTCCTCTTGAGATGCGACGGGAACGCCGGGAATTCTTTCCCGACGACGCAGGGAAAGGATCCCTCATCTCGAGCTACGAGGCGGAAACGGGGCTCCTCTGGATGTGGGCGGGACCCTCGTGTTTCCTCTCTAGTGGAGACGGGTATGTTGGGGAACTTCTTAATTTGCACCAAGGCTGTGAAAGACCCTTTCGAAGTTCCAGAGGTGAGGTGTGATTAGCCTCGAGACGCCTCAGCGGAAATGGGCCTCATCTCGCCTGGATGGGAGAACCTCCTGGATTTTCTCGAGTTGCGGCAGGTCTTCTCGAGTTACGACGGGGACCTCAGGGACCCGCTCTGGTGGCCTCAGCAAAGGCCAGTCCCCATGCGAGTTGCTAGGGGCCATCTCGGGATTCCTCTCCCGTCGATGCCGGGCCCTCAAACCTTGTGTGGAGTCGGGGCTGGAACCTGAGGATTCCTTTCCAGTGTTGCCATGGATCTTGGGGTGCTTCTGAGTCTCCCCAGGGGAGTCAGGCCTCGTCTCGAGTGTGGGCATGCACGTGCGCTTTCCTCCGGAGCTGCGACATTACTGTCACGCTTCCTGTCAAGAGGATCAAGGGATCTGTGGCTTTCCCTCGAGGCTTTCCCACGAGGCTTTCCCCCAGGGCTGTGCCACGTGCCACCTGGGTGTGACTCGATCCTCGGCGTGAAAGACGAGCCGGGGAAGGGCAAAGAGGTTCCTCTGGAATGGACTGAGACATTTGGGGGATTCTTGGAATGGTGGCACGACCCTGGAGTTCCTCTCGCCGTTCCTCTTGAGAGGGCCTCCTCTTGAGATGCGACAGGAACGCTGGGAACTCTTTCCCGAGGAAGCAGGGAAAGGATCCCTCATGTCGAGCTACGAGGCGGAAACGGGGCTCCTCTGGATATGGGCGGCAACCTCGTGTTTCCTCTCGAGTGGACACGGGTATGTTGGGGATCTTCTTGATTTACACCAAGGGTGTGAAAGACCCTTTTGAAGTTCCAGAGGTGAGGTGTGATCAGCCTCAAGACGCCTCAGCGGAAATGGGCCTCATCTCGCCTGGAGTGGAGAACCTCCTGGATTTTCTCGAGTTGCTGCAGGTCTTCTCGACTTACGACGGGGACCTCAGGGACACGCTCTGGTGGCCTCAGGAAAGGCCAGTCCCCATGCGAGTTGCTAGGGGCCATCTCGGGATTCCTCTCCCGTCCATGCCGGGGCCTAAGACCTTGTGTGGAGTCGGGGCCGGAACCTGAGGATTCCTCTCCAGTGTTGCCATGGATCTTGGCGTGCTTCTGAGCCTCCCCAGGGGAGTCAGGCCTCGTCTCGAGAGGGGGCATGCACGTGCGCTTTCCTCCCGAGCTGCAGCAGCAGTGTCACGCTTCCTGTCAGGTGGATCAAGGTGTCTGTGGCTTTCCATCGAGGCTGTCCCTCCAGGATTTCCCACAGGGCTGTGCCTCGTGCCATCTTGGTGTGAGTCAATCCTCCGCGAGAAAGACGAGCCGGTGAAGGGAAAAGACGTTCCTCTGGAATGGAATGAGACATCTGGGGGAGTCTTGGAATGGTGGCACGACCCTGGAGTTCCTCTCGCCGTCCTGTTCAGAGTGCCTCCTCTTGAGATGCGACCGGAACGCTGGGAACTCTTTCCCGAGGAAGCAGGGAAAGGATCCCTCATCTCGAGCTACGAGGCGGAAACGGGGCTCCTCTGGATGTGGGCGGGACCCTCGTGTTTCCTCTCGAGTGGAGACGGGTATGTCAGGGAAATTCTTGATTTGCCCCAAGGGTGTGAAGGACCCTTTCGAAGTTCCAGAGGTGAGGTGTGATCAGTCTCGAGACGCCTCAGCGGAAAGGGGCCTCATCTCGTCTGGAGGGGAGAACCTCCTGGATTTTCTCGAGTGGCGGAATGTCTTCTTGAGATACGACGGGGACCTCAGGGACCGGCTCTGTGGCCTCAGGAAGGCCAGTCCCCATGCGAGTTGCTAGGGGCCATCTCGGGATTCCTCTCCCGTCGATGGCGGGGCCTAAGACCTTGTGTGGAGTCGGGGCCGGAACCTCTGGATTCCTCTCCAGTGTTGACATGGATCTTCGGGTGCTTCTGAGTCTCCCCAGGGGAGTCAGGCCTCGTCTCGAGTGGGGGCATGAACGTGAGCTTTCCTCCCGAGCTGCAGCAGTAGTGTCACGCTTCCTGTCACGTGGCTCAAGGGATCTGTGGCTTTCCCTTGAGGCTTTCCCTGGAGGCTTTCCCTCGAGGCTTTCCCACGAGGCTTTCCCCCAGGGGTGTGCCACGTGCCACCTTGGTGTGAGTCGATCCTCGGCGTGAAAGACGAGCCGGTGAAGGGAAAAGAGGTTCCTCTGGAATGAACTGAGACATCTGGGGGACTCTTGGAATGGTGGCACGACCCTGGAGTTCCTCTCGCTCTTCTTGTTGAGAGGGCCTCCTCTTGAGATGCGACAGGAACGCCGGGAACTCTTTCCCGAGGAAGCAGGGAAAGGATCCCTCATCTCGAGCTACGAGGCGGAAACGGGGCTCCTCTGGATATGGGCGGCACCCTCGTGTTTCCTGTCGAGTGGAGACGGGTATGTTGGGGATCTTCTTGATTTACAGCAAGGGTGTGAAAGACCCTTTCGAAGTTCCAGAGGTGAGGTGTGATCAGCCTCAAGACGCCTCAGCGGAAATGGGCCTCATCTCGCCTGGAGGGGAGAACCTCCTGGATTTTCTCGAGTTGCGGCAGGTCTTCTCGAGTTACGACGGGGACATCAGGGACCCGCTCTGGTGGCCTCAGGAAAGGCCAGTCCCCATGCGAGTTGCTAGGGTCCATCTCGGGATTCCTCTCCCGTCCATTCCGGGGCCTAAGACCTTGTGTGGAGTCGGGGCCGGAACCTGAGGATTCCTCTCCAGTGTTGCCATGGATCTTGGCGTGCTTCTGAGCCTCCCCAGGGGAGTCAGGCCTCGTCTCGAGAGGGGGCATGCACGTGCGCTTTCCTCCCAAGCTGCAGCAGTAGTGTCACGCTTCCTGTCAGGTCGATCAAGGGGTCTGTGGCTTTCCATCGAGGCTGTCCCTCCAGGATTTCCCCCAGGGCTGTGCCACGTGCCACCTGGGTGTGAGTCGATCCTCGGCGTGAAAGTCGAGCCGGTGAAGGGAAAATAGTTTCCTCTGGAATGGACTGAGACATCTGGGGGAGTCTTGGAATGGTGGCACGACCCTGGAGTTCCTCTCGCCGTTCCTGTTGAGAGGGCCTCCTCTTGAGATGCGACAGGAACGCCGGGAACTCTTTCCCGAGGAAGCAGGGAAAGGATCTCTCATCTCGAGCTATGATGAGAAAACGGGGCTCCTCTGGATATGGGCGGCACCCTCATGTTTCCTCTCGAGTGGAGACGGGTATGTTGGGGATCTTCTTGATTTACACCAAGGGTGTGAAAGACCCTTTCGACGTTCCAGAGGTGAGGTGTGATCAGCCTCAAGACCCCTCAGCGGAAATGGGCCTCATCTCGCCTGGAGGGGAGAACCTCCTGGATTTTCTCGAGTTGTGGCAGGTCTTCTCTAGTTACGACGGGGACCTCAGGGACCCGCTCTGGTGGCCTCAGGAAAGGCCAGTCCCCATGCGAGTTGCTAGGGGCCATCTCGGATTCCTCTCCTGTCCATGCCGGGGCCTAAGACCTTGGGTGGAGTCGGGGCCGGAACCTGAGGATTTCTCTCCAGTGTTGCCATGGATCCTCGGGTGCTTTTGAGCCTCCCCAGGGGAGTCAGGCCTCGTCTCGAGAGGGGGCACGCACGTGCGCTTTCCTCCCGAGCTGCAGCTGCAGTGTCACGCTTCCTGTCACGTGGATCAAGGGATCTGTGGCTTTCCCTCGAGGCTTTCCCTGCAGGCTTTCCCTCTAGGATTTCCCATGAGGCTTTCCCCCAGGGCTGTGCCACGTGCCACCTGGGTGTGAGTCGATCCTCGGCGTGAAAGACGAGCCGGTGAAGGGAAAAGAGGTTCCTCTGGAATGGCCTGAGATATCTGGGGGACTCTTGGAATGGTGGCACGACCCTGGACTTCCTCTCGCCGTTCCTTTCAGAGGGCCTCCTCTTGAGATGCGACAGGAAGCCCGGGAACTCTTTCCCGATGAAGCAGGGAAAGGATCCCTCTTCTCGAGCTACGAGGCAGACACGGGGCTCCTCTGGATGTGGGCGCGACCCTCGTGTTTCCTCTCGAGTGGAGACGGGTATGTCTCGGAACTTCTTGATTTGCGCCAAGGGTGTGAAGGACCCTTTCGAAGTTCCAGAGGTGAGGTGTGATCAGCCTCGAAACGCCTCAGGGGAAATGGGACTCATCTCGCTGGAGGGGAGAACCTCCTGGATTTTCTCGAGTTGCGGCAGGTCTCCTCGAGTTACGACGGGGACCTCAGGAACCCGCACTGGTGGCCTCAGGAAAGGCCAGTCCCCATGCGAGTTGCTAGGGGCCATCTCGGGATTCCTCTCCCGTCGATGCCGGGGCCTAAGACCTTGTGTGGAGTCGGGGCCGGAACCTGAGGATTCCTCTCCAGTGTTGCCATGGATCTTGGGGTGCTTCTGAGTCTCCCCAGGGGAGACAGGCCTCGTCTCCAGTGGGAGCATGCACGTGCGCTTTCCTCCCGAGCTGCAGCAGTAGTGTCACGCTTCCTGTCACGTGGATCAAGGGATCTGTGGCTTTCCCTCGAGGCTTTCCCACGAGGCTTACCCACAGGGCTTTGCCACGTGCCACGTTGGTGTGAGTCGATCCTCGGCGTGAAAGGCGAGCCGTTGAAGGGAAAATAAGTTCCTCTGGAATGGACTGAGACATCTGGGGGACTCTTGGAATGGTGGCACGACCCTGGAGTTCCTCTTGCCGTTCCTGTTGAGAGGGTCTCCTCCTGAGATGCGACGGGAAGGCCGGGAACTCTTTCCCGACGATGCAGGGAAAGGATCCCTCATCTCGAGCTACGAGGTGGAAACGGGGCTCCTCTGGATGTGGGCGGGACCCTCGTGTTTCCTCTCGAGTGGAGTCGGGTATGTCGTGGAACTTCTTGATTTGCACCAAGGGTGTGAAGTACCCTTTGGAAGTTCCAGAGGTGAGGTGTGATCAGCCTCGAGACGCCTAAGCGGAAATGGGCGGCATCTCTCGTAGAGGGGAGAACCTCCTGGATTTTCTCGAGTTGCGGCAGGTATTCTCGAGTTACGACGGGGATCTCAGGGACCCGCTCTGGTGGCCTCAGGAAAGGCCAGTCCCCATGAGAGTTGCTAGGGGCAATCTCGGGATTCCTCTCCCGGCGATGCCGGGCCCTAAGACCTTGTGTGGAGTCGGGGACGGAACCTGAGGATTCCTCTCCAGTGTTGACATGGATTTTGGGGTACTTTTGAGTCTCGCCAGGGGACTCAGGACTCGTCTCATTGGGTCATGCACGTGAACTTTCCTCCCGATCTGCAGCAGTAGTGTCACGCTTCCTGGCACGTGGATCAAGGGATCTGTGGCTTTCCCTCGAGGCTTTCCATTGAGGCCCTCCCACGAGGCTTTCCCACAGGGCTGTGCCACCTGGCACCTTGGTGTGAGTCGATCCTCGGCGTGAAAGACGAAGCGGTGAAGGGAAAAGAGGTTCCTCTGGAATAGACTGAGATATCTGGGGCCCTCTTGGAATGGTGGCACGACCCTGGAGTTCCTTTCGCCGTTCTTGTGGAGAGGGCCTCTTCTTGAGATGCGACGGGAACGCCGGGAATTCTTTCCCGACGCAGCAGGGAACGGATCCCTCATTTCTAGCTATGAGGCGGAAACGGGCCACCTCTTAATGTGGGCGGGACCCTCGTGTTGCCTCTCGAGTGGAGATGGGTATGTCGGGGAACTTCTTGATTTGCACCAAGGGTGTGAAGGACCCTTTCGAAGTTCCAGATGTGAGTTGTGATTACCTTCGAGACGCCTCAGCGGAAATGGGCCTCCTCTCGCCTGGAGGGGAGAACCTCCTGGATTTTCTCGAGTTGCGGCAGGTCTTCTCGAGTTACGACGGGGACCTCAGGGACCCGCTCTGGTGGCCTCAGGAAAGGCCAGTCCCCATGCGAGACGCTAGGGGCCATATCGGGATTCCTCTCCAGTCTATGCCGGGGCCTGACACTTTGTGTGGAGTCAGTGCCGGAACCTGAGGATTCCTCTCCAGTGTTGACATGGATCTTGGGGTGCCTCTGAGTCTCCCCAGGGGAGTCAGGCCTCGTCTCGAGTGGGGGCATGCATGTGCGCTTTCCTCCCGAGCTGCAGCTGTAGTGTCATGCTTCCTGTCACGTGGATCAAGGGATCTGTGGATTTCTCTGGAGGCTTTCCCTCGAGGCCCTCACAAGAGGCTTTCCCACAGGACTGTGCCACGTGCCACCTTGGTGTGAGTCGATCCTCGGCGTGAAAGACGAGCCGGTGAAGGGAAAAGAGGTTCCTCTGGATGGACTGAGACATCTGGGGGTCTCTTGGAATGGGGGCACAACCCTGGAGTTTCTTTCGCCCTTCCTGTTGAGAGGGCCTCCTCTTGAGATGCGACGGGAACCCAGGTAATTCTTTCCCGACGACGCAGAGAAAGGATCCCTCATCTATAGCTACGAGGCGGAAACGGGGCTCCTCTGGATATGGGCGGGACCCTCGTATTTCCTCTCGAGTGAAGACGTGTATGTTGGGGAACTTCTTGAGTTGCACCAAGGGTGTGAAGGACCCTTTCGAAGTTCCAGAGGTGTGTTGTGATCAGCCTCGAGACGCCTCAGCGGAAATGGGCCTCCTCTCGCCTGGAGGGGAGAACCTCCTAGATTTTCTCGTATTGCGGCAGGTCTTCTCGAGTTACGACGGGGACCTCAGGTACCCGCTCTGGTGGCCTCAGGAAAGGCCAGTCCCGATGCGAGTTGCTAGGGGCCACCTCGGGATTCCTCTCCCGTCGATACCAGGGCCTAAGACCTTGTGTGGAGTCGGGGCCGAAACACAGGATTCCTGTCCAGTGTTGCCATGGATCTTGGGGTGCCTCTGAGTCTCCCCAGGGGAGTCAGGCCTCGTCTCGAGTGGGGGCATACACGTGCTCTTTCCTCCCGAGCTGCAGCAGTAGTGTCATGCTTCCTGTCACGTGGCTCAAGGGATCTGTTTTTTTCCCTCGAGGCTTTCACTCGAGGCTTTCCCACGCGGCATTCCCACAGGGCTGTTCCCGTGCCACCTTGGTGTGAGTCGATCCTAGGCGTGAAAGACGAGCTGGTGAAGGGAAAAGAGGTTCCTCTGGAATGGACTGAGACATCTGGGGGACTCTTGGAATGGTGTCACCACCCTGGAGTTCCTCTCGCCATTCCTGTTGAGAGGGCCTCGTCTTGAGATGCGACGGGAATGCCGGGAACTCTTTCCCGAGGAAGCAGGGAAAGGATCCCTCATCTCGAGCGACGAGGCGGAAACATGGCTCCTCTGGATGTGGGCGGCACCCTCGTGTTTCCTCTCGAGTGGAGACGGGTATGTTGGGGAACTTCTTGATTTGCAAGAAGGGTGTGAAGGACCCTTTCGAAGTTTCAGAGGTGAGGTTTGACCAGCCTCGAGACGCGTCAGCGGAAATGGGCCTCACCTCACCTGGAGGGGTGAATCTCCTGGATTTTCTCGAGTTGCGGCAGGTCTTCTCGAGTTACAACGGGGACCTCAGGGACCCGCTCTGTCGGCCTCAGGAAAGGCCAGTACCCATGCGAGTTGCTAGGGGCCCTCTCGGGATTCCTCTCCCGTCCATGCCGGGGCCTAAGACCTTGTGTGGAGTCGGGGCCGGAACCTGAGGATTCTTATCCAGTGTTGCCATGTATCTTGGCGTGCCTCTGAGTCTCCCCAGGGGAGTCAGGCCTCGTCTCGAGTGGGGGCATGCACGTGCGCTTTCCTCTCGAGCTCCAGCAGTAGTGTCATGCTTCCTGTCACGTGGATCAAGGGATCTGTGGCTTTCCCTCGAGGTTTTCTCTCGAGGCCCTCACACGAGGCTTTCCCACAGGACTTTGCCACGTGCCACCTTGGTGTGAATCGATCCTCGGCGTGAAAGAGGAGCCGGTGAAGGGATAAGAGGTTCCTCTGGAATGGACTGAGACATCTGGGGGACTCTTGGAATGGTGGAACGACCGTGGAGTTCCTCTCGCCTTTCCTGTTGAGAGGGCCTCCTCTTGAGATGCGACGGGAACGCCGGGAACTCTTTCCCGACGAAGCAGGGAACGGATCCCTCATCTCGAGCTACGAGGCGGAAACGGGCCGCCTCTGGATGTGGGCGGGACCCTCGTGTTTCCTCTCGAGTGGAGACGGGTATGTCGGAGAACTTCTTGAGTTGCACCAAGGGTGTGAAGGACCCTTTCGAAGTTCCAGAGGTGAGTTGTGATTACCCTCGAGAAGCCTCAGAGGAAATGGGCCTCCTCTCGCCTGGAGCGGAGAACCTCCTGGATTTTCTCGAGTTGCGGCAGGTCTTCCCGAGTTAAGACGGGGACCTCAGAGACCCGCACTGGTGGCCTCAAGAAAGGCCAGTCCCCATGCGAGACGCTAGGGCCCATCTCGGGATTGCTCTCCCGTCGATGCCGGGGCCTGACCCTCTGTGTGCAGTCGGGGCCGGAACCTGAGTATTCCTCTCCAGTGTTGACATGGATCTTGGGGTGCCTCTGAGTCTCCCCAGGGGAGTCAGGCCTCGTCTCGAGTGGGGGCATGCATGTGCGCTTTCCTCACGAGCTGCAGCAGTAGTGTCACGCTTCCTGTCACGTGGATCAAGAGATCTGTGGCTTTCTCTCGAGGCTTTCCCTCGAGGCTTTCCCACGAGGCTTTCCCACAGGGCTGTGCCACGTGCCACCTTGGTGTGAGCCGATCCTCGGCATTAAAGACGAGCCTGTGAAGGGAAAAGAGGTTCCTCTGGAATGGACTGAGACATCTGGGGGACTCTTGGGATGGTGGCACGACCCTGGAGTTCCTCTCGCCGTTCCTGTTGAGAGGGCCTCCTCTTGAGATGCAACGGGAACGCCGGGAACTCTTTCCCGACGAAGCAGGGAAAGGATCCCTCATCTCGAGCTACGAGACGGAAACGGGGCTCCTCTGGATGTGGGCGGGACCCACGTGTTTCCTCTAGAGTGGCGACGGGTATGTCGGGGAACTTCTTGATTTGCACCAAGGGTGTGAAGGACCCTTTCGAAGTTCCAGAGGTGAGGTGTGATCAGCCTCGAGAGACCTCAGCGGAAATGGGCCTCATCTCGCCTGGAGGGGAGAACCTCCTGGATTTTCTCGAGTTGCGGCTGGTCTTCTCGAGTTACGACGGGGACCTCAGGGACCCGTTCTGGTGGCCTCAGGAAAGGCCAGTCCCCATGAGAGTTGCTAGGGGCAATCTCGGGATTCCTCTGCCGTCGATGCCGGGCCCTAAGACCTTGTTTGGAGTCGGGGACGGAACCTGAGGATTCCTCTCCAGTGTTGACATGGATTTTGGGGTACTTCTGAGTCTCGCCAGGGGACTCAGGGCTCGTCTCATTGGGGCATGCACGTGAACTTTCCTCCCGATCTGCAGCAGTAGTGTCACGCTTCCTGTCATGAGGATCAAGGGATCTGCGGCTCTCCCTCGAGGCTTCCCCTCCAGGCTTTCCCACGAGGCTTTCCCACAGGGCTGTGCCACCTGCCACCTCGGTGTGAGTCGATCCTCGGCGTGAAAGACGAGCCGGTGAAGGGAAAAGAGGTTCCTCTTGAATGGACTGAAACATCTGGGGGACTCTTGGAATGGTGGCATGACACTGCAGTTCCTCTCGCCGTTCCTGTTGAGAGGGCCTCCTCTTGAGATGCGACGGGAACGCCGGGAATTCTTTCCCGACGACGCAGGGAAAGGATCCCTCATCTCGAGCTACGAGGCGGAAACGGGGCTCCTCTGGATGTGGGCGGGACCCTCGTGTTTCCTCTCTAGTGGAGACGGGTATGTTGGGGAACTTCTTAATTTGCACCAAGGCTGTGAAAGACCCTTTCGAAGTTCCAGAGGTGAGGTGTGATTAGCCTCGAGACGCCTCAGCGGAAATGGGCCTCATCTCGCCTGGATGGGAGAACCTCCTGGATTTTCTCGAGTTGCGGCAGGTCTTCTCGAGTTACGACGGGGACCTCAGGGACCCGCTCTGGTGGCCTCAGCAAAGGCCAGTCCCCATGCGAGTTGCTAGGGGCCATCTCGGGATTCCTCTCCCGTCGATGCCGGGCCCTCAAACCTTGTGTGGAGTCGGGGCTGGAACCTGAGGATTCCTTTCCAGTGTTGCCATGGATCTTGGGGTGCTTCTGAGTCTCCCCAGGGGAGTCAGGCCTCGTCTCGAGTGTGGGCATGCACGTGCGCTTTCCTCCGGAGCTGCGACATTACTGTCACGCTTCCTGCCAAGAGGATCAAGGGATCTGTGGCTTTCCCTCGAGGCTTTCCCACGAGGCTTTCCCCCAGGGCTGTGCCACGTGCCACCTGGGTGTGACTCGATCCTCGGCGTGAAAGACGAGCCGGGGAAGGGCAAAGAGGTTCCTCTGGAATGGACTGAGACATTTGGGGGATTCTTGGAATGGTGGCACGACCCTGGAGTTCCTCTCGCCGTTCCTCTTGAGAGGGCCTCCTCTTGAGATGCGACAGGAACGCTGGGAACTCTTTCCCGAGGAAGCAGGGAAAGGATCCCTCATGTCGAGCTACGAGGCGGAAACGGGGCTCCTCTGGATATGGGCGGCAACCTCGTGTTTCCTCTCGAGTGGACACGGGTATGTTGGGGATCTTCTTGATTTACACCAAGGGTGTGAAAGACCCTTTTGAAGTTCCAGAGGTGAGGTGTGATCAGCCTCAAGACGCCTCAGCGGAAATGGGCCTCATCTCGCCTGGAGTGGAGAACCTCCTGGATTTTCTCGAGTTGCTGCAGGTCTTCTCGACTTACGACGGGGACCTCAGGGACACGCTCTGGTGGCCTCAGGAAAGGCCAGTCCCCATGCGAGTTGCTAGGGGCCATCTCGGGATTCCTCTCCCGTCCATGCCGGGGCCTAAGACCTTGTGTGGAGTCGGGGCCGGAACCTGAGGATTCCTCTCCAGTGTTGCCATGGATCTTGGCGTGCTTCTGAGCCTCCCCAGGGGAGTCAGGCCTCGTCTCGAGAGGGGGCATGCACGTGCGCTTTCCTCCCGAGCTGCAGCAGCAGTGTCACGCTTCCTGTCAGGTGGATCAAGGTGTCTGTGGCTTTCCATCGAGGCTGTCCCTCCAGGATTTCCCACAGGGCTGTGCCTCGTGCCATCTTGGTGTGAGTCAATCCTCCGCGAGAAAGACGAGCCGGTGAAGGGAAAAGACGTTCCTCTGGAATGGAATGAGACATCTGGGGGAGTCTTGGAATGGTGGCACGACCCTGGAGTTCCTCTCGCCGTCCTGTTCAGAGTGCCTCCTCTTGAGATGCGACCGGAACGCTGGGAACTCTTTCCCGAGGAAGCAGGGAAAGGATCCCTCATCTCGAGCTACGAGGCGGAAACGGGGCTCCTCTGGATGTGGGCGGGACCCTCGTGTTTCCTCTCGAGTGGAGACGGGTATGTCAGGGAAATTCTTGATTTGCCCCAAGGGTGTGAAGGACCCTTTCGAAGTTCCAGAGGTGAGGTGTGATCAGTCTCGAGACGCCTCAGCGGAAAGGGGCCTCATCTCGTCTGGAGGGGAGAACCTCCTGGATTTTCTCGAGTGGCGGAATGTCTTCTTGAGATACGACGGGGACCTCAGGGACCGGCTCTGTGGCCTCAGGAAGGCCAGTCCCCATGCGAGTTGCTAGGGGCCATCTCGGGATTCCTCTCCCGTCGATGGCGGGGCCTAAGACCTTGTGTGGAGTCGGGGCCGGAACCTCTGGATTCCTCTCCAGTGTTGACATGGATCTTCGGGTGCTTCTGAGTCTCCCCAGGGGAGTCAGGCCTCGTCTCGAGTGGGGGCATGAACGTGAGCTTTCCTCCCGAGCTGCAGCAGTAGTGTCACGCTTCCTGTCACGTGGCTCAAGGGATCTGTGGCTTTCCCTTGAGGCTTTCCCTGGAGGCTTTCCCTCGAGGCTTTCCCACGAGGCTTTCCCCCAGGGGTGTGCCACGTGCCACCTTGGTGTGAGTCGATCCTCGGCGTGAAAGACGAGCCGGTGAAGGGAAAAGAGGTTCCTCTGGAATGAACTGAGACATCTGGGGGACTCTTGGAATGGTGGCACGACCCTGGAGTTCCTCTCGCTCTTCTTGTTGAGAGGGCCTCCTCTTGAGATGCGACAGGAACGCCGGGAACTCTTTCCCGAGGAAGCAGGGAAAGGATCCCTCATCTCGAGCTACGAGGCGGAAACGGGGCTCCTCTGGATATGGGCGGCACCCTCGTGTTTCCTGTCGAGTGGAGACGGGTATGTTGGGGATCTTCTTGATTTACAGCAAGGGTGTGAAAGACCCTTTCGAAGTTCCAGAGGTGAGGTGTGATCAGCCTCAAGACGCCTCAGCGGAAATGGGCCTCATCTCGCCTGGAGGGGAGAACCTCCTGGATTTTCTCGAGTTGCGGCAGGTCTTCTCGAGTTACGACGGGGACATCAGGGACCCGCTCTGGTGGCCTCAGGAAAGGCCAGTCCCCATGCGAGTTGCTAGGGTCCATCTCGGGATTCCTCTCCCGTCCATTCCGGGGCCTAAGACCTTGTGTGGAGTCGGGGCCGGAACCTGAGGATTCCTCTCCAGTGTTGCCATGGATCTTGGCGTGCTTCTGAGCCTCCCCAGGGGAGTCAGGCCTCGTCTCGAGAGGGGGCATGCACGTGCGCTTTCCTCCCAAGCTGCAGCAGTAGTGTCACGCTTCCTGTCAGGTCGATCAAGGGGTCTGTGGCTTTCCATCGAGGCTGTCCCTCCAGGATTTCCCCCAGGGCTGTGCCACGTGCCACCTGGGTGTGAGTCGATCCTCGGCGTGAAAGTCGAGCCGGTGAAGGGAAAATAGTTTCCTCTGGAATGGACTGAGACATCTGGGGGAGTCTTGGAATGGTGGCACGACCCTGGAGTTCCTCTCGCCGTTCCTGTTGAGAGGGCCTCCTCTTGAGATGCGACAGGAACGCCGGGAACTCTTTCCCGAGGAAGCAGGGAAAGGATCTCTCATCTCGAGCTATGATGAGAAAACGGGGCTCCTCTGGATATGGGCGGCACCCTCATGTTTCCTCTCGAGTGGAGACGGGTATGTTGGGGATCTTCTTGATTTACACCAAGGGTGTGAAAGACCCTTTCGACGTTCCAGAGGTGAGGTGTGATCAGCCTCAAGACCCCTCAGCGGAAATGGGCCTCATCTCGCCTGGAGGGGAGAACCTCCTGGATTTTCTCGAGTTGTGGCAGGTCTTCTCTAGTTACGACGGGGACCTCAGGGACCCGCTCTGGTGGCCTCAGGAAAGGCCAGTCCCCATGCGAGTTGCTAGGGGCCATCTCGGATTCCTCTCCTGTCCATGCCGGGGCCTAAGACCTTGGGTGGAGTCGGGGCCGGAACCTGAGGATTTCTCTCCAGTGTTGCCATGGATCCTCGGGTGCTTTTGAGCCTCCCCAGGGGAGTCAGGCCTCGTCTCGAGAGGGGGCACGCACGTGCGCTTTCCTCCCGAGCTGCAGCTGCAGTGTCACGCTTCCTGTCACGTGGATCAAGGGATCTGTGGCTTTCCCTCGAGGCTTTCCCTGCAGGCTTTCCCTCTAGGATTTCCCATGAGGCTTTCCCCCAGGGCTGTGCCACGTGCCACCTGGGTGTGAGTCGATCCTCGGCGTGAAAGACGAGCCGGTGAAGGGAAAAGAGGTTCCTCTGGAATGGCCTGAGATATCTGGGGGACTCTTGGAATGGTGGCACGACCCTGGACTTCCTCTCGCCGTTCCTTTCAGAGGGCCTCCTCTTGAGATGCGACAGGAAGCCCGGGAACTCTTTCCCGATGAAGCAGGGAAAGGATCCCTCTTCTCGAGCTACGAGGCAGACACGGGGCTCCTCTGGATGTGGGCGCGACCCTCGTGTTTCCTCTCGAGTGGAGACGGGTATGTCTCGGAACTTCTTGATTTGCGCCAAGGGTGTGAAGGACCCTTTCGAAGTTCCAGAGGTGAGGTGTGATCAGCCTCGAAACGCCTCAGGGGAAATGGGACTCATCTCGCTGGAGGGGAGAACCTCCTGGATTTTCTCGAGTTGCGGCAGGTCTCCTCGAGTTACGACGGGGACCTCAGGAACCCGCACTGGTGGCCTCAGGAAAGGCCAGTCCCCATGCGAGTTGCTAGGGGCCATCTCGGGATTCCTCTCCCGTCGATGCCGGGGCCTAAGACCTTGTGTGGAGTCGGGGCCGGAACCTGAGGATTCCTCTCCAGTGTTGCCATGGATCTTGGGGTGCTTCTGAGTCTCCCCAGGGGAGACAGGCCTCGTCTCCAGTGGGAGCATGCACGTGCGCTTTCCTCCCGAGCTGCAGCAGTAGTGTCACGCTTCCTGTCACGTGGATCAAGGGATCTGTGGCTTTCCCTCGAGGCTTTCCCACGAGGCTTACCCACAGGGCTTTGCCACGTGCCACGTTGGTGTGAGTCGATCCTCGGCGTGAAAGGCGAGCCGTTGAAGGGAAAATAAGTTCCTCTGGAATGGACTGAGACATCTGGGGGACTCTTGGAATGGTGGCACGACCCTGGAGTTCCTCTTGCCGTTCCTGTTGAGAGGGTCTCCTCCTGAGATGCGACGGGAAGGCCGGGAACTCTTTCCCGACGATGCAGGGAAAGGATCCCTCATCTCGAGCTACGAGGTGGAAACGGGGCTCCTCTGGATGTGGGCGGGACCCTCGTGTTTCCTCTCGAGTGGAGTCGGGTATGTCGTGGAACTTCTTGATTTGCACCAAGGGTGTGAAGTACCCTTTGGAAGTTCCAGAGGTGAGGTGTGATCAGTCTCGAGACGCCTACGCGGAAATGGGCGGCATCTCTCGTAGAGGGGAGAACCTCCTGGATTTTCTCGAGTTGCGGCAGGTATTCTCGAGTTACGACGGGGATCTCAGGGACCCGCTCTGGTGGCCTCAGGAAAGGCCAGTCCCCATGAGAGTTGCTAGGGGCAATCTCGGGATTCCTCTCCCGGCGATGCCGGGCCCTAAGACCTTGTGTGGAGTCGGGGACGGAACCTGAGGATTCCTCTCCAGTGTTGACATGGATTTTGGGGTACTTTTGAGTCTCGCCAGGGGACTCAGGACTCGTCTCATTGGGTCATGCACGTGAACTTTCCTCCCGATCTGCAGCAGTAGTGTCACGCTTCCTGGCACGTGGATCAAGGGATCTGTGGCTTTCCCTCGAGGCTTTCCATTGAGGCCCTCCCACGAGGCTTTCCCACAGGGCTGTGCCACCTGGCACCTTGGTGTGAGTCGATCCTCGGCGTGAAAGACGAAGCGGTGAAGGGAAAAGAGGTTCCTCTGGAATAGACTGAGATATCTGGGGCCCTCTTGGAATGGTGGCACGACCCTGGAGTTCCTTTCGCCGTTCTTGTGGAGAGGGCCTCTTCTTGAGATGCGACGGGAACGCCGGGAATTCTTTCCCGACGCAGCAGGGAACGGATCCCTCATTTCTAGCTATGAGGCGGAAACGGGCCACCTCTTAATGTGGGCGGGACCCTCGTGTTGCCTCTCGAGTGGAGATGGGTATGTCGGGGAACTTCTTGATTTGCACCAAGGGTGTGAAGGACCCTTTCGAAGTTCCAGATGTGAGTTGTGATTACCTTCGAGACGCCTCAGCGGAAATGGGCCTCCTCTCGCCTGGAGGGGAGAACCTCCTGGATTTTCTCGACTTGCGGCAGGTCTTCTCGAGTTACGACGGGGACCTCAGGGACCCGCTCTGGTGGCCTCAGGAAAGGCCAGTCCCCATGCGAGACGCTAGGGGCCATATCGGGATTCCTCTCCAGTCTATGCCGGGGCCTGACACTTTGTGTGGAGTCAGTGCCGGAACCTGAGGATTCCTCTCCAGTGTTGACATGGATCTTGGGGTGCCTCTGAGTCTCCCCAGGGGAGTCAGGCCTCGTCTCGAGTGGGGGCATGCATGTGCGCTTTCCTCCCGAGCTGCAGCTGTAGTGTCATGCTTCCTGTCACGTGGATCAAGGGATCTGTGGATTTCTCTGGAGGCTTTCCCTCGAGGCCCTCACAAGAGGCTTTCCCACAGGACTGTGCCACGTGCCACCTTGGTGTGAGTCGATCCTCGGCGTGAAAGACGAGCCGGTGAAGGGAAAAGAGGTTCCTCTGGATGGACTGAGACATCTGGGGGTCTCTTGGAATGGGGGCACAACCCTGGAGTTTCTTTCGCCCTTCCTGTTGAGAGGGCCTCCTCTTGAGATGCGACGGGAACCCAGGTAATTCTTTCCCGACGACGCAGAGAAAGGATCCCTCATCTATAGCTACGAGGCGGAAACGGGGCTCCTCTGGATATGGGCGGGACCCTCGTATTTCCTCTCGAGTGAAGACGTGTATGTTGGGGAACTTCTTGAGTTGCACCAAGGGTGTGAAGGACCCTTTCGAAGTTCCAGAGGTGTGTTGTGATCAGCCTCGAGACGCCTCAGCGGAAATGGGCCTCCTCTCGCCTGGAGGGGAGAACCTCCTAGATTTTCTCGTATTGCGGCAGGTCTTCTCGAGTTACGACGGGGACCTCAGGTACCCGCTCTGGTGGCCTCAGGAAAGGCCAGTCCCGATGCGAGTTGCTAGGGGCCACCTCGGGATTCCTCTCCCGTCGATACCAGGGCCTAAGACCTTGTGTGGAGTCGGGGCCGAAACACAGGATTCCTGTCCAGTGTTGCCATGGATCTTGGGGTGCCTCTGAGTCTCCCCAGGGGAGTCAGGCCTCGTCTCGAGTGGGGGCATACACGTGCTCTTTCCTCCCGAGCTGCAGCAGTAGTGTCATGCTTCCTGTCACGTGGCTCAAGGGATCTGTTTTTTTCCCTCGAGGCTTTCACTCGAGGCTTTCCCACGCGGCATTCCCACAGGGCTGTTCCCGTGCCACCTTGGTGTGAGTCGATCCTAGGCGTGAAAGACGAGCTGGTGAAGGGAAAAGAGGTTCCTCTGGAATGGACTGAGACATCTGGGGGACTCTTGGAATGGTGTCACCACCCTGGAGTTCCTCTCGCCATTCCTGTTGAGAGGGCCTCGTCTTGAGATGCGACGGGAATGCCGGGAACTCTTTCCCGAGGAAGCAGGGAAAGGATCCCTCATCTCGAGCGACGAGGCGGAAACATGGCTCCTCTGGATGTGGGCGGCACCCTCGTGTTTCCTCTCGAGTGGAGACGGGTATGTTGGGGAACTTCTTGATTTGCAAGAAGGGTGTGAAGGACCCTTTCGAAGTTTCAGAGGTGAGGTTTGACCAGCCTCGAGACGCGTCAGCGGAAATGGGCCTCACCTCACCTGGAGGGGTGAATCTCCTGGATTTTCTCGAGTTGCGGCAGGTCTTCTCGAGTTACAACGGGGACCTCAGGGACCCGCTCTGTCGGCCTCAGGAAAGGCCAGTACCCATGCGAGTTGCTAGGGGCCCTCTCGGGATTCCTCTCCCGTCCATGCCGGGGCCTAAGACCTTGTGTGGAGTCGGGGCCGGAACCTGAGGATTCTTATCCAGTGTTGCCATGTATCTTGGCGTGCCTCTGAGTCTCCCCAGGGGAGTCAGGCCTCGTCTCGAGTGGGGGCATGCACGTGCGCTTTCCTCTCGAGCTCCAGCAGTAGTGTCATGCTTCCTGTCACGTGGATCAAGGGATCTGTGGCTTTCCCTCGAGGTTTTCTCTCGAGGCCCTCACACGAGGCTTTCCCACAGGACTTTGCCACGTGCCACCTTGGTGTGAATCGATCCTCGGCGTGAAAGAGGAGCCGGTGAAGGGATAAGAGGTTCCTCTGGAATGGACTGAGACATCTGGGGGACTCTTGGAATGGTGGAACGACCGTGGAGTTCCTCTCGCCTTTCCTGTTGAGAGGGCCTCCTCTTGAGATGCGACGGGAACGCCGGGAACTCTTTCCCGACGAAGCAGGGAACGGATCCCTCATCTCGAGCTACGAGGCGGAAACGGGCCGCCTCTGGATGTGGGCGGGACCCTCGTGTTTCCTCTCGAGTGGAGACGGGTATGTCGGAGAACTTCTTGAGTTGCACCAAGGGTGTGAAGGACCCTTTCGAAGTTCCAGAGGTGAGTTGTGATTACCCTCGAGAAGCCTCAGAGGAAATGGGCCTCCTCTCGCCTGGAGCGGAGAACCTCCTGGATTTTCTCGAGTTGCGGCAGGTCTTCCCGAGTTAAGACGGGGACCTCAGAGACCCGCACTGGTGGCCTCAAGAAAGGCCAGTCCCCATGCGAGACGCTAGGGCCCATCTCGGGATTGCTCTCCCGTCGATGCCGGGGCCTGACCCTCTGTGTGCAGTCGGGGCCGGAACCTGAGTATTCCTCTCCAGTGTTGACATGGATCTTGGGGTGCCTCTGAGTCTCCCCAGGGGAGTCAGGCCTCGTCTCGAGTGGGGGCATGCATGTGCGCTTTCCTCACGAGCTGCAGCAGTAGTGTCACGCTTCCTGTCACGTGGATCAAGAGATCTGTGGCTTTCTCTCGAGGCTTTCCCTCGAGGCTTTCCCACGAGGCTTTCCCACAGGGCTGTGCCACGTGCCACCTTGGTGTGAACCGATCCTCGGCATTAAAGACGAGCCTGTGAAGGGAAAAGAGGTTCCTCTGGAATGGACTGAGACATCTGGGGGACTCTTGGGATGGTGGCACGACCCTGGAGTTCCTCTCGCCGTTCCTGTTGAGAGGGCCTCCTCTTGAGATGCAACGGGAACGCCGGGAACTCTTTCCCGACGAAGCAGGGAAAGGATCCCTCATCTCGAGCTACGAGACGGAAACGGGGCTCCTCTGGATGTGGGCGGGACCCACGTGTTTCCTCTAGAGTGGCGACGGGTATGTCGGGGAACTTCTTGATTTGCACCAAGGGTGTGAAGGACCCTTTCGAAGTTCCAGAGGTGAGGTGTGATCAGCCTCGTGAGACCTCAGCGGAAATGGGCCTCATCTCGCCTGGAGGGGAGAACCTCCTGGATTTTCTCGAGTTGCGGCTGGTCTTCTCGAGTTACGACGGGGACCTCAGGGACCCGTTCTTGTGGCCTCAGGAAAGGCCAGTCCCCATGAGAGTTGCTAGGGGCAATCTCGGGATTCCTCTGCCGTCGATGCCGGGCCCTAAGACCTTGTTTGGAGTCGGGGACGGAACCTGAGGATTCCTCTCCAGTGTTGACATGGATTTTGGGGTACTTCTGAGTCTCGCCAGGGGACTCAGGGCTCGTCTCATTGGGGCATGCACGTGAACTTTCCTCCCGATCTGCAGCAGTAGTGTCACGCTTCCTGTCACGAGGATCAAGGGATCTGCGGCTCTCCCTCGAGGCTTCCCCTCCAGGCTTTCCCACGAGGCTTTCCCACAGGGCTGTGCCACCTGCCACCTCGGTGTGAGTCGATCCTCGGCGTGAAAGACGAGCCGGTGAAGGGAAAAGAGGTTCCTCTTGAATGGACTGAAACATCTGGGGGACTCTTGGAATGGTGGCATGACACTGCAGTTCCTCTCGCCGTTCCTGTTGAGAGGGCCTCCTCTTGAGATGCGACGGGAACGCCGGGAATTCTTTCCCGACGACGCAGGGAAAGGATCCCTCATCTCGAGCTACGAGGCGGAAACGGGGCTCCTCTGGATGTGGGCGGGACCCTCGTGTTTCCTCTCTAGTGGAGACGGGTATGTTGGGGAACTTCTTAATTTGCACCAAGGCTGTGAAAGACCCTTTCGAAGTTCCAGAGGTGAGGTGTGATTAGCCTCGAGACGCCTCAGCGGAAATGGGCCTCATCTCGCCTGGATGGGAGAACCTCCTGGATTTTCTCGAGTTGCGGCAGGTCTTCTCGAGTTACGACGGGGACCTCAGGGACCCGCTCTGGTGGCCTCAGGAAAGGCCAGTCCCCATGCGAGTTGCTAGGGGCCATCTCGGGATTCCTCTCCCGTCCATGCCGGGGCCTAACACCTTGTGTGGAGTCGGGGCCGGAACCTGAGGATTCCTCTCCAGTGTTGCAATGGATCTTGGGGTGCTTCTGAACCTCCCCAGGGGAGTCAGGCCTCGTCTCGAGTGGGGGCATGCACGCGCGCTTTCCTCCCAAGCTGCAGCAGTAGTGTCACGCTTCCTGTCACGTGGATCAAGGGATCTGTGGCTTTCCCTCGAGGCTTCCCCTCGAGGCTTTCCAAAGAGGCTTTCCCACAGGGCTGTGCCACGTCCCACCTTGGTGTGAGTCGATCGTCGGCTTCAAAGACGAGCCGGCAAGGGAAAAGAGTTTCCTCTGGAATGGACTGAGATACCTGGGGGACTCTTGGAATGGTGGCACGACCCTGAAGTTCCTCTCGCCGTTTCTGTTGAGAGGGCCTCTTCTTGAGATGCGAGGGGAAGGCCGGGAACTGTTTCCCGACGAAGAAGGGAAAGGATCCCTCATCTCGAGCTACGAGGCGGAAACGGGGCTCCTCTGGATGTGGTCGAGACACTCGTGTTTCCTCTCGAGTGGAGACGGGTATGTCGCGGAACTTCTTGATTTGCACCAAGGGTGTGAAGGACCCTTTCGAAGTTCCAGAGGTGAGGTGTGATCAGCCTCGAGATGCCTCAGCGGAAATGGGCTTCATCTCGCCTGAAGGGGAGAACCTCCTGGATTTTCTCGAGTTGCGGCAGGTCTTCTCGAGTTACGATGGGGACCTCAGGGACCCGCTCTGGTGGCCTCAGGAAAGGCCAGTCCCCATGCGAGTTGCTAGGGGCCATCTCGGGATTCCTCTCCAGTCCATGTCGGGGACTAAGACCTTGTGTGGAGTCGGGGCCGGAACCTGAGGATTCCTCTCCAGTGTTGCCATGGATCTTCGGGTGCTTCTCAGTCTCCCCAGGTGAGTCAGGCCTCGTCTCGAGTGGGGGCATGCACGTGCGTTTTCCTCCCGAGCTGCAGCAGTAGTGTCACGCTTCCTCTCACGTGGATCAAGGGATCTGTGGCTTTCCCTTGAGGCTTTCCCTGGAGGCTTTCCGTCGAGGCTTTCCCACGAGGCTTTCCCCCAGGGCTGTGCCACGTGCCACCTTGGTGTGAGTCGATCCTCGGCGTGAAAGACGAGCCGGTGAAGGGAAAAGAGGTTCCTCTGGCATGGACTGAGAAATCTGGGAGACTCTTGGAATGGTGGCACGACCCTGGAGTTCCTCTCGCCGTTCCTCTTGAGAGGGCCTCCTCTTGAGATGTGACGGGATCGCCGGGAACTCTTTCCCGAGGAAGCAGGGAAAGAATCCCTCATCTCAAACTACGAGGCGGAAACGGGGCTCCTCTGGATGTGGGCGGGACCCTCGTGTTTCCTCTCGAGTGGAAACGGGTATGTCGGGGAAGTTCTTGATTTGCACCACGGGTGTGATGGACCCTTTCGAAGTTCCAGAGATGAGGTGTGATCAGGCTCGAGACGCCTCAGCCTAAATGGGCCTCATCTCGCCTCGAGGGGAGAACCTCCTGGATTTTCTCGAGTTGCGGCAGGTCTTCTCGAGTTACGACGGGGACATCAGGGACACGCTTTGGTGTCCTCAGGAAAAGCCAGTCCCCATGCGATTTGCTAGGGGCCATAACGGGATTCCTCTCCCGTCCATGCCGGGGCCTAAGGCCTTGTGTGGAGTTGGGGCCGAAACCTGAGGATTCCTCTCCAGTGTTGCCATGGAACTTGGGGTGCTTCTGAGCCTCCCCAGGGGAGTCAGGCCTCGTCTCGAGTGCGGGCATGCATGTGCGCTTTCCTCCCGAGCTGCAGCAGTAGTGTCACGCTTCCTGTCACGTGGATGAAGGGATCTGTGGCTTTCCCTCGAGGCTTTTCCTCGAGGCTTTCCCACGAGGCTTTCCCACAGGGCTTTGCCACGTGCCACCTTGGTGTGAGTCCATCCTCGGCATGAAGGACGAGCCGGTGAAGGGAAAAGAGGTTCTTCAGGAATGGACTGAGACATCTGGGGGACTCTTGGAATGGTGGCACAGACCTGGAGTTCCTCTCGCCGTACCTGTTGAGAGCGCCTCCTCTTCAGATGCGACGGGAAGGTCGGGAACTCTTTCCCGACGAAGCAGGGAGAAGATCCCTCATCTCGAGCTACGTCGCGATAACGGGGCTCCTCAGGATGTGGGCGGGACCCTCGTGTTTTCTCTCGAGTGGAGACGGGTATGTCGGGGAACTTCTTGATTTGCACCAAGGGTGTGAAGGACCCTTTCGAAGTTTCAGAGGTGAGATGTATCAGCCTCGAGACGCCTCAGCGGAAATGGGCCTCATCTCGCCTGGAGGGGAGAACCTCCTGGATTTTCTCGAGTTGCGGCAGGTCTTCTCGAGTTACGACGGGGACCTCAGGGACCCGCTCTGGTGGCCTCAGGAAAGGCCAGTCCCCATGCGAGTTGCTACGGGCCCTCTCGGGATTCGTCTCCCATTGATGCCGGGGCCTAAGACCTTGTGTGGAGTCGGGGCGGGAACCTGAGGATTCCTCTCCAGTGTTGCCTTGGATCTTGGGGTGCTTCTGAGTCTCCCCAGGGGCGTCAGGCCTCGTCTCGAGTGGGGGCATGCACGTGCGCTTTCCTCCCGAGCTGCAGCAGTAGTGTCACGCTTCCGGTTACGTGGATCAAGGGATCTGTGGTTTCCCTCGAGGCTTTCCCACGAGGCTTTCCCAAAGGGCTGTGCCACGTGCCACCTTGGTGTGAGTCGATCCTCGGCGGAAAAGGCGAGCCGGTGAAGGGAAAAGAGGTTCCTCTGGAATGGACCGAGGCATCTGGGGGACTTTTGGAATGGTGGCACGACCCTGGAGTTCCTCTCGCCGTTCCTGTTGAGAGGGCCTCCTCTTGAGATGCGACGGGAACGCCGGGAACACTTTCCCGACGAAGCAGGGAAGGATCCCTCATCTCGAGCTACGAGCCGGAAACGGGGCTCCTCTGGATATGGGCGGGAACCTCTTGTTTCGTCTCCAGTGGAGACGGGTAGGTCGAGGAACTTCTTGATTTGCACGAAGGGTGTGAAGGACCCTTTCGACGTTCCAGAGGTGAGGTGTGATCAGCCTCGAGACGCCTCAGCGGAAATGGGCCTCATCTCCCCTGGAGGGGAGAACCTCCTGAATTTTGTCGAGTTGCGGCAGGTCTTCTCGAGTTACGACGGGGACCTCAGGGACACGCTCTGGTGGCCTCAGGAAAGGCCAGTCCCCATGCGACTTGCTAGGGGCCATCTCGGGATTCTTCTCCCGTCCAGCCGGGGCCTTAGACCTTGTTTGGAGTCGGCGGCGGAACCTGAAGATTCCTCTCCAGTGTTTCCTTGGATCTTTGGGTCCTTCTGAATCTCCCCAGAGGAGTCAGGCCTCGTCTCGAGTGGGGGCATGCACGTGCGCTTTCCTCCCGAGCTGCAGCAGTAGTGTCACGCTTCCTGTCACGTGGATCAGGGGATCTGTGTCTTTCCCTCTAGGCTTTCCCTCGAGGCTTTTCCAAGAGGCTTTCCCACAGGGCTGTGCCACGTGCCACCTTGGTGTGAGTCGATCCTCGGCGTGAAAGACGAGCTGGTGAAGGGAAAAGAGGTTCCTCTGGAATGGACCGAGGCATCTGGGGGTCTCTTTGAATGGTGGCACGACCCTGGAGTTCCTCTCGTCGTTCCTGTTGAGAGGGCCTCTTCCTGAGATGCGACGGGAAGGCCGGGAACTCTTTCCCGACGAAGCAGGGAAAGGATCCCTCATCTCGATCTACGAGGTGGAAACGGGGCTCCTCTCGATTGTGGCGGCACCCTCGTGTTTCCTCTCGAGTGGAGACGGGTATGTCGGGGAACTTCTTGATTTGCACAAAGAGTGTGAAGGACGCTTTCGAAGTTCCAGAGGTGAGGTGTGATCAGCCTCGAGACGCCTCAGCGGAAATGGGCCTCATCTCGCCTGGTGGGGAGAACCTCCTGGATTTTCTCGAGTTGTGGCAGGTCTTCTCATGTTAGGATAGGGACCGCAGGGACACGCTCTGCTGCCCTCAGGAAAGGCCAGTGCCCATGCGAGTTGCTAGGGGCCATCTCAGGATTCCTCTCCCGTCGATGCCGCGGCCTAAGACCTTGTGTGGAGTCTGGGCCAGAAGCTGAGGATTCCTCTACAGTGTTGCCATGGATCTTGGGGTGCTTCTCAGTCTCCCCAGGGGAGTCAGGCCTCATCTCGAGTGGGAGCATGAACGTGCTCTTTCCTCCCGAGCTTCAGCAGCAGTGTCACGCTTCCTGTCACGTGGATCAAGTGATCTGTGGCTTTCCCTCGAGGCTTTCACTCGAGGCTTTCCGACATGGCTGTGCCACGTGCACCCTTGGTGTGATTCGATCCTCGGCGTGAAAGACGAACCGGGGAAGGGAAAAGAGGTTCCTCTGGAATGGACTGAGATATCTGGGGGACTCTTGGAATGGTGGCACGACCCTGGAGTTACTCTCGCCGTTCCTGTTGAGAGGGCCTCCTCTTGAGATGCGACGAGAACGCGGGGAACTCTTTTCCGATGAAGCAGGGAAAGGATCCCACATCTAGAGCGATGAGGCAGAAACGGGGCTCCTCTGGATGAGGGCGGGACCCTCGTGTTTCCTCTCGAGTGGAGACGGGTATGTTGGGGAACTTCTTGATTTGCACCAAGGGTGTGAAGGACCCTTTCGAAGTTCCAGAGGTGAGGTGTGATCAGCCTCGAGACGCCTCAGCAGAAATGGGCGTCATCTCGCGTGGAGGAGAGAACCTCCTGGATTTTCTCGAGTTGCGGCTGGTCTTCTCGAGTTACGACGGGGATCTCAGGGACCCGCTCTGGTTCCTCAGGAAAGGCCAGTCCCCATGCGAGTTGCTAGGGGCCCGCTCGGGATTCACCTCCCGTTGATGCCGGGGCCTAAGACCTTGTGTGGAGTCGGGTCTGGAACCTGAGGAGTATTCTCAAGTGTTGCCATGGATCTTGGGGTGCTTCTGAGTCACCCCAGGGGAGTCAGGCCTCGTCTCGTGTGGGGACATGCACGTGCGCCTTCCTCCGGAGCTGCAGCAGTAGTGTCACGTTTCCTGGAACGTGGATCAAGGGATCTGTGGCTTCCCTCGAGGCTTTCCCTCGAGGCTTTCCCTCGAGGCTTTCCCACAGGGGTTTGCCACGTGCCACCTTGGTGTGAGTCGATCCTCGGCGTGAAAGACGAGCCGGTGAAGGGAAAAGAGGTTCCTCTGGAATGGACTGAGACATCTAGGAGACTCTTGAAATGGTGGCACGACCCAGGAGTTCCTCTCGCCGTTCCTGTTGTGAGGGCCTCCTATTGAGATGAGACGGGAACGCCAGGAATTCTTTCCCGACGAAGCAGGGAAAGGATCCCTCATCTCGAGCTACGAGGCGGAAACGGGGCTCCTCTACATGTGGGCGGGAACCTCGTGTTTCCTCTCGAGTGGAGACGGGTATGTCGGGGAACTTCTTGAGTTGCACAAGATTGTGAAGGACCCTTTCGAAGTTCCAGAGGTGAGGTGTGATTAGCCTCGAGACGCCTCAGAGGAAATGGGCCTCCTCTCGCCTGGAGCGGAGAACCTCCTGGATTTTCTCGAGTTGCGGCAGGTCTTCCCGAGTTAAGACGGGACCTCAGAGACCCGCTCTGGTGGCCTCAAGAAAGGCCAGTCCCCATGCGAGACGCTAGGGCCCATCTCGGGATTGCTCTCCCGTCGATGCCGGGGCCTGACCCTCTGTGTGCAGTCGGGGCCGGAACCTGAGTATTCCTCTCCAGTGTTGACATGGATCTTGGGGTGCCTCTGAGTCACCCCAGGGGAGTCAGGCCTCGTCTCGAGTGGGGTCATGCATGTGCGCTTTCCTCACGAGCTGCAGCAGTAGTGTCACGCTTCCTGTCACGTGGATCAAGAGATCTGTGGCTTTCTCTCGAGGCTTTCCCTCGAGGCTTTCCCACGAGGCTTTCCCACAGGGCTGTGCCACGTGCCACCTTGGTGTGAGCCGATCCTCGGCATTAAAGACGAGCCTGTGAAGGGAAAAGAGGTTCCTCTGGAATGGACTGAGACATCTGGGGGACTCTTGGGATGGTGGCACGACCCTGGAGTTCCTCTCGCCGTTCCTGTTGAGAGGGCCTCCTCTTGAGATGCAACGGGAACGCCGGGAACTCTTTCCCGACGAAGCAGGGAAAGGATCCCTCATCTCGAGCTACGAGACGGAAACGGGGCTCCTCTGGATGTGGGCGGGACCCACGTGTTTCCTCTAGAGTGGCGACGGGTATGTCGGGGAACTTCTTGATTTGCACCAAGGGTGTGAAGGACCCTTTCGAAGTTCCAGAGGTGAGGTGTGATCAGCCTCGAGAGACCTCAGCGGAAATGGGCCTCATCTCGCCTGGAGGGGAGAACCTCCTGGATTTTCTCGAGTTGCGGCTGGTCTTCTCGAGTTACGACGGGGACCTCAGGGACCCGTTCTGGTGGCCTCAGGAAAGGCCAGTCCCCATGAGAGTTGCTAGGGGCAATCTCGGGATTCCTCTGCCGTCGATGCCGGGCCCTAAGACCTTGTTTGGAGTCGGGGACGGAACCTGAGGATTCCTCTCCAGTGTTGACATGGATTTTGGGGTACTTCTGAGTCTCGCCAGGGGACTCAGGGCTCGTCTCATTGGGGCATGCACGTGAACTTTCCTCCCGATCTGCAGCAGTAGTGTCACGCTTCCTGTCACGAGGATCAAGGGATCTGCGGCTCTCCCTCGAGGCTTCCCCTCCAGGCTTTCCCACGAGGCTTTCCCACAGGGCTGTGCCACCTGCCACCTCGGTGTGAGTCGATCCTCGGCGTGAAAGACGAGCCGGTGAAGGGAAAAGAGGTTCCTCTTGAATGGACTGAAACATCTGGGGGACTCTTGGAATGGTGGCATGACACTGCAGTTCCTCTCGCCGTTCCTGTTGAGAGGGCCTCCTCTTGAGATGCGACGGGAACGCCGGGAATTCTTTCCCGACGACGCAGGGAAAGGATCCCTCATCTCGAGCTACGAGGCGGAAACGGGGCTCCTCTGGATGTGGGCGGGACCCTCGTGTTTCCTCTCTAGTGGAGACGGGTATGTTGGGGAACTTCTTAATTTGCACCAAGGCTGTGAAAGACCCTTTCGAAGTTCCAGAGGTGAGGTGTGATTAGCCTCGAGACGCCTCAGCGGAAATGGGCCTCATCTCGCCTGGATGGGAGAACCTCCTGGATTTTCTCGAGTTGCGGCAGGTCTTCTCGAGTTACGACGGGGACCTCAGGGACCCGCTCTGGTGGCCTCAGCAAAGGCCAGTCCCCATGCGAGTTGCTAGGGGCCATCTCGGGATTCCTCTCCCGTCCATGCCGGGGCCTAAGACCTTGTGTGGAGTCGGGGACGGAACCTGAGGATTCTTCTCCAGTGTTGCAATGGATCTTGGGGTGCTTCTGAACCTCCCCAGGGGAGTCAGGCCTCGTCTCGAGTGGGGGCATGCACGCGCGCTTTCCTCCCAAGCTGCAGCAGTAGTGTCACGCTTCCTGTCACGTGGATCAAGGGATCTGTGGCTTTCCCTCGAGGCTTCCCCTCGAGGCTTTCCAAAGAGGCTTTCCCACAGGGCTGTGCCACGTCCCACCTTGGTGTGAGTCGATCCTCGGCTTCAAAGACGAGCCGGCAAGGGAAAAGAGTTTCCTCTGGAATGGACTGAGATACCTGGGGGACTCTTGGAATGGTGGCACGACCCTGAAGTTCCTCTCGCCGTTTCTGTTGAGAGGGCCTCTTCTTGAGATGCGAGGGGAAGGCCGGGAACTGTTTCCCG
Source organism: Budorcas taxicolor (assembly GCF_023091745.1). NCBI lineage: Eukaryota > Metazoa > Chordata > Mammalia > Artiodactyla > Bovidae > Budorcas > Budorcas taxicolor. The sequence continues at coordinate 64,382,071 of NC_068910.1, forward strand.
ACGAAGAAGGGAAAGGATCCCTCATCTCGAGCTACGAGGCGGAAACGGGGCTCCTCTGGATGTGGTCGAGACACTCGTGTTTCCTCTCGAGTGGAGACGGGTATGTCGCGGAACTTCTTGATTTGCACCAAGGGTGTGAAGGACCCTTTCGAAGTTCCAGAGGTGAGGTGTGATCAGCCTCGAGATGCCTCAGCGGAAATGGGCTTCATCTCGCCTGAAGGGGAGAACCTCCTGGATTTTCTCGAGTTGCAGCAGGTCTTCTCGAGTTACGATGGGGACCTCAGGGACCCGCTCTGGTGGCCTCAGGAAATGCCAGTCCCCATGCGAGTTGCTAGGGGCCATCTCGGGATTCCTCTCCAGTCCATGTCGGGGACTAAGACCTTGTGTGGAGTCGGGGCCGGAACCTGAGGATTCCTCTCCAGTGTTGCCATGGATCTTCGGGTTCTTCTGAGTCTCCCCAGGGGAGTTAGGCCTCGTCTCGAGTGGGGGCATGCACGTGCGTTTTCCTCCCGAGCTGCAGCAGTAGTGTCACGCTTCCTCTCACGTGGATCAAGGGATCTGTGGCTTTCCCTTGAGGCTTTCCCTGGAGGCTTTCCGTCGAGGCTTTCCCACGAGGCTTTCCCCCAGGGCTGTGCCACGTGCCACCTTGGTGTGAGTCGATCCTCGGCGTGAAAGACGAGCCGGTGAAGGGAAAAGAGGTTCCTCTGGCATGGACTGAGAAATCTGGGAGACTCTTGGAATGGTGGCACGACCCTGGAGTTCCTCTCGCCGTTCCTCTTGAGAGGGCCTCCTCTTGAGATGTGACGGGATCGCCGGGAACTCTTTCCCGAGGAAGCAGGGAAAGAATCCCTCATCTCGAGCTACGAGGCGGAAACGGGGCTCCTCTGGATGTGGGCGGGACCCTCGTGTTTCCTCTCGAGTGGAAACGGGTATGTCGGGGAACTTCTTGATTTGCACCAGGGGTGTGAAGGACTCTTTCGAAGTTCCACAGTTGAGATCTGATTGGCCTAGATACGCCTCAGCGGAAATGGGCCTCATCTCGCCTGGAGGGGAGAACCTCCTACATTTTCTCGAGTTGCGGCAGGTCTTCTCGAGTTACGACGAGGACCTCCGGGACCCGCTCTGCTGGCCTCAGGAAAGGCCAGGCCCCATGCGAGTTGCTAGGGGCCGTCTCGGGATTCCTGTCCCGTCCATGCCGGGGCCTAAGTCCTTGTGTGCAGTCGGGGCCGGAACCTGAGGATCCCTCTCCAGTGTAGCCATGGATCTTGGGGTATTTCTAAGCCTCCCCAGGGGAGTTAGGCCTCATCTCGAGTGGGGGCTTGCAAGTGCGCATTCCTCCCAAGCTGCAGCAGTAGTGTCACGATTCCTGTCACGTGGATCAAGGGAATGGGGCTTTCCCTCGAGGCTTTCCCTCGAGGCTTTCCCACGAGGCTTTCGCACAGGGCTGTGCCACGTGCCACCTTGGTGTGAGTCGATCCTCGGCGTGAAAGACGAGCCGGTGAAGGGAAAAGAGTTTCCTCTTGAATGGACTGAGACATTTGGGGGACTCTTGGAATGGTGGCACCACCCTGGAGTTCCTCTCGCCGTTCCTGTTGAGAGGGCCTCCTCTTGAGATGCGACTGGAATGCCGGGAACTCTTTCCCGACGGAGCATGGAATGTATCCCTCATCTCGAGCTACGAGGCGGAAACGGGGCTCCTCTGGATGTGGGCGGGATCCTCGTGTTTCCTCTCGAGTGGAGACGGGTATGTTGGGGAACTTCTTGATTTGCACCAAAGGTGTGAAGGACCCTTTCGAAGTTCCAGAGGTGAGGTGTGATCAGCCTCGAGACGCCTCAGTGGAAATGGGCCTCATCTCGCCTGAGGGGAGAATCTCCTGAATTTTCTCGAGTTGCGGCAGGTCTTCTCGAGTTACGACGGGGACCTCAGCGACCCGCTCTGGTGGCCTCAGGAAACGCCAGTCCCCATGCAAGTTGCTAGGGGACATCTAGAGATTCCTGTCTCGTCCATGCCGGGGCATAAGACCTTGTTTGGAGTCGGGGCCGGAACCTGAGGATTCCTCTCCAGTGTTGCCATGGATCTTGGGGTGCTTCTGAGTCTCCCCAGGGGAGTCAGGCCTCGTCTTGAGTGGGGGCATGCACGTGTGCTTTCCTCCCGAGCTGCAGCAGTAGTGTCACGCTTCCTGTCACGTGGATCAAGGAATTTGTGGCTTTCCATCGAGGCTGTCCCTCGACGATTTCCCACAGGGCTGTGCCACGGGCCACCTTGGTGTGAGTCGATCCTCGGCGTGAAAGACGAGCCGGTGAAGGGAAAAGAGGTTCCTCTGGAATGGACTGAGACATCTGGGGGACTCTTGGAATGGTGGCACGACCCTGGAGTTCCTCTCGCAGATCCTGTTCAGAGGGCCTCCTCTTGATATGCGACGGGAAGGCCGGGAACTCTTTCCCGAAGAAGCAGGGAAAGGATCCCTCATCTCGAGCTACGAGGCGGAAACGGGGCTCCTATGGATGTGTGCGGGACCCTCGTGTTTCCTCTTGAGTGGAGATGGGTATGTCGCGGAACTTTTTGATTTGCACCAAGGGTGTGAAGGACCCTTTCGAAGTTCCAGAGGTGAGGTGTGATCAGCCTCGAGACGCCTCAGAGGAAATGGGCCTCCTCTCGCCTGGAGCGGAGAACCTCCTGGATTTTCTCGAGTTGCGGCAGGTCTTCCCGAGTTAAGACGGGACCTCAGAGACCCGCTCTGGTGCCCTCAAGAAAGGCCAGTCCCCATGCGAGACGCTAGGGCCCATCTCGGGATTGCTCTCCCGTCGATGCCGGGGCCTGACCCTCTGTGTGCAGTCGGGGCCGGAACCTGAGTATTCCTCTCCAGTGTTGACATGGATCTTGGGGTGCCTCTGAGTCACCCCAGGGGAGTCAGGCCTCGTCTCGAGTGGGGTCATGCATGTGCGCTTTCCTCACGAGCTGCAGCAGTAGTGTCACGCTTCCTGTCACGTGGATCAAGAGATCTGTGGCTTTCTCTCGAGGCTTTCCCTCGAGGCTTTCCCACGAGGCTTTCCCACAGGGCTGTGCCACGTGCCACCTTGGTGTGAGCCGATCCTCGGCATTAAAGACGAGCCTGTGAAGGGAAAAGAGGTTCCTCTGGAATGGACTGAGACATCTGGGGGACTCTTGGGATGGTGGCACGACCCTGGAGTTCCTCTCGCCGTTCCTGTTGAGAGGGCCTCCTCTTGAGATGCAACGGGAACGCCGGGAACTCTTTCCCGACGAAGCAGGGAAAGGATCCCTCATCTCGAGCTACGAGACGGAAACGGGGCTCCTCTGGATGTGGGCGGGACCCACGTGTTTCCTCTAGAGTGGCGACGGGTATGTCGGGGAACTTCTTGATTTGCACCAAGGGTGTGAAGGACCCTTTCGAAGTTCCAGAGGTGAGGTGTGATCAGCCTCGAGAGACCTCAGCGGAAATGGGCCTCATCTCGCCTGGAGGGGAGAACCTCCTGGATTTTCTCGAGTTGCGGCTGGTCTTCTCGAGTTACGACGGGGACCTCAGGGACCCGTTCTGGTGGCCTCAGGAAAGGCCAGTCCCCATGAGAGTTGCTAGGGGCAATCTCGGGATTCCTCTGCCGTCGATGCCGGGCCCTAAGACCTTGTTTGGAGTCGGGGACGGAACCTGAGGATTCCTCTCCAGTGTTGACATGGATTTTGGGGTACTTCTGAGTCTCGCCAGGGGACTCAGGGCTCGTCTCATTGGGGCATGCACGTGAACTTTCCTCCCGATCTGCAGCAGTAGTGTCACGCTTCCTGTCACGAGGATCAAGGGATCTGCGGCTCTCCCTCGAGGCTTCCCCTCCAGGCTTTCCCACGAGGCTTTCCCACAGGGCTGTGCCACCTGCCACCTCGGTGTGAGTCGATCCTCGGCGTGAAAGACGAGCCGGTGAAGGGAAAAGAGGTTCCTCTTGAATGGACTGAAACATCTGGGGGACTCTTGGAATGGTGGCATGACACTGCAGTTCCTCTCGCCGTTCCTGTTGAGAGGGCCTCCTCTTGAGATGCGACGGGAACGCCGGGAATTCTTTCCCGACGACGCAGGGAAAGGATCCCTCATCTCGAGCTACGAGGCGGAAACGGGGCTCCTCTGGATGTGGGCGGGACCCTCGTGTTTCCTCTCTAGTGGAGACGGGTATGTTGGGGAACTTCTTAATTTGCACCAAGGCTGTGAAAGACCCTTTCGAAGTTCCAGAGGTGAGGTGTGATTAGCCTCGAGACGCCTCAGCGGAAATGGGCCTCATCTCGCCTGGATGGGAGAACCTCCTGGATTTTCTCGAGTTGCGGCAGGTCTTCTCGAGTTACGACGGGGACCTCAGGGACCCGCTCTGGTGGCCTCAGCAAAGGCCAGTCCCCATGCGAGTTGCTAGGGGCCATCTCGGGATTCCTCTCCCGTCCATGCCGGGGCCTAAGACCTTGTGTGGAGTCGGGGACGGAACCTGAGGATTCTTCTCCAGTGTTGCAATGGATCTTGGGGTGCTTCTGAACCTCCCCAGGGGAGTCAGGCCTCGTCTCGAGTGGGGGCATGCACGCGCGCTTTCCTCCCAAGCTGCAGCAGTAGTGTCACGCTTCCTGTCACGTGGATCAAGGGATCTGTGGCTTTCCCTCGAGGCTTCCCCTCGAGGCTTTCCAAAGAGGCTTTCCCACAGGGCTGTGCCACGTCCCACCTTGGTGTGAGTCGATCCTCGGCTTCAAAGACGAGCCGGCAAGGGAAAAGAGTTTCCTCTGGAATGGACTGAGATACCTGGGGGACTCTTGGAATGGTGGCACGACCCTGAAGTTCCTCTCGCCGTTTCTGTTGAGAGGGCCTCTTCTTGAGATGCGAGGGGAAGGCAGGGAACTGTTTCCCGACGAAGAAGGGAAAGGATCCCTCATCTCGAGCTACGAGGCGGAAACGGGGCTCCTCTGGATGTGGTCGAGACACTCGTGTTTCCTCTCGAGTGGAGACGGGTATGTCGCGGAACTTCTTGATTTGCACCAAGGGTGTGAAGGACCCTTTCGAAGTTCCAGAGGTGAGGTGTGATCAGCCTCGAGATGCCTCAGCGGAAATGGGCTTCATCTCGCCTGAAGGGGAGAACCTCCTGGATTTTCTCGAGTTGCAGCAGGTCTTCTCGAGTTACGATGGGGACCTCAGGGACCCGCTCTGGTGGCCTCAGGAAAGGCCAGTCCCCATGCGAGTTGCTAGGGGCCATCTCGGGATTCCTCTCCAGTCCATGTCGGGGACTAAGACCTTGTGTGGAGTCGGGGCCGGAACCTGAGGATTCCTCTCCAGTGTTGCCATGGATCTTCGGGTTCTTCTGAGTCTCCCCAGGGGAGTTAGGCCTCGTCTCGAGTGGGGGCATGCACGTGCGTTTTCCTCCCGAGCTGCAGCAGTAGTGTCACGCTTCCTCTCACGTGGATCAAGGGATCTGTGGCTTTCCCTTGAGGCTTTCCCTGGAGGCTTTCCGTCGAGGCTTTCCCACGAGGCTTTCCCCCAGGGCTGTGCCACGTGCCACCTTGGTGTGAGTCGATCCTCGGCGTGAAAGACGAGCCGGTGAAGGGAAAAGAGGTTCCTCTGGCATGGACTGAGAAATCTGGGAGACTCTTGGAATGGTGGCACGACCCTGGAGTTCCTCTCGCCGTTCCTCTTGAGAGGGCCTCCTCTTGAGATGTGACGGGATCGCCGGGAACTCTTTCCCGAGGAAGCAGGGAAAGAATCCCTCATCTCGAGCTACGAGGCGGAAACGGGGCTCCTCTGGATGTGGGCGGGACCCTCGTGTTTCCTCTCGAGTGGAAACGGGTATGTCGGGGAACTTCTTGATTTGCACCAGGGGTGTGAAGGACTCTTTCGAAGTTCCACAGTTGAGATCTGATTGGCCTAGATACGCCTCAGCGGAAATGGGCCTCATCTCGCCTGGAGGGGAGAACCTCCTACATTTTCTCGAGTTGCGGCAGGTCTTCTCGAGTTACGACGAGGACCTCCGGGACCCGCTCTGCTGGCCTCAGGAAAGGCCAGGCCCCATGCGAGTTGCTAGGGGCCGTCTCGGGATTCCTGTCCCGTCCATGCCGGGGCCTAAGTCCTTGTGTGCAGTCGGGGCCGGAACCTGAGGATCCCTCTCCAGTGTAGCCATGGATCTTGGGGTATTTCTAAGCCTCCCCAGGGGAGTTAGGCCTCATCTCGAGTGGGGGCTTGCAAGTGCGCATTCCTCCCAAGCTGCAGCAGTAGTGTCACGATTCCTGTCACGTGGATCAAGGGAATGGGGCTTTCCCTCGAGGCTTTCCCTCGAGGCTTTCCCACGAGGCTTTCGCACAGGGCTGTGCCACGTGCCACCTTGGTGTGAGTCGATCCTCGGCGTGAAAGACGAGCCGGTGAAGGGAAAAGAGTTTCCTCTTGAATGGACTGAGACATTTGGGGGACTCTTGGAATGGTGGCACCACCCTGGAGTTCCTCTCGCCGTTCCTGTTGAGAGGGCCTCCTCTTGAGATGCGACTGGAATGCCGGGAACTCTTTCCCGACGGAGCATGGAATGTATCCCTCATCTCGAGCTACGAGGCGGAAACGGGGCTCCTCTGGATGTGGGCGGGATCCTCGTGTTTCCTCTCGAGTGGAGACGGGTATGTTGGGGAACTTCTTGATTTGCACCAAAGGTGTGAAGGACCCTTTCGAAGTTCCAGAGGTGAGGTGTGATCAGCCTCGAGACGCCTCAGTGGAAATGGGCCTCATCTCGCCTGAGGGGAGAATCTCCTGAATTTTCTCGAGTTGCGGCAGGTCTTCTCGAGTTACGACGGGGACCTCAGCGACCCGCTCTGGTGGCCTCAGGAAACGCCAGTCCCCATGCAAGTTGCTAGGGGACATCTAGAGATTCCTGTCTCGTCCATGCCGGGGCATAAGACCTTGTTTGGAGTCGGGGCCGGAACCTGAGGATTCCTCTCCAGTGTTGCCATGGATCTTGGGGTGCTTCTGAGTCTCCCCAGGGGAGTCAGGCCTCGTCTTGAGTGGGGGCATGCACGTGTGCTTTCCTCCCGAGCTGCAGCAGTAGTGTCACGCTTCCTGTCACGTGGATCAAGGAATTTGTGGCTTTCCATCGAGGCTGTCCCTCGACGATTTCCCACAGGGCTGTGCCACGGGCCACCTTGGTGTGAGTCGATCCTCGGCGTGAAAGACGAGCCGGTGAAGGGAAAAGAGGTTCCTCTGGAATGGACTGAGACATCTGGGGGACTCTTGGAATGGTGGCACGACCCTGGAGTTCCTCTCGCAGATCCTGTTCAGAGGGCCTCCTCTTGATATGCGACGGGAAGGCCGGGAACTCTTTCCCGAAGAAGCAGGGAAAGGATCCCTCATCTCGAGCTACGAGGCGGAAACGGGGCTCCTATGGATGTGTGCGGGACCCTCGTGTTTCCTCTTGAGTGGAGATGGGTATGTCGCGGAACTTTTTGATTTGCACCAAGGGTGTGAAGGACCCTTTCGAAGTTCCAGAGGTGAGGTGTGATCAGCCTCGAGACGCCTCAGCGGAAATGGGCCTCATCTCGCCTGGAGGGGAGAACCTCCTGGATCTTCTCGAGTAGCGGCAGGTCTTCTCCAGTTACGACTGGCACCTCAGGGACCCGCTCTGGTGGCCTCAGGAAATGCCAGTACCCATGCGAGGTGCTAGGGGCCACCTCGGGATTCCTCTCCCGTCGATGCCGGTTCCTAAGACCTTGTGTGGAGTCGGGGCCGGAACCTGAGAATTCCTCTCCAGTGTTTCCATGGATCTTCGGGTGCTTCTGAGTCTCCCCAGGGGAGTCAGGCCTCGTCTCGAGTGGGGGCATGCACGTCCGCTTTCCTCCGGAGCTGCAACAGTAGTGTCACGCTTCCTGGCACGTGGATCAAGGGATCTGTGGCTTTCACTTGAGGCATTCCCTGGAGGCATTCCATCGAGGCTTTCCCACAGGGCTGTGCCACGTGCTACCTTGGTGTGAGTCGATCCTTGGCGAGAAAGACGAGCCGGTGAAGGGAAACGAATTTCCTCTGGAATGGACTGAGACATCTGGGGGACTCTTGGAATGGTGGCACGACCCTGGAGTTCCTCTCGCCGTTCCTGTTGAGAGGGCCTCCTCTTGAGATGCGACGGGAACGCAGGGAACTCTTTCCCGACGAAGCAGGGAGAGGATCCCTCATCTCGAGCTACGAGGCGGAAACGGGGCTCCATTGGATGTGGACGGGACCCTAGTGTTTCCTATCGAGTGAGACGGGTATGTCGGGGAAGTTCTTGATTTGCACCACGGGTGTGATGGACCCTTTCGAAGTTCCAGAGATGAGGTGTGATCAGGCTCGAGACGCCTCAGCCTAAATGGGCCTCATCTCGCCTCGAGGGGAGAACCTCCTGGATTTTCTCGAGTTGCGGCAGGTCTTCTCGAGTTACGACGGGGACATCAGGGACACGCTTTGGTGTCCTCAGGAAAAGCCAGTCCCCATGCGATTTGCTAGGGGCCATAACGGGATTCCTCTCCCGTCCATGCCGGGGCCTAAGGCCTTGTGTGGAGTTGGGGCCGAAACCTGAGGATTCCTCTCCAGTGTTGCCATGGAACTTGGGGTGCTTCTGAGCCTCCCCAGGGGAGTCAGGCCTCGTCTCGAGTGCGGGCATGCATGTGCGCTTTCCTCCCGAGCTGCAGCAGTAGTGTCACGCTTCCTGTCACGTGGATGAAGGGATCTGTGGCTTTCCCTCGAGGCTTTTCCTCGAGGCTTTCCCACGAGGCTTTCCCACAGGGCTTTGCCACGTGCCACCTTGGTGTGAGTCCATCCTCGGCATGAAGGACGAGCCGGTGAAGGGAAAAGAGGTTCTTCAGGAATGGACTGAGACATCTGGGGGACTCTTGGAATGGTGGCACAGACCTGGAGTTCCTCTCGCCGTACCTGTTGAGAGCGCCTCCTCTTCAGATGCGACGGGAAGGTCGGGAACTCTTTCCCGACGAAGCAGGGAGAAGATCCCTCATCTCGAGCTACGTCGCGATAACGGGGCTCCTCAGGATGTGGGCGGGACCCTCGTGTTTTCTCTCGAGTGGAGACGGGTATGTCGGGGAACTTCTTGATTTGCACCAAGGGTGTGAAGGACCCTTTCGAAGTTTCAGAGGTGAGATGTATCAGCCTCGAGACGCCTCAGCGGAAATGGGCCTCATCTCGCCTGGAGGGGAGAACCTCCTGGATTTTCTCGAGTTGCGGCAGGTCTTCTCGAGTTACGACGGGGACCTCAGGGACCCGCTCTGGTGGCCTCAGGAAAGGCCAGTCCCCATGCGAGTTGCTACGGGCCCTCTCGGGATTCGTCTCCCATTGATGCCGGGGCCTAAGACCTTGTGTGGAGTCGGGGCGGGAACCTGAGGATTCCTCTCCAGTGTTGCCTTGGATCTTGGGGTGCTTCTGAGTCTCCCCAGGGGCGTCAGGCCTCGTCTCGAGTGGGGGCATGCACGTGCGCTTTCCTCCCGAGCTGCAGCAGTAGTGTCACGCTTCCGGTTACGTGGATCAAGGGATCTGTGGTTTCCCTCGAGGCTTTCCCACGAGGCTTTCCCAAAGGGCTGTGCCACGTGCCACCTTGGTGTGAGTCGATCCTCGGCGGAAAAGGCGAGCCGGTGAAGGGAAAAGAGGTTCCTCTGGAATGGACCGAGGCATCTGGGGGACTTTTGGAATGGTGGCACGACCCTGGAGTTCCTCTCGCCGTTCCTGTTGAGAGGGCCTCCTCTTGAGATGCGACGGGAACGCCGGGAACACTTTCCCGACGAAGCAGGGAAGGATCCCTCATCTCGAGCTACGAGCCGGAAACGGGGCTCCTCTGGATATGGGCGGGAACCTCTTGTTTCGTCTCCAGTGGAGACGGGTAGGTCGAGGAACTTCTTGATTTGCACGAAGGGTGTGAAGGACCCTTTCGACGTTCCAGAGGTGAGGTGTGATCAGCCTCGAGACGCCTCAGCGGAAATGGGCCTCATCTCCCCTGGAGGGGAGAACCTCCTGAATTTTGTCGAGTTGCGGCAGGTCTTCTCGAGTTACGACGGGGACCTCAGGGACACGCTCTGGTGGCCTCAGGAAAGGCCAGTCCCCATGCGACTTGCTAGGGGCCATCTCGGGATTCTTCTCCCGTCCAGCCGGGGCCTTAGACCTTGTTTGGAGTCGGCGGCGGAACCTGAAGATTCCTCTCCAGTGTTTCCTTGGATCTTTGGGTCCTTCTGAGTCTCCCCAGAGGAGTCAGGCCTCGTCTCGAGTGGGGGCATGCACGTGCGCTTTCCTCCCGAGCTGCAGCAGTAGTGTCACGCTTCCTGTCACGTGGATCAGGGGATCTGTGTCTTTCCCTCTAGGCTTTCCCTCGAGGCTTTTCCAAGAGGCTTTCCCACAGGGCTGTGCCACGTGCCACCTTGGTGTGAGTCGATCCTCGGCGTGAAAGACGAGCTGGTGAAGGGAAAAGAGGTTCCTCTGGAATGGACCGAGGCATCTGGGGGTCTCTTTGAATGGTGGCACGACCCTGGAGTTCCTCTCGTCGTTCCTGTTGAGAGGGCCTCTTCCTGAGATGCGACGGGAAGGCCGGGAACTCTTTCCCGACGAAGCAGGGAAAGGATCCCTCATCTCGAGCTACGAGGCGGAAACGGGGCTCCTCTCGATTGTGGCGGCACCCTCGTGTTTCCTCTCGAGTGGAGACGGGTATGTCGGGGAACTTCTTGATTTGCACAAAGAGTGTGAAGGACGCTTTCGAAGTTCCAGAGGTGAGGTGTGATCAGCCTCGAGACGCCTCAGCGGAAATGGGCCTCATCTCGCCTGGTGGGGAGAACCTCCTGGATTTTCTCGAGTTGTGGCAGGTCTTCTCATGTTAGGATAGGGACCGCAGGGACACGCTCTGCTGCCCTCAGGAAAGGCCAGTGCCCATGCGAGTTGCTAGGGGCCATCTCAGGATTCCTCTCCCGTCGATGCCGCGGCCTAAGACCTTGTGTGGAGTCTGGGCCAGAAGCTGAGGATTCCTCTACAGTGTTGCCATGGATCTTGGGGTGCTTCTCAGTCTCCCCAGGGGAGTCAGGCCTCATCTCGAGTGGGAGCATGAACGTGCTCTTTCCTCCCGAGCTTCAGCAGCAGTGTCACGCTTCCTGTCACGTGGATCAAGTGATCTGTGGCTTTCCCTCGAGGCTTTCACTCGAGGCTTTCCGACATGGCTGTGCCACGTGCACCCTTGGTGTGAGTCGATCCTCGGCGTGAAAGACGAACCGGGGAAGGGAAAAGAGGTTCCTCTGGAATGGACTGAGATATCTGGGGGACTCTTGGAATGGTGGCACGACCCTGGAGTTACTCTCGCCGTTCCTGTTGAGAGGGCCTCCTCTTGAGATGCGACGAGAACGCGGGGAACTCTTTTCCGACGAAGCAGGGAAAGGATCCCACATCTAGAGCTATGAGGCAGAAACGGGGCTCCTCTGGATGAGGGCGGGACCCTCGTGTTTCCTCTCGAGTGGAGACGGGTATGTTGGGGAACTTCTTGATTTGCACCAAGGGTGTGAAGGACCCTTTCGAAGTTCCAGAGGTGAGGTGTGATCAGCCTCGAGACGCCTCAGCAGAAATGGGCGTCATCTCGCGTGGAGGAGAGAACCTCCTGGATTTTCTCGAGTTGCGGCTGGTCTTCTCGAGTTACGACGGGGATCTCAGGGACCCGCTCTGGTGTCCTCAGGAAAGGCCAGTCCCCATGCGAGTTGCTAGGGGCCCGCTCGGGATTCACCTCCCGTTGATGCCGGGGCCTAAGACCTTGTGTGGAGTCGGGTCTGGAACCTGAGGAGTATTCTCAAGTGTTGCCATGGATCTTGGGGTGCTTCTAAGTCACCCCAGGGGAGTCAGGCCTCGTCTCGAGTGGGGACATGCACGTGCGCCTTCCTCCGGAGCTGCAGCAGTAGTGTCACGTTTCCTGGAACGTGGATCAAGGGATCTGTGGCTTCCCTCGAGGCTTTCCCTCGAGGCTTTCACTCGAGGCTTTCCCACAGGGGTTTGCCACGTGCCACCTTGGTGTGAGTCGATCCTCGGCGTGAAAGACGAGCCGGTGAAGGGAAAAGAGGTTCCTCTGGAATGGACTGAGACATCTAGGAGACTCTTGAAATGGTGGCACGACCCAGGAGTTCCTCTCGCCGTTCCTGTTGTGAGGGCCTCCTATTGAGATGAGACGGGAACGCCAGGAATTCTTTCCCGACGAAGCAGGGAAAGGATCCCTCATCTCGAGCTACGAGGCGGAAACGGGGCTCCTCTACATGTGGGCGGGAACCTCGTGTTTCCTCTCGAGTGGAGACGGGTATGTCGGGGAACTTCTTGAGTTGCACAAGATTGTGAAGGACCCTTTCGAAGTTCCAGAGGTGAGGTGTGATTAGCCTCGAGAAGCCTCAGCAGAAATGGGGCTCATCTTGCCTGGAGGGGAGAACCTCCTGGATTTTCTCGAGTTGCGTCAGGTCTTCCCGAGTTACGACGGGGACCTCAGGGACCCGCTCTGGTGGCCGCAGGAAAGGCCAGTCCCCATGCGAGTTGCTAGGGGCCATCTCGGGATTCCTCTCCCGTCCATGCCAGGGCCTAAGACCTTGTGTGGAGTCGGGGCCGGAACCTGAGGATTCCTCTTCAGTGTTGACATGGATCTTGGGGTGCCTCTGAGTCTCCCCAGGGGAGTCAGGCCTCGTCTCGAGTGGGGGCATGCACGTGCGCCTTCCTGCCAAGCTGCAGCAGTAGTGTCACGCTTTCTGGCACGTGCATCAAGGGATCTGTGGCTTTCCCTCTAGGCTTTCCCTCGAGGCTTTCCCACGAGGCTTTCCCACATTGCTGTGGCACGTGCAACCTTGGTGTGTGTCGATCCTCGGCGTGAAAAACGAGCCGGTGAAGGGAAAAGAGGTTCCTCTGGAAAGAACTGAGACATCTGGGGGACTCTTGGAATGGTGGCACGGCCCTGGAGTTCCTCTCGCCGTTCCTGTTGAGAGGGCCTCCTCTTGAGATGCGAAGGGAAGGCTGGGAACTCTTTTCCTACGAAGCATTGAAAGGATCCCTCATCTCGAGCTACGAGGCGGAAACGGGTCTCCTCTGGATGTGGGCGGGACCCTCGTGTTTCCTCTCGAGTGGAGACCGATATGTAGGGGAACTTCTTAATGTGCACCAAGGGTGTGAAGGACCCTTTCGAAGTTCCAGAGGTGAGGTGTGATCAGCCTAGAGACGTCTCAGCGGAAATGGGCCTCATCTCGCCTGGAGGGGAGAACCTCCTGGATTTTCTCGAGTTGCGTCAGGTCTTCTCGAGTTACGACGGGGACCTCAGGGACCCGCTCTGGTGGACTCAGGAAAGGCCAGTCCCCATGCGAGTTGCTAGGGGCCATCTCGGGATTCCTCTCCGGTGCATGCCGAGGCCTAAGACCTTGTGTGGAGTCGGGGCCGGAATCTGAGGATTCCTGTTCAGTGTTGCCATGGATCTTGGGGTGCTTCTGAGTCTCCCCAGGGGAGTCAGGCCTCGTCTCGAGTGGGGGCATGCACGAGCGCTTTCCTCCCGAGCTGCAGCAGTAGTGTCACGCTTCCTGTCACGTGGATCAAGGGATCCGTGGCTTTCCCTCGAGGCTTTCCCACGAGGCTTTCGCACAGGGCTGTGCCACGTGCTACCTTGGTGTGAGTCGATCCTCGGCGTGAAAGACGAGCCGGTGAAGGGAAAAGAGGTTCCTCTGGAATGGACTGAGACATCTGGGGGACTCTTGGAATGGTGGCACGACCCTGGAGTTCCTCTTGCCGTTCCTGGTGAGAGGGCCTCCTCTTGAGAGGCGACGGGAACGCCGGGAACTCTTTCCCGACGAAGCAGGGAAAGGATCCCTCATCTCGAGCTACGAGGTGGAAAAGGGGAACCTCTGGATGTGGGCGGCACCCTCGTGTTTCCTCTCGAGTGGAGTCGGGTATGTCGGGCAACTTCTTGATTTGCACCAAGGGTGTGAAGGACCCTTTCGAAGTTCCAGAGGTGAGGTGTAATCAGCCTAGAGACGTCTCAGCGGAAATGGGCCTCATCTCGCCTGGAGGGGAGAACCTCCTGGATTTTCTCGAGTTGCGGCAGGTCTTTTCGACTTACGACGGGGACCTCAGGGACCCGCTCTGGTGGCCTCAGGATAGGCCAGTCCCCATGCGAGTTGCTAGGGGCCCTCTTGGGATTTCTCTCCCGTCTATGCCAGGGCCTAATAGCTTGTGTGGAGTCGGGGCCGGAACCTGAGGATTCCTCTCCAGTGTTGCCATGGATCTTGGGGTGCTTCTGAATTTCCCCAGGGGAGTCAGGCCTCGTCTCGAGTGGGGGCATGCACGTGCGCTTTCCTCCCGAGCTGCAGCAGGCGTGTCACACTTCCTGTCACGTGGGTCTAGTGATCTGTGGCTTTCCCTCGAGGCTTTCCCTTGAGGCTTTCCCACGAGGCTTTCCCACAGGGCCGTGCCACGTTGCACCTAGGTGTGAGTCGATCCTCGGCATGAAAGAAGAGCCGGTGTAGGGAAAAGAGGTTCCTCTGGAATGGATTGAAACATCTGGGGGACTCTTGGAATGGTGGCACGACCCTGGAGTTCCTCTCGCCATTCCTGTTGAAAGGGCCTCCTCTTGAGATGAGACGGGAACGCCAGGAACTCTTTCCCGACGAAGCAGGGAAAGGATCCCTCATCTCGAGCTACGAGGCGGAAACGGGGCTCCTCTACATGTGGGCGGGAACCTCGTGTTTCCTCTCGAGTGGAGACGGTTATGTCGGGGAACTTCTTGAGTTGCACCAAGGGTGTGAAGAACCCTTTCGAAGTTCCAGAGGTGAGGTGTGATTAGCCTGGAGACGCCTCAGCGGAAATGTGCCTCATTTTGCCTGGAGGGCAGAACCTCCTGGATTTTCTCGAGTTGCGGCAGGTCTTCTCGAGCTACGACCGGGATCGCAGGGACCCGCTCTTGTGGCCTTAGGAAAGGCCAGTCCCAATGCGAGTTGCTAGGGGCCCTCTCGGGATTCCTCTCCCGTCCATGCCGGGGCCTAAGTCCTTTTGTGGAGTCGGTGCCGGAAGCTGAGGATTCCTCTCCAGGGTTGCCATGGATCTTGGGGTGCTTCTGAGTATCCCCAGGGGAGTCAGGCCTCGTCTCGAGTGGGGGCATGCACGTGCGCTTTTCTCCCGAGCTGCAGCAGTAGTGTCACGCTTCCTGGCACGTGGATCAAGGTATCTGTGGCTTTCCCACGAGGCTTTCCCACGAGGCTTTCCCTCAGGGCTGTGCCACGTGCCACCTTGGTGTGAGTCGATCCCCGGCGTGAAAGACGAGCCGGTGACGGGAAACGAGGTTCCTCTGGAATGGACTGAGACAACTGGGGAACTTTTGGAATGGTGGCACGACCCTGGAGTTCCTTTCGCCATTCCTGTTGAGAGGGCCTCCTCTTGAGTTGCTACGGGAAGGCCGGGAACTCTTTTCCGAGCAAGTAGGGAAAGGATCCCTCATCCTGAGCTACGAGGCGGAAACGGGGCTCCTCTGTATGTGGCCGGGAGCCCCGTCTTTCCTATCGAGTGGAGACGGTTATGTCGGGGAACTTCTTGATTTGCACCAAGGGTGTGAAGGACCCTTTCGAAGTTCCGGAGGTGAGGTGTGATCAGCCTCGAGACGCCTCAGCGGAAATGGGCCTCATCTCGCCTGGAGGGGAGAACCTGCTGGATTTTCTCGAGTTGCGGCAGGTCTTCTCGAGTTAGGACGGGGACAACATGGACCAGCTCTTGTGGCCGCAGGAAAATTCAGTCCCCATGCGAGTTGCTAGGGGCCCTCTCGGGATTCCTCTCCCGTCCATGCTGGGGCCTAAGACCTTGTGTGGATTCGGGGCTGGAACCTGAGGATTCCTCTCCAGTGTTGCCATGGATCTTGGGGTGCTTCTGAGTCTCCCCAGGGGAGTCAGGCCTCATCTCGAATGGGGGCATGCACGTGCGCATTCCTCCCGAGCTGCAGCAGTAGTGTCACGTTTCCTGGCACGTGCATCAAGGGATCTGTGACTTCCCTCGAGGCTTTCCCACAGGGGTGTGCCACGTGCCACCTTGGTGTGAGTCGATCCTCGGCGTGAAAGACGAGCCGGTGAAGGGAAAAGAGGTTCCTCTGGAATGGACTGAGACATATGGGGGACTCTTGGAATGGTGGCACGGCCCTGGAGTTCCTCTCGCCGTTCCTGTTGAGAGGGCCTCCTCTTGAGATGCGAAGGGAAGGCTGGGAACTCTTTTCCTAAGAAGCATTGAAAGGATCCCTCATCTCGAGCTACGAGGCGGAAACGCGGCTCCTCTGGATGTGGGCGGGACCCTCGTGTTTCCTCTCGAGTGGAGACCGATATGTAGGGGAACTTCTTAATGTGCACCAAGGGTGTGAAGGACCCTTTCGAAGTTCCAGAGGTGAGGTGTGATCAGCCTAGAGACGTCTCAGCGGAAATGGGCCTCACCTTGCCTGGAGGGGAGAACCTCCTGGATTTCCTCGAGTTGCGTCAGGTCTTCCCGACTTACGACGGGGACCTCAGGGACCCGCTCTGGTGGCCGCAGGAAAGGCCAGTCCCCATGCGAGTTGCTAGGGGCCATCTCGGGATTCCTCTCCGGTGCATGCCGAGGCCTAAGACCTTGTGTGGAGTCGGGGCCGGAATCTGAGGATTCCTGTCCAGTGTTGCCATGGATCTTGGGGTGCTTCTGAGTCTCCCCAGGGGAGTCAGGCCTCGTCTCGAGTGGGGGCATGCACGTGACCTACCTATCGAGCTGCAGCAGTAGTGTCACGCTTGCTGGCACGTGGATCAAGGGATCTGTGGCTTTCCCTCGAGGCTTTCCCTCGAGGCTTTCCCTCGAGGCTTTACCACAGGGGTGTGCCACGTGCCACATTGATGTGAGTCGATCCTCGGCGTGAAAGACGAGCCGGTGAAGGGAAAAGAGGTTCCTCTGGAATGGACTGAGACATCTAGGAGACTCTTGAAATTGTGGCACGACCCAGGAGTTCCTCTCGCCGTTCCTGTTGTGAGGGCCTCCTCTTGAGATGCGAAGGGAAGGCTGGGAACTCTTTTCCTAAGAAGCATTTAAAGGATCCCTCATCTCGAGCTACGAGGCGGAAACGCGGTTCCTCTGGATGTGGGCGTGACCCTCGTGTTTCCTCTCGAGTGGAGACCGATATGTAAGGGAACTTCTTAGTGTGCACCAAGGGTGTGAAGGACCCTTTCGAAGTTCCAGAGGTGAGGTGTGATCAGCCTCGAGACGCCTCAGCGGAAATGGGCCTCATCTCGCCTGGAGGGGAGAACTTCCTGGATTTTCTCGAGTTGCGGCAAGTCTTCTCGAGTTACGACGGGGACCTCAGGGACCCGCTCTGGTGTCCTCAGGAAAGGCCAGTCCCCATGCGAGTTGCTAGGGGCCCTCTCGGGATTCCTCTCCCGTCCATGCCGGGGCCTAAGACCATGTGTGGAGTCGGGCCGGAACCTGAGGATTCCTCTCCAGTGTTGACATGGATCTTGGGGTGCTTCTGAGTATCCCCAGAGTAGTCAGGCCTCGTCTCGAGTGGGGGCATGCACGTGCGCTTTCCTCCCGAGCTGCAGCAGTAGTGTCACGCTTCCTGTCACGTGGTTCAAGGGATTTGTGGCTTTCCCTCGAGGCTTTCCCACGAGGCTTTCCCACAGGGCTGTGCCACATGCCACCTTGGTTTGAGTCGATCCTCGGCGTGAAAGACGAGCCGGTGACGGGAAACGAGGTTCCTCTGGAATGGACTGAGACAACTGGGGAACTTTTGGAATTGTGGCACGACCCTGGAGTTCCTTTCGCCATTCCTGTTGAGAGGGCCTCCTCTTGAGTTGCTACGGGAAGGCCGGGAACTCTTTTCCGAGCAAGTAGGGAAAGGATCCCTCATCCTGAGCTACGAGGCGGAAACGGGGCTCCTCTGTATGTGGCCGGGAGCACCGTCTTTCCTATCGAGTGGAGACGGTTATGTCGGGGAACTTCTTGATTTGCACCAAGGGTGTGAAGGACCCTTTCGAAGTTCCGGAGGTGAGGTGTGATCAGCCTCGAGACGCCTTAGCGGAAATGGGCCTCATCTCGCCTGGAGGGGAGAACCTGCTGGATTTTCTCGAGTTGCGGCAGGTCTTCTCGAGTTAGGACGGGGACAACATGGACCAGCTCTGGTGGCCGCAGGAAAATTCAGTCCCCATGCGAGTTGCTAGGGGCCCTCTCGGGATTCCTCTCCCGTCCATGCCGGGGCCTAAGACCTTGTGTGGAGTCGGGGCTGGAACCTGAGGATTCCTCTCCAGTGTTGCCATGGATCTTGGGGTGCTTCTGAGTCTCCCCAGGGGAGTCAGGCCTCGTCTCGAATGGGGGCATGCACGTGCGCTTTCCTCCCGAGCTGCAGCAGTAGTGTCACGCTTCCTGGCACGTGCATCAAGGGATCTGTGGCTTTCCCTCTAGGCTTTCCCTCGAGGCTTTCCCACGAGGCTTTCCCACATTGCTGTGCCACGTGCCACCTTGGTGTGAGTCGATCCTCGGCGTGAAAGACGAGCCGGTGAAGGGAAAAGAGGTTCCTCTGGAATGGACTGAGACATCTGGGGGACTCTTGGAATGGTGGCACGGCCCTGGAGTTCCTCTCGCCGTTCCTGTTGAGAGGGCCTCCTCTTGAGATGCGAAGGGAAGGCTGGGAACTCTTTTCCTACGAAGCATTGAAAGGATCCCACATCTCGAGCTACGAGGCGGAAACGGGGCTCCTCTTGATGTGGGCGGGACCCTCGTGTTTCCTCTCGAGTGGAGACCGATATGTAGGGGAACTTCTTTGTGTGCACCAAGCGTGTGAAGGACCCTTTCGAAGTTCCAGAGGTGAGGTGTGATCAGCCTAGAGACGTCTCAGCGGAAATTGGCCTCATCTTGCCTGGAGGGGAGAACCTCCTGGATTTTCTCGAGTTGTGTCAGGTCTTCTCGAGTTACGACGGGGACCTCAGGGACCCGCTCTGGTGGCCGCAGGAAAGGCCAGTCCCCATGCGAGTTGCTAGGGGCCATCTCGGGATTCCTCTCCGGTGCATGCCGAGGCCTAAGACCTTGTGTGGAGTCTTGGCCGGAATCTGAGGATTCCTGTCCAGTGTTGCCATGGATCTTGGGGTGCTTCTCAGTCTCCCCATGGGAGTCAGGCCTCGTCTCGAGTGGGGGCATGCACGTGCGCTTTCCTCCCGAGCTGCAGCAGTAGTGTCACGCTTCCTGGCACGTGCATCAAGGGATCTGTGGCTTTCCCTCGAGGCTTTCCCTCGAGGCTTTCCCACGAGGCTTTCCCACAGTGCTGTGCCACGTGCCACCTTGGTGTGAGCCGATCCTCGGCGTGAAAGACGAGCCGGTGAAGGGAAAAGAGGTTCCTCTGGAATGGACTGAGACATCTGGGGGACTCTTGGAATGGTGGCACGGCCCTGGAGTTCCTCTCGCCGTTCCTGTTGAGAGGGCCTCCTCTTGAGATGCGAAGGGAAGGCTGGGAACTCTTTTCCTAAGAAGCATTTAAAGGATCCCTCATCTCGAGCTACGAGGCGGAAACGCGGTTCCTCTGGATGTGGGCGGGACCCTCGTGTTTCCTCTCGAGTGGAGACCGATATGTAGGGGAACTTCTTAGTGTGCACCAAGGGTGTGAAGGACCCTTTCGAAGTTCCAGAGGTGAGGTGTGATCAGCCTCGAGACGCCTCAGCGGAAATGGGCCTCATCTCGCCTGGAGGGGAGAACCTCCTGGATTTTCTCGAGTTGCGGCAGGTCTTCTTGAGTTACGACGGGGACCTAAGGGACCCGCTCTGGTGGCCTCAGGAAAGGACAGTCCCCATGCGAGTTGCTAGGGGCCATCTCGGGATTCCTCTCCCGTCCATGCCGGGGCCTAAGTCCTTTTGTGGAGTCGGTGCCGGAAGCTGAGGATTCCTCTCCAGTGTTGCCATGGATCTTGGGGTGCTTCTGAGTATCCCCAGGGGAGTCAGGCCTCGTCTCGAGTGGGGGCATGCACGTGCGCTTTTCTCCCGAGCTGCAGCAGTAGTGTCACGCTTCCTGTCACGTGGATCAAGGGATCTGTGGCTTTCCCACGAGGCTTTCCCACGAGGCTTTCCCACAGGGCTGTGCCACGTGCCACCTTGGTGTGAGTCGATCCTCGGCGTGAAAGACGAGCCGGTGAAGGGAAAAGAGGTTCCTCTGGAATGGACTGAGACATTTGGGGGACTCTTGGACTAGTGGCACGACCCTGGATTTCCTCTCGCCGTTCCTGTTTAGAGGGCCTCCTCCTGAGATTCGACGGGAACCCCAGGAACTCTTTCCCGACGAAGCAGGGAAAGGATCCCTCATC
Source organism: Budorcas taxicolor (assembly GCF_023091745.1). Taxonomy (NCBI): domain Eukaryota; kingdom Metazoa; phylum Chordata; class Mammalia; order Artiodactyla; family Bovidae; genus Budorcas; species Budorcas taxicolor. Next base: position 64,402,375 of record NC_068910.1, read on the forward strand.
TCGAGCTACGAGGCCGAAACGGGGCTCCTCTACATGTGGGCGGGACCTTCGTGTTTCCTCTCGAGTGGAGACGGGTATGTCGGGGAACTTCTTTATTTGCACCAAGGGTGTGAAAGACCCTTTCGAAGTTCGAGAGGTGAGGTGTGATCAGCCTCGAGACACCTCAGCGGAAATGGGCCTCATCTCGCCTGGAGGGGAGAACTTCCTGGATTTTCTCGAGTTGCGGCAAGTCTTCTCGAGTTACGACGGGGACCTCAGGGACCCGCTCTGGTGTCCTCAGGAAAGGCCAGTCCCCATGCGAGTTGCTAGGGGCCCTCTCGGGATTCCTCTCCCGTCCATGCCGGGGCCTAAGACCATGTGTGGAGTCGGGCCGGAACCTGAGGATTCCTCTCCAGTGTTGACATGGATCTTGGGGTGCTTCTGAGTATCCCCAGGGTAGTCAGGCCTCGTCTCGAGTGGGGGCATGCACGTGCGCTTTCCTCCCGAGCTGCAGCAGTAGTGTCACGCTTCCTGTCACGTGGTTCAAGGGATTTGTGGCTTTCCCTCGAGGCTTTCCCACGAGGCTTTCCCACAGGGCTGTGCCACATGCCACCTTGGTTTGAGTCGATCCTCGGCGTGAAAGACGAGCCGGTGACGGGAAACGAGGTTCCTCTGGAATGGACTGAGACAACTGGGGAACTTTTGGAATGGTGGCACGACCCTGGAGTTCCTTTCGCCATTCCTGTTGAGAGGGCCTCCTCTTGAGTTGCTACGGGAAGGCCGGGAACTCTTTTCCGAGCAAGTAGGGAAAGGATCCCTCATCCTGAGCTACGAGGCGGAAACGGGGCTCCTCTGTATGTGGCCGGGAGCACCGTCTTTCCTATCGAGTGGAGACGGTTATGTCGGGGAACTTCTTGATTTGCACCGAGGGTGTGAAGGACCCTTTCGAAGTTCCGGAGGTGAGGTGTGATCAGCCTCGAGACGCCTCAGCGGAAATGGGCCTCATCTCGCCTGGAGGGGAGAACCTGCTGGATTTTCTCGAGTTGCGGCAGGTCTTCTCGAGTTAGGACGGGGACAACATGGACCAGCTCTGGTGGCCGCAGGAAAATTCAGTCCCCATGCGAGTTGCTAGGGGCCCTCTCGGAATTCCTCTCCCGTCCATGCCGGGGCCTAAGACCTTGTGTGGAGTCGGGGCTGGAACCTGAGGATTCCTCTCCAGTGTTGCCATGGATCTTGGGGTGCTTCTGAGTCTCCCCAGGGGAGTCAGGCCTCATCTCGAATGGGGGCATGCACGTGCGCTTTCCTCCCGAGCTGCAGCAGTAGTGTCACGTTTCCTGGCACGTGCATCAAGGGATCTGTGACTTCCCTCGAGGCTTTCCCACAGGGGTGTGCCACGTGCCACCTTGGTGTGAGTCGATCCTCGGCGTGAAAGACGAGCCGGTGAAGGGAAAAGAGGTTCCTCTGGAATGGACTGAGACATCTGGGGGACTCTTGGAATGGTGGCACGGCCCTGGAGTTCCTCTCGCCGTTCCTGTTGAGAGGGCCTCCTCTTGAGATGCGAAGGGAAGGCTGGGAACTCTTTTCCTAAGAAGCATTGAAAGGATCCCTCATCTCGAGCTACGAGGCGGAAACGCGGCTCCTCTGGATGTGGGCGGGACCCTCGTGTTTCCTCTCGAGTGGAGACCGATATGTAGGGGAACTTCTTAATGTGCACCAAGGGTGTGAAGGACCCTTTCGAAGTTCCAGAGGTGAGGTGTGATCAGCCTAGGGACGTCTCAGCGGAAATGGGCCTCATCTTGCCTGGAGGCGAGAACCTCCTGGATTTCCTCGAGTTGCGTCAGGTCTTCCCGACTTACGACGGGGACCTCAGGGACCCGCTCTGGTGGCCTCAGGAAAGGCCAGTCCCCATGCGAGTTGCTAGGGGCCATCTCGGGATTCCTCTCCGGTGCATGCCGAGGCCTAAGACCTTGTGTGGAGTCGGGGCCGGAATCTGAGGATTCCTGTCCAGTGTTGCCATGGATCTTGGGGTGCTTCTGAGTCTCCCCAGGGGAGTCAGGCCTCGTCTCGAGTGGGGGCATGCACGTGACCTACCTATCGAGCTGCAGCAGTAGTGTCACGCTTCCTGGCACGTGGATCAAGGGATCTGTGGCTTTCCCTCGAGGCTTTCCCTCGAGGCTTTCCCTCGAGGCTTTACCACAGGGGTGTGCCACGTGCCACATTGATGTGAGTCGATCCTCGGCGTGAAAGACGAGCCGGTGAAGGGAAAAGAGGTTCCTTTGGAATGGACTGAGACATCTAGGAGACTCTTGAAATTGTGGCACGACCCAGGAGTTCCTCTCGCCGTTCCTGTTGTGAGGGCCTCCTCTTGAGATGCGACGGGAACGCCGGGAATTCTTTCCCGACGAAGCAGGGAAAGGATCCCTAACTCGAGCTACGAGGCGGAAACGGGGCTCCTCTACATGTCGGCGGGAACCTCGTGTTTCCTCTCGAGTGGAGACGGGTATGTCGGGGAACTTCTTGAGTTGCACCAAGATTGTGTAGGACCCTTTCGAAGTTCCAGAGGTGAGGTGTGATTAGCCTCGAGACGCCTCAGCAGAAATGGGCCTCATCTCGCCTGAAGGGGAGAACCTCCTGGATTTTCTCGAGGTGCGGCAGGTCTTCTCGAGTTACAATGGGGACCTCAGGGACCCGCTCTGGTGGCCTCAGGAAAGGCCAGTCCCCATGCGAGTTGCTAGGGGCCACCTCGGGATTCCTCTCCCGTCCATGCCAGGGCCTAAGACCTTGTGTGGAGTCGGGGCCGGAACCTGCAGATTCCTCTTCAGTGTTGACATGGATCTTGGGGTGCCTCTGAGTCTCCCCAGGGGAGTCAGGCCTCGTCTCGAGTGGGGGCATGCACGTGCGCTTTCCTCCCGAGCTGCAGCAGTAGTGTCACGCTTCCTGGCACGTGCATCAATGGATCTGTGGCTTTCCCTCGAGGCTTTCCCTCGAGGCTTTCCCACGAGGCTTTCCCACAGTGCTGTGCCACGTGCCACCTTGGTGTGAGCCGATCCTCGGCGTGAAAGACGAGCTGGTGAAGGGAAAAGAGGTTCCTCTGGAATGGACTGAGACATCTGGGGGACTCTTGGAATGGTGGGACGGCCCTGGAGTTCCTCTCGCCGTTCCTGTTGAGAGGGCCTCCTCTTGAGATGCGAAGGGAAGGCTGGGAACTCTTTTCCTAAGAAGCATTTAAAGGATCCCTCATCTCGAGCTACGAGGCGGAAACGCGGTTCCTCTGGATGTGGGCGGGACCCTCGTGTTTCCTCTCGAGTGGAGACCAATATGTAGGGGAACTTCTTAGTGTGCACCAAGGGTGTGAAGGACCCTTTCGAAGTTCCAGAGGTGAGGTGTGATCAGCCTCGAGACGCCTCAGCGGAAATGGGCCTCATCTCGCCTGGAGGGGAGAACCTCCTGGATTTTCTCGAGTTGCGGCAGGTCTTCTTGAGTTACGACGGGGACCTCAGGGACCCGCTCTGGTGGCCTCAGGAAAGGACAGTCCCCATGCGAGTTGCTAGGGGCCATCTCGGGATTCCTCTCCCGTCCATGCCGGGGCCTAAGTCCTTTTGTGGAGTCGGTGCCGGAAGCTGAGGATTCCTCTCCAGGGTTGCCATGGATCTTGGGGTGCTTCTGAGTATCCCCAGGGGAGTCAGGCCTCGTCTCGAGTGGGGGCATGCACGTGCGCTTTTCTCCCGAGCTGCAGCAGTAGTGTCACGCTTCCTGTCACGTGGATCAAGGGATCTGTGGCTTTCCCACGAGGCTTTCCCACGAGGCTTTCCCACAGGGCTGTGCCACGTGCCACCTTGGTGTGAGTCGATCCTCGGCGTGAAAGACGAGCCGGTGAAGGGAAAAGAGGTTCCTCTGGAATGGACTGAGACATTTGGGGGACTCTTGGACTGGTGGCACGACCCTGGATTTCCTCTCGCCGTTCCTGTTTAGAGGGCCTCCTCCTGAGATTCGACGGGAACCCCAGGAACTCTTTCCCGACGAAGCAGGGAAAGGATCCCTCATCTCGAGCTACGAGGCCGAAACGGGGCTCCTCTACATGTGGGCGGGACCTTCGTGTTTCCTCTCGAGTGGAGACGGGTATGTCGGGGAACTTCTTTATTTGCACCAAGGATGTGAAAGACCCTTTCGAAGTTCGAGAGGTGAGGTGTGATCAGCCTCGAGACGCCTCAGCGGAAATGGGCCTCATCTCGCCTGGAGGGGAGAACTTCCTGGATTTTCTCGAGTTGCGGCAAGTCTTCTCGAGTTACGACGGGGACCTCAGGGACCCGCTCTGTTGTCCTCAGGAAAGGCCAGTCCCCATGCGAGTTGCTAGGGGCCCTCTCGGGATTCCTCTCCCGTCCATGCCGGGGCCTAAGACCATGTGTGGAGTCGGGCCGGAACCTGAGGATTCCTCTCCAGTGTTGACATGGATCTTGGGGTGCTTCTGAGTATCCCCAGGGTAGTCAGGCCTCGTCTCGAGTGGGGGCATGCACGTGCGCTTTCCTCCCGAGCTGCAGCAGTAGTGTCACGCTTCCTGTCACGTGGTTCAAGGGATTTGTGGCTTTCCCTCGAGGCTTTCCCACGAGGCTTTCCCACAGGGCTGTGCCACATGCCACCTTGGTTTGAGTCGATCCTCGGCGTGAAAGACGAGCCGGTGACGGGAAACGAGGTTCCTCTGGAATGGACTGAGACAACTGGGGAACTTTTGGAATGGTGGCACGACCCTGGAGTTCCTTTCGCCATTCCTGTTGAGAGGGCCTCCTCTTGAGTTGCTACGGGAAGGCCGGGAACTCTTTTCCGAGCAAGTAGGGAAAGGATCCCTCATCCTGAGCTACGAGGCGGAAACGGGGCTCCTCTGTATGTGGCCGGGAGCACCGTCTTTCCTATCGAGTGGAGACGGTTATGTCGGGGAACTTCTTGATTTGCACCGAGGGTGTGAAGGACCCTTTCGAAGTTCCGGAGGTGAGGTGTGATCAGCCTCGAGACGCCTCAGCGGAAATGGGCCTCATCTCGCCTGGAGGGGAGAACCTGCTGGATTTTCTCGAGTTGCGGCAGGTCTTCTCGAGTTAGGACGGGGACAACATGGACCAGCTCTGGTGGCCGCAGGAAAATTCAGTCCCCATGCGAGTTGCTAGGGGCCCTCTCAGAATTCCTCTCCCGTCCATGCCGGGGCCTAAGACCTTGTGTGGAGTCGGGGCTGGAACCTGAGGATTCCTCTCCAGTGTTGCCATGGATCTTGGGGTGCTTCTGAGTCTCCCCAGGGGAGTCAGGCCTCGTCTCGAATGGGGGCATGCACGTGCGCTTTCCTCCCGAGCTGCAGCAGTAGTGTCACGCTTCCTGGCATGTGCATCAAGGGATCTGTGGCTTTCCCTCTAGGCTTTCCCTCGAGGCTTTCCCACGAGGCTTTCCCACATTGCTGTGCCACGTGCCACCTTGGTGTGAGTCGATCCTCGGCGTGAAAGACGAGCCGGTGAAGGGAAAAGAGGTTCCTCTGGAATGGACTGAGACATCTGGGGGACTCTTGGAATGGTGGCACGGCCCTGGAGTTCCTCTCGCCGTTCCTGTTGAGAGGGCCTCCTCTTGAGATGCGAAGGGAAGGCTGGGAACTCTTTTCCTACGAAGCATTGAAAGGATCCCACATCTCGAGCTACGAGGCGGAAACGGGGCTCCTCTTGATGTGGGCGGGACCCTCGTGTTTCCTCTCGAGTGGAGACCGATATGTAGGGGAACTTCTTTGTGTGCACCAAGCGTGTGAAGGACCCTTTCGAAGTTCCAGAGGTGAGGTGTGATCAGCCTAGAGACGTCTCAGCGGAAATGGGCCTCATCTTGCCTGGAGGGGAGAACCTCCTGGATTTTCTCGAGTTGTGTCAGGTCTTCTCGAGTTACGACGGGGACCTCAGGGACCCGCTCTGGTGGCCGCAGGAAAGGCCAGTCCCCATGCGAGTTGCTAGGGGCCATCTCGGGATTCCTCTCCGGTGCATGCCGAGGCCTAAGACCTTGTGTGGAGTCTGGGCCGGAATCTGAGGATTCCTGTCCAGTGTTGCCATGGATCTTGGGGTGCTTCTCAGTCTCCCCAGGGGAGTCAGGCCTCGTCTCGAGTGGGGGCATGCACGTGCGCTTTCCTCCCGAGCTGCAGCAGTAGTGTCACGCTTCCTGGCACGTGCATCAAGGGATCTGTGGCTTTCCCTCTAGGCTTTCCCTCGAGGCTTTCCCACGAGGCTTTCCCACATTGCTGTGCCACGTGCCACCTTGGTGTGAGTCGATCCTCGGCGTGAAAGACGAGCCGGTGAAGGGAAAAGAGGTTCCTCTGGAATGGACTGAGACATCTGGGGGACTCTTGGAATGGTGGCACGACCCTGGAGTTCCTCTCGCCGTTCCTGTTGAGAGGGCCTCCTCTTGAGATGCGAAGGGAAGGCTGGGAACTCTTTTCCTACGAAGCATTGAAAGGATCCCACATCTCGAGCTACGAGGCGGAAACGGGGCTCCTCTTGATGTGGGCGGGACCCTCGTGTTTCCTCTCGAGTGGAGACCGATATAGGGGAACTTCTTTGTGTGCACCAAGCGTGTGAAGGACCCTTTCGAAGTTCCAGAGGTGAGGTGTGATCAGCGTAGAGACGTCTCAGCGGAAATGGGCCTCATCTTGCCTGGAGGGGAGAACCTCCTGGATTTTCTCGAGTTGCGTCAGGTCTTCTCGAGTTACGACGGGGACCTCAGGGACCCGCTCTGGTGGCCGCAGGAAAGGCCAGTCCCCATGCGAGTTGCTAGGGGCCATCTCGGGATTCCTCTCCGGTGCATGCCGAGGCCTAAGACCTTGTGTGGAGTCGGGGCCGGAATCTGAGGATTCCTGTCCAGTGTTGCCATGGATCTTGGGGTGCTTCTGAGTCTCCCCAGGGGAGTCAGGCCTCGTCTCGAGTGGGGGCATGCACGTGCGATTTCCTCCCGAGCTGCAGCAGTAGTGTCACGCTTCCTGGCACGTGCATCAAGGGATCTGTTGCTTTCCCTCTAGGCTTTCCCTCGAGGCTTTCCCACGACGCTTTCCCACATTGCTGTGCCACGTGCCACCTTGGTGTGAGTCGATCCTCGGCGTGAAAGACGAGCCGGTGAAGGGAAAAGAGGTTCCTCTGGAATGGACTGAGACATCTGGGGGACTCTTGGAATGGTGGCACGGCCCTGGAGTTCCTCTCGCCGTTCCTGTTGAGAGGGCCTCCTCTTGAGATGCAAAGGGAAGGCTGGGAACTCTTTTCCTAAGAAGCATTGAAAGGATCCGTCATCTCGAGCTACGAGGCGGAAACTGGGCTCCTCTGGATGTGGGCGGGACCCTCGTGTTTCCTCTCGAGTGGAGACCGATATGTAGGGGAACTTCTTAATGTGCACCAAGGGAGTGAAGGACCCTTTCGAAGTTCCAGAGGTGAGGTGTGATCAGCCTAGAGACGTCTCAGCGGAAATGGGCCTCATCTTGCCTGGAGGGGAGAACCTCCTGGATTTTCTCGATTTGCGTCAGGTCTTCCCGAGTTACGACGGGGACCTCAGGGACCCGCTCTGGTGGCCGCAGGAAAGGCCAGTCCCCATGCGAGTTGCTAGGGGCCATCTCGGGATTCCTCTCCGGTGCATGCCGAGGCCTAAGACCTTGTGTGGAGTCGGGGCCGGAATCTGAGGATTCCTGTCCAGTGTTGCCATGGATCTTGGGGTGCTTCTGAGTCTCCCCAGGGGAGTCAGGCCTCGTCTCGAGTGGGGGCATGCACGTGACCGTCCTATCGAGCTGCAGCAGTAGTGTCACGCTTCCTGGCACGTGGATCAAGGGATCTGTGGCTTTCCCTCGAGGCTTTACCACAGGGGTGTGCCACGTACCACCTTGGTGTGAGTCGATCCTCGGCGTGAAAGACGAGCCGGTGAAGGGAAAAGAGGTTCCTCTGGAATGGACTGAGACATCTAGGAGACTCTTGAAATTGTGGCACGACCCAGGAGTTCCTCTCGCCGTTCCTGTTGTGAGGGCCTCCTCTTGAGATGCGACGGGAACGCCGGGAATTCTTTCCCGACGAAGCAGGGAAAGCATCCCTATCTCGAGCTACGAGGCGGAAACGGGGCTCCTCTACATGTCGGCGGGAACCTCGTGTTTCCTCTCGAGTGGAGACGGGTATGTCGGGGAACTTCTTGAGTTGCACCAAGATTGTGTAGGACCCTTTCGAAGTTCCAGAGGTGAGGTGTGATTAGCCTCGAGACGCCTCAGTGGAAATGGGCCTCATCTCGCCTGAAGGGGAGAACCTCCTGGATTTTCTCGAGGTGCGGCAGGTCTTCTCGAGTTACAATGGGGACCTCAGGGACCCGCTCTGGTGGCCTCAGGAAAGGCCAGTCCCCATGCGAGTTGCTAGGGGCCACCTCGGGATTCCTCTCCCGTCCATGCCAGGGCCTAAGACCTTGTGTGGAGTCGGGGCCGGAACCTGCGGATTCCTCTTCAGTGTTGACATGGATCTTGGGGTGCCTCTGAGTCTCCCCAGGGGAGTCAGGCCTCGTCTCGAGTGGGGGCATGCACGTGCGCTTTCCTCCCGAGCTGCAGCAGTAGTGTCACGCTTCCTGGCACGTGCATCAAGGGATCTGTGGCTTTCCCTCGAGGCTTTCCCTCGAGGCATTCCCACGAGGCTTTCCCACAGTGCTGTGCCACGTGCCACCTTGGTGTGAGCCGATCCTCGGCGTGAAAGACGAGCCGGTGAAGGGAAAAGAGGTTCCTCTGGAATGGACTGAGACATCTGGGGGACTCTTGGAACGGTGGCACGGCCCTGGAGTTCCTCTCGCCATTCCTGTTGAGAGGGCCTCCTCTTGAGATGCGAAGGGAAGGCTGGGAACTCTTTTCCTAAGAAGCATTGAAAGGATCCCTCATCTCGAGCTACGAGGCAGAAACGCGGCTCCTCTGGATGTGGGCGGGACCCTCGTGTTTCCTCTCGAGTGGAGACCGATATGTAGGGGAACTTCTTAGTGTGCACCAAGGGTGTGAAGGACCCTTTCGAAGTTCCAGAGATGAGGTGTGATCAGCCTCGAGACGCCTCAGCGGAAATGGGCCTCATCTCGCCTGGAGGGGAGAACCTCCTGGATTTTCTCGAGTTGCGGCAGGTCTTCTTGAGTTACGACGGGGACCTCAGGGACCCGCTCTGGTGGCCTCAGGAAAGGACAGTCCCCATGCGAGTTGCTAGGGGCCATCTCGGGATTCCTCTCCCGTCCATGCCGGGGCCTAAGTCCTTTTGTGGAGTCGGTGCCGGAAGCTGAGGATTCCTCTCCAGGGTTGCCATGGATCTTGGGGTGCTTCTGAGTATCCCCAGGGGAGTCAGGCCTCGTCTCGAGTGGGGGCATGCACGTGCGCTTTTCTCCCGAGCTGCAGCAGTAGTGTCACGCTTCCTGTCACGTGGATCAAGGGATCTGTGGCTTTCCCACGAGGCTTTCCCACGAGGCTTTCCCACAGGGCTGTGCCACGTGCCACCTTGGTGTGAGTCGATCCTCGGCGTGAAAGACGAGCCGGTGAAGGGAAAAGAGGTTCCTCTGGAATGGACTGAGACATCTAGGAGACTCTTGAAATTGTGGCACGACCCAGGAGTTCCTCTCGCCGTTCCTGTTGTGAGGGCCTCCTCTTGAGATGCGACGGGAACGCCGGGAATTCTTTCCCGACGAAGCAGGGAAAGCATCCCTATCTCGAGCTACGAGGCGGAAACGGGGCTCCTCTACATGTCGGCGGGAACCTCGTGTTTCCTCTCGAGTGGAGACGGGTATGTCGGGGAACTTCTTGAGTTGCACCAAGATTGTGTAGGACCCTTTCGAAGTTCCAGAGGTGAGGTGTGATTAGCCTCGAGACGCCTCAGTAGAAATGGGCCTCATCTCGCCTGAAGGGGAGAACCTCCTGGATTTTCTCGAGGTGCGGCAGGTCTTCTCGAGTTACAATGGGGACCTCAGGGACCCGCTCTGGTGGCCTCAGGAAAGGCCAGTCCCCATGCGAGTTGCTAGGGGCCACCTCGGGATTCCTCTCCCGTCCATGCCAGGGCCTAAGACCTTGTGTGGAGTCGGGGCCGGAACCTGCGGATTCCTCTTCAGTGTTGACATGGATCTTGGGGTGCCTCTGAGTCTCCCCAGGGGAGTCAGGCCTCGTCTCGAGTGGGGGCATGCACGTGCGCTTTCCTCCCGAGCTGCAGCAGTAGTGTCACGCTTCCTGGCACGTGCATCAAGGGATCTGTGGCTTTCCCTCGAGGCTTTCCCTCGAGGCTTTCCCACGAGGCTTTCCCACAGTGCTGTGCCACGTGCCACCTTGGTGTGAGCCGATCCTCGGCGTGAAAGACGAGCCGGTGAAGGGAAAAGAGGTTCCTCTGGAATGGACTGAGACATCTGGGGGACTCTTGGAACGGTGGCACGGCCCTGGAGTTCCTCTCGCCATTCCTGTTGAGAGGGCCTCCTCTTGAGATGCGAAGGGAAGGCTGGGAACTCTTTTCCTAAGAAGCATTGAAAGGATCCCTCATCTCGAGCTACGAGGCGGAAACGCGGCTCCTCTGGATGTGGGCGGGACCCTCGTGTTTCCTCTCGAGTGGAGACCGATATGTAGGGGAACTTCTTAGTGTGCACCAAGGGTGTGAAGGACCCTTTCGAAGTTCCAGAGATGAGGTGTGATCAGCCTCGAGACGCCTCAGCGGAAATGGGCCTCATCTCGCCTGGAGGGGAGAACCTCCTGGATTTTCTCGAGTTGCGGCAGGTCTTCTTGAGTTACGACGGGGACCTCAGGGACCCGCTCTGGTGGCCTCAGGAAAGGACAGTCCCCATGCGAGTTGCTAGGGGCCATCTCGGGATTCCTCTCCCGTCCATGCCGGGGCCTAAGTCCTTTTGTGGAGTCGGTGCCGGAAGCTGAGGATTCCTCTCCAGGGTTGCCATGGATCTTGGGGTGCTTCTGAGTATCCCCAGGGGAGTCAGGCCTCGTCTCGAGTGGGGGCATGCACGTGCGCTTTTCTCCCGAGCTGCAGCAGTAGTGTCACGCTTCCTGTCACGTGGATCAAGGGATCTGTGGCTTTCCCACGAGGCTTTCCCACGAGGCTTTCCCACAGGGCTGTGCCACGTGCCACCTTGGTGTGAGTCGATCCTCGGCGTGAAAGACGAGCCGGTGAAGGGAAAAGAGGTTCCTCTGGAATGGACTGAGACATTTGGGGGACTCTTGGACTGGTGGCACGACCCTGGATTTCCTCTCGCCGTTCCTGTTTAGAGGGCCTCCTCCTGAGATTCGACGGGAACCCCAGGAACTCTTTCCCGACGAAGCAGGGAAAGGATCCCTCATCTCGAGCTACGAGGCCGAAACGGGGCTCCTCTACATGTGGGCGGGACCTTCGTGTTTCCTCTCGAGTGGAGACGGGTATGTCGGGGAACTTCTTTATTTGCACCAAGGGTGTGAAAGACCCTTTCGAAGTTCGAGAGGTGAGGTGTGATCAGCCTCGAGACGCCTCAGCGGAAATGGGCCTCATCTCGCCTGGAGGGGAGAACTTCCTGGATTTTCTCGAGTTGCGGCAAGTCTTCTCGAGTTACGACGGGGACCTCAGGGACCCGCTCTGGTGTCCTCAGGAAAGGCCAGTCCCCATGCGAGTTGCTAGGGGCCCTCTCGGGATTCCTCTCCCGTCCATGCCGGGGCCTAAGACCATGTGTGGAGTCGGGCCGGAACCTGAGGATTCCTCTCCAGTGTTGACATGGATCTTGGGGTGCTTCTGAGTATCCCCAGGGTAGTCAGGCCTCGTCTCGAGTGGGGGCATGCACGTGCGCTTTCCTCCCGAGCTGCAGCAGTAGTGTCACGCTTCCTGTCACGTGGTTCAAGGGATTTGTGGCTTTCCCTCGAGGCTTTCCCACGAGGCTTTCCCACAGGGCTGTGCCACATGCCACCTTGGTTTGAGTCGATCCTCGGCGTGAAAGACGAGCCGGTGACGGGAAACGAGGTTCCTCTGGAATGGACTGAGACAACTGGGGAACTTTTGGAATGGTGGCACGACCCTGGAGTTCCTTTCGCCATTCCTGTTGAGAGGGCCTCCTCTTGAGTTGCTACGGGAAGGCCGGGAACTCTTTTCCGAGCAAGTAGGGAAAGGATCCCTCATCCTGAGCTACGAGGCGGAAACGGGGCTCCTCTGTATGTGGCCGGGAGCACCGTCTTTCCTATCGAGTGGAGACGGTTATGTCGGGGAACTTCTTGATTTGCACCAAGGGTGTGAAGGACCCTTTCGAAGTTCCGGAGGTGAGGTGTGATCAGCCTCGAGACGCCTCAGCGGAAATGGGCCTCATCTCGCCTGGAGGGGAGAACCTGCTGGATTTTCTCGAGTTGCGGCAGGTCTTCTCGAGTTAGGACGGGGACAACATGGACCAGCTCTGGTGGCCGCAGGAAAATTCAGTCCCCATGCGAGTTGCTAGGGGCCCTCTCGGGATTCCTCTCCCGTCCATGCCGGGGCCTAAGACCTTGTGTGGAGTCGGGGCTGGAACCTGAGGATTCCTCTCCAGTGTTGCCATGGATCTTGGGGTGCTTCTGAGTCTCCCCAGGGGAGTCAGGCCTCGTCTCGAATGGGGGCATGCACGTGCGCTTTCCTCCCGAGCTGCAGCAGTAGTGTCACGCTTCCTGGCACGTGCATCAAGGGATCTGTGGCTTTCCCTCTAGGCTTTCCCTCGAGGCTTTCCCACGAGGCTTTCCCACATTGCTGTGCCACGTGCCACCTTGGTGTGAGTCGATCCTCGGCGTGAAAGACGAGCCGGTGAAGGGAAAAGAGGTTCCTCTGGAATGGACTGAGACATCTGGGGGACTCTTGGAATGGTGGCACGGCCCTGGAGTTCCTCTCGCCGTTCCTGTTGAGAGGGCCTCCTCTTGAGATGCGAAGGGAAGGCTGGGAACTCTTTTCCTACGAAGCATTGAAAGGATCCCACATCTCGAGCTACGAGGCGGAAACGGGGCTCCTCTTGATGTGGGCGGGACCCTCGTGTTTCCTCTCGAGTGGAGACCGATATGTAGGGGAACTTCTTTGTGTGCACCAAGCGTGTGAAGGACCCTTTCGAAGTTCCAGAGGTGAGGTGTGATCAGCCTAGAGACGTCTCAGCGGAAATGGGCCTCATCTTGCCTGGAGGGGAGAACCTCCTGGATTTTCTCGAGTTGTGTCAGGTCTTCTCGAGTTACGACGGGGACCTCAGGGACCCGCTCTGGTGGCCGCAGGAAAGGCCAGTCCCCATGCGAGTTGCTAGGGGCCATCTCGGGATTCCTCTCCGGTGCATGCCGAGGCCTAAGACCTTGTGTGGAGTCTGGGCCGGAATCTGAGGATTCCTGTCCAGTGTTGCCATGGATCTTGGGGTGCTTCTCAGTCTCCCCAGGGGAGTCAGGCCTCGTCTCGAGTGGGGGCATGCACGTGCGCTTTCCTCCCGAGCTGCAGCAGTAGTGTCACGCTTCCTGGCACGTGCATCAAGGGATCTGTGGCTTTCCCTCTAGGCTTTCCCTCGAGGCTTTCCCACGAGGCTTTCCCACATTGCTGTGCCACGTGCCACCTTGGTGTGAGTCGATCCTCGGCGTGAAAGACGAGCCGGTGAAGGGAAAAGAGGTTCCTCTGGAATGGACTGAGACATCTGGGGGACTCTTGGAATGGTGGCACGACCCTGGAGTTCCTCTCGCCGTTCCTGTTGAGAGGGCCTCCTCTTGAGATGCGAAGGGAAGGCTGGGAACTCTTTTCCTACGAAGCATTGAAAGGATCCCACATCTCGAGCTACGAGGCGGAAACGGGGCTCCTCTTGATGTGGGCGGGACCCTCGTGTTTCCTCTCGAGTGGAGACCGATATGTAGGGGAACTTCTTTGTGTGCACCAAGCGTGTGAAGGACCCTTTCGAAGTTCCAGAGGTGAGGTGTGATCAGCGTAGAGACGTCTCAGCGGAAATGGGCCTCATCTTGCCTGGAGGGGAGAACCTCCTGGATTTTCTCGAGTTGCGTCAGGTCTTCTCGAGTTACGACGGGGACCTCAGGGACCCGCTCTGGTGGCCGCAGGAAAGGCCAGTCCCCATGCGAGTTGCTAGGGGCCATCTCGGGATTCCTCTCCGGTGCATGCCGAGGCCTAAGACCTTGTGTGGAGTCGGGGCCGGAATCTGAGGATTCCTGTCCAGTGTTGCCATGGATCTTGGGGTGCTTCTGAGTCTCCCCAGGGGAGTCAGGCCTCGTCTCGAGTGGGGGCATGCACGTGCGCTTTCCTCCCGAGCTGCAGCAGTAGTGTCACGCTTCCTGGCACGTGCATCAAGGGATCTGTTGCTTTCCCTCTAGGCTTTCCCTCGAGGCTTTCCCACGACGCTTTCCCACATTGCTGTGCCACGTGCCACCTTGGTGTGAGTCGATCCTCGGCGTGAAAGACGAGCCGGTGAAGGGAAAAGAGGTTCCTCTGGAATGGACTGAGACATCTGGGGGACTCTTGGAATGGTGGCACGGCCCTGGAGTTCCTCTCGCCGTTCCTGTTGAGAGGGCCTCCTCTTGAGATGCAAAGGGAAGGCTGGGAACTCTTTTCCTAAGAAGCATTGAAAGGATCCGTCATCTCGAGCTACGAGGCGGAAACGGGGCTCCACTGGATGTGGGCGGGACCCTCGTGTTTCCTCTCGAGTGGAGACCGATATGTAGGGGAACTTCTTAATGTGCACCAAGGGAGTGAAGGACCCTTTCGAAGTTCCAGAGGTGAGGTGTGATCAGCCTAGAGACGTCTCAGCGGAAATGGGCCTCATCTTGCCTGGAGGGGAGAACCTCCTGGATTTTCTCGAGTTGCGTCAGGTCTTCCCGAGTTACGACGGGGACCTCAGGGACCCGCTCTGGTGGCCGCAGGAAAGGCCAGTCCCCATGCGAGTTGCTAGGGGCCATCTCGGGATTCCTCTCCGGTGCATGCCGAGGCCTAAGACCTTGTGTGGAGTCGGGGCCGGAATCTGAGGATTCCTGTCCAGTGTTGCCATGGATCTTGGGGTGCTTCTGAGTCTCCCCAGGGGAGTCAGGCCTCGTCTCGAGTGGGGGCATGCACGTGACCGTCCTATCGAGCTGCAGCAGTAGTGTCACGCTTCCTGGCACGTGGATCAAGGGATCTGTGGCTTTCCCTCGAGGCTTTACCACAGGGGTGTGCCACGTACCACCTTGGTGTGAGTCGATCCTCGGCGTGAAAGACGAGCCGGTGAAGGGAAAAGAGGTTCCTCTGGAATGGACTGAGACATCTAGGAGACTCTTGAAATTGTGGCACGACCCAGGAGTTCCTCTCGCCGTTCCTGTTGTGAGGGCCTCCTCTTGAGATGCGACGGGAACGCCGGGAATTCTTTCCCGACGAAGCAGGGAAAGCATCCCTATCTCGAGCTACGAGGCGGAAACGGGGCTCCTCTACATGTCGGCGGGAACCTCGTGTTTCCTCTCGAGTGGAGACGGGTATGTCGGGGAACTTCTTGAGTTGCACCAAGATTGTGTAGGACCCTTTCGAAGTTCCAGAGGTGAGGTGTGATTAGCCTCGAGACGCCTCAGTAGAAATGGGCCTCATCTCGCCTGAAGGGGAGAACCTCCTGGATTTTCTCGAGGTGCGGCAGGTCTTCTCGAGTTACAATGGGGACCTCAGGGACCCGCTCTGGTGGCCTCAGGAAAGGCCAGTCCCCATGCGAGTTGCTAGGGGCCACCTCGGGATTCCTCTCCCGTCCATGCCAGGGCCTAAGACCTTGTGTGGAGTCGGGGCCGGAACCTGCGGATTCCTCTTCAGTGTTGACATGGATCTTGGGGTGCCTCTGAGTCTCCCCAGGGGAGTCAGGCCTCGTCTCGAGTGGGGGCATGCACGTGCGCTTTCCTCCCGAGCTGCAGCAGTAGTGTCACGCTTCCTGGCACGTGCATCAAGGGATCTGTGGCTTTCCCTCGAGGCTTTCCCTCGAGGCTTTCCCACGAGGCTTTCCCACAGTGCTGTGCCACGTGCCACCTTGGTGTGAGCCGATCCTCGGCGTGAAAGACGAGCCGGTGAAGGGAAAAGAGGTTCCTCTGGAATGGACTGAGACATCTGGGGGACTCTTGGAACGGTGGCACGGCCCTGGAGTTCCTCTCGCCATTCCTGTTGAGAGGGCCTCCTCTTGAGATGCGAAGGGAAGGCTGGGAACTCTTTTCCTAAGAAGCATTGAAAGGATCCCTCATCTCGAGCTACGAGGCGGAAACGCGGCTCCTCTGGATGTGGGCGGGACCCTCGTGTTTCCTCTCGAGTGGAGACCGATATGTAGGGGAACTTCTTAGTGTGCACCAAGGGTGTGAAGGACCCTTTCGAAGTTCCAGAGATGAGGTGTGATCAGCCTCGAGACGCCTCAGCGGAAATGGGCCTCATCTCGCCTGGAGGGGAGAACCTCCTGGATTTTCTCGAGTTGCGGCAGGTCTTCTTGAGTTACGACGGGGACCTCAGGGACCCGCTCTGGTGGCCTCAGGAAAGGACAGTCCCCATGCGAGTTGCTAGGGGCCATCTCGGGATTCCTCTCCCGTCCATGCCGGGGCCTAAGTCCTTTTGTGGAGTCGGTGCCGGAAGCTGAGGATTCCTCTCCAGGGTTGCCATGGATCTTGGGGTGCTTCTGAGTATCCCCAGGGGAGTCAGGCCTCGTCTCGAGTGGGGGCATGCACGTGCGCTTTTCTCCCGAGCTGCAGCAGTAGTGTCACGCTTCCTGTCACGTGGATCAAGGGATCTGTGGCTTTCCCACGAGGCTTTCCCACGAGGCTTTCCCACAGGGCTGTGCCACGTGCCACCTTGGTGTGAGTCGATCCTCGGCGTGAAAGACGAGCCGGTGAAGGGAAAAGAGGTTCCTCTGGAATGGACTGAGACATTTGGGGGACTCTTGGACTGGTGGCACGACCCTGGATTTCCTCTCGCCGTTCCTGTTTAGAGGGCCTCCTCCTGAGATTCGACGGGAACCCCAGGAACTCTTTCCCGACGAAGCAGGGAAAGGATCCCTCATCTCGAGCTACGAGGCCGAAACGGGGCTCCTCTACATGTGGGCGGGACCTTCGTGTTTCCTCTCGAGTGGAGACGGGTATGTCGGGGAACTTCTTTATTTGCACCAAGGGTGTGAAAGACCCTTTCGAAGTTCGAGAGGTGAGGTGTGATCAGCCTCGAGACGCCTCAGCGGAAATGGGCCTCATCTCGCCTGGAGGGGAGAACTTCCTGGATTTTCTCGAGTTGCGGCAAGTCTTCTCGAGTTACGACGGGGACCTCAGGGACCCGCTCTGGTGTCCTCAGGAAAGGCCAGTCCCCATGCGAGTTGCTAGGGGCCCTCTCGGGATTCCTCTCCCGTCCATGCCGGGGCCTAAGACCATGTGTGGAGTCGGGCCGGAACCTGAGGATTCCTCTCCAGTGTTGACATGGATCTTGGGGTGCTTCTGAGTATCCCCAGGGTAGTCAGGCCTCGTCTCGAGTGGGGGCATGCACGTGCGCTTTCCTCCCGAGCTGCAGCAGTAGTGTCACGCTTCCTGTCATGTGGTTCAAGGGATTTGTGGCTTTCCCTCGAGGCTTTCCCACGAGGCTTTCCCACAGGGCTGTGCCACATGCCACCTTGGTTTGAGTCGATCCTCGGCGTGAAAGACGAGCCGGTGACGGGAAACGAGGTTCCTCTGGAATGGACTGAGACAACTGGGGAACTTTTGGAATGGTGGCACGACCCTGGAGTTCCTTTCGCCATTCCTGTTGAGAGGGCCTCCTCTTGAGTTGCTACGGGAAGGCCGGGAACTCTTTTCCGAGCAAGTAGGGAAAGGATCCCTCATCCTGAGCTACGAGGCGGAAACGGGGCTCCTCTGTATGTGGCCGGGAGCACCGTCTTTCCTATCGAGTGGAGACGGTTATGTCGGGGAACTTCTTGATTTGCACCAAGGGTGTGAAGGACCCTTTCGAAGTTCCGGAGGTGAGGTGTGATCAGCCTCGAGACGCCTCAGCGGAAATGGGCCTCATCTCGCCTGGAGGGGAGAACCTGCTGGATTTTCTCGAGTTGCGGCAGGTCTTCTCGAGTTAGGACGGGGACAACATGGACCAGCTCTGGTGGCCGCAGGAAAATTCAGTCCCCATGCGAGTTGCTAGGGGCCCTCTCGGGATTCCTCTCCCGTCCATGCCGGGGCCTAAGACCTTGTGTGGAGTCGGGGCTGGAACCTGAGGATTCCTCTCCAGTGTTGCCATGGATCTTGGGGTGCTTCTGAGTCTCCCCAGGGGAGTCAGGCCTCGTCTCGAATGGGGGCATGCACGTGCGCTTTCCTCCCGAGCTGCAGCAGTAGTGTCACGCTTCCTGGCACGTGCATCAAGGGATCTGTGGCTTTCCCTCTAGGCTTTCCCTCGAGGCTTTCCCACGAGGCTTTCCCACATTGCTGTGCCACGTGCCACCTTGGTGTGAGTCGATCCTCGGCGTGAAAGACGAGCCGGTGAAGGGAAAAGAGGTTCCTCTGGAATGGACTGAGACATCTGGGGGACTCTTGGAATGGTGGCACGGCCCTGGAGTTCCTCTCGCCGTTCCTGTTGAGAGGGCCTCCTCTTGAGATGCGAAGGGAAGGCTGGGAACTCTTTTCCTACGAAGCATTGAAAGGATCCCACATCTCGAGCTACGAGGCGGAAACGGGGCTCCTCTTGATGTGGGCGGGACCCTCGTGTTTCCTCTCGAGTGGAGACCGATATGTAGGGGAACTTCTTTGTGTGCACCAAGCGTGTGAAGGACCCTTTCGAAGTTCCAGAGGTGAGGTGTGATCAGCCTAGAGACGTCTCAGCGGAAATGGGCCTCATCTTGCCTGGAGGGGAGAACCTCCTGGATTTTCTCGAGTTGTGTCAGGTCTTCTCGAGTTACGACGGGGACCTCAGGGACCCGCTCTGGTGGCCGCAGGAAAGGCCAGTCCCCATGCGAGTTGCTAGGGGCCATCTCGGGATTCCTCTCCGGTGCATGCCGAGGCCTAAGACCTTGTGTGGAGTCTGGGCCGGAATCTGAGGATTCCTGTCCAGTGTTGCCATGGATCTTGGGGTGCTTCTCAGTCTCCCCAGGGGAGTCAGGCCTCGTCTCGAGTGGGGGCATGCACGTGCGCTTTCCTCCCGAGCTGCAGCAGTAGTGTCACGCTTCCTGGCACGTGCATCAAGGGATCTGTGGCTTTCCCTCTAGGCTTTCCCTCGAGGCTTTCCCACGAGGCTTTCCCACATTGCTGTGCCACGTGCCACCTTGGTGTGAGTCGATCCTCGGCGTGAAAGACGAGCCGGTGAAGGGAAAAGAGGTTCCTCTGGAATGGACTGAGACATCTGGGGGACTCTTGGAATGGTGGCACGACCCTGGAGTTCCTCTCGCCGTTCCTGTTGAGAGGGCCTCCTCTTGAGATGCGAAGGGAAGGCTGGGAACTCTTTTCCTACGAAGCATTGAAAGGATCCCACATCTCGAGCTACGAGGCGGAAACGGGGCTCCTCTTGATGTGGGCGGGACCCTCGTGTTTCCTCTCGAGTGGAGACCGATATGTAGGGGAACTTCTTTGTGTGCACCAAGCGTGTGAAGGACCCTTTCGAAGTTCCAGAGGTGAGGTGTGATCAGCGTAGAGACGTCTCAGCGGAAATGGGCCTCATCTTGCCTGGAGGGGAGAACCTCCTGGATTTTCTCGAGTTGCGTCAGGTCTTCTCGAGTTACGACGGGGACCTCAGGGACCCGCTCTGGTGGCCGCAGGAAAGGCCAGTCCCCATGCGAGTTGCTAGGGGCCATCTCGGGATTCCTCTCCGGTGCATGCCGAGGCCTAAGACCTTGTGTGGAGTCGGGGCCGGAATCTGAGGATTCCTGTCCAGTGTTGCCATGGATCTTGGGGTGCTTCTGAGTCTCCCCAGGGGAGTCAGGCTTCGTCTCGAGTGGGGGCATGCACGTGCGCTTTCCTCCCGAGCTGCAGCAGTAGTGTCACGCTTCCTGGCACGTGCATCAAGGGATCTGTTGCTTTCCCTCTAGGCTTTCCCTCGAGGCTTTCCCACGACGCTTTCCCACATTGCTGTGCCACGTGCCACCTTGGTGTGAGTCGATCCTCGGCGTGAAAGACGAGCCGGTGAAGGGAAAAGAGGTTCCTCTGGAATGGACTGAGACATCTGGGGGACTCTTGGAATGGTGGCATGGCCCTGGAGTTCCTCTCGCCGTTCCTGTTGAGAGGGCCTCCTCTTGAGATGCAAAGGGAAGGCTGGGAACTCTTTTCCTAAGAAGCATTGAAAGGATCCCTCATCTCGAGCTACGAGGCGGAAACGGGGCTCCTCTGGATGTGGGCGGGACCCTCGTGTTTCCTCTCGAGTGGAGACCGATATGTAGGGGAACTTCTTAATGTGCACCAAGGGAGTGAAGGACCCTTTCGAAGTTCCAGAGGTGAGGTGTGATCAGCCTAGAGATGTCTCAGCGGAAATGGGCCTCATCTTGCCTGGAGGGGAGAACCTCCTGGATTTTCTCGAGTTGCGTCAGGTCTTCCCGAGTTACGACGGGGACCTCAGGGACCCGCTCTGGTGGCCGCAGGAAAGGCCAGTCCCCATGCGAGTTGCTAGGGGCCATCTCGGGATTCCTCTCCGGTGCATGCCGAGGCCTAAGACCTTGTGTGGAGTCGGGGCCGGAATCTGAGGATTCCTGTCCAGTGTTGCCATGGATCTTGGGGTGCTTCTGAGTCTCCCCAGGGGAGTCAGGCCTCGTCTCGAGTGGGGGCATGCACGTGACCGTCCTATCGAGCTGCAGCAGTAGTGTCACGCTTCCTGGCACGTGGATCAAGGGATCTGTGGCTTTCCCTCGAGGCTTTACCACAGGGGTGTGCCACGTACCACCTTGGTGTGAGTCGATCCTCGGCGTGAAAGACGAGCCGGTGAAGGGAAAAGAGGTTCCTCTGGAATGGACTGAGACATCTAGGAGACTCTTGAAATTGTGGCACGACCCAGGAGTTCCTCTCGCCGTTCCTGTTGTGAGGGCCTCCTCTTGAGATGCGACGGGAACGCCGGGAATTCTTTCCCGACGAAGCAGGGAAAGCATCCCTATCTCGAGCTACGAGGCGGAAACGGGGCTCCTCTACATGTCGGCGGGAACCTCGTGTTTCCTCTCGAGTGGAGACGGGTATGTCGGGGAACTTCTTGAGTTGCACCAAGATTGTGTAGGACCCTTTCGAAGTTCCAGAGGTGAGGTGTGATTAGCCTCGAGACGCCTCAGTAGAAATGGGCCTCATCTCGCCTGAAGGGGAGAACCTCCTGGATTTTCTCGAGGTGCGGCAGGTCTTCTCGAGTTACAATGGGGACCTCAGGGACCCGCTCTGGTGGCCTCAGGAAAGGCCAGTCCCCATGCGAGTTGCTAGGGGCCACCTCGGGATTCCTCTCCCGTCCATGCCAGGGCCTAAGACCTTGTGTGGAGTCGGGGCCGGAACCTGCGGATTCCTCTTCAGTGTTGACATGGATCTTGGGGTGCCTCTGAGTCTCCCCAGGGGAGTCAGGCCTCGTCTCGAGTGGGGGCATGCACGTGCGCTTTCCTCCCGAGCTGCAGCAGTAGTGTCACGCTTCCTGGCACGTGCATCAAGGGATCTGTGGCTTTCCCTCGAGGCTTTCCCTCGAGGCTTTCCCACGAGGCTTTCCCACAGTGCTGTGCCACGTGCCACCTTGGTGTGAGCCGATCCTCGGCGTGAAAGACGAGCCGGTGAAGGGAAAAGAGGTTCCTCTGGAATGGACTGAGATATCTGGGGGACTCTTGGAATGGTGGCACGGCCCTGGAGTTCCTCTCGCCATTCCTGTTGAGAGGGCCTCCTCTTGAGATGCGAAGGGAAGGCTGGGAACTCTTTTCCTAAGAAGCATTGAAAGGATCCCTCATCTCGAGCTACGAGGCGGAAACGCGGCTCCTCTGGATGTGGGCGGGACCCTCGTGTTTCCTCTCGAGTGGAGACCGATATGTAGGGGAACTTCTTAGTGTGCACCAAGGGTGTGAAGGACCCTTTCGAAGATCCAGAGGTGAGGTGTGATCAGCCTAGAGACGTCTCAGCGGAAATGGGCCTCATCTTGCCTGGAGGGGAGAACCTCCTGGATTTTCTCGAGTTGCGGCAGGTCTTCTCGAGTTACGACGGGGACCTCAGGGACCCGCTCTGGTGGCCGCAGGAAAGGCCAGTCCCGATGCGAGTTGCTAGGGGCCATCTCGGGATTCCTCTCCGGTGCATGCTGAGGCCTAAGACCTTGTGTGGAGTCGGGGCCGGAATCTGAGGATTCCTGTCCAGTGTTGCCATGGATCTTGGGGTGCTTCTGAGTCTCCCCAGGGGAGTCAGGCTTCGTCTCGAGTGGGGGCATGCACGCGCGCTTTCCTCCCGAGCTGCAGCAGTAGTGTCACGCTTCCTGGCACGTGCATCAAGGGATCTGTGGCTTTCCCTCTAGGCTTTCCCTCGAGGCTTTCCCACGAGGCTTTCCCACATTGCTGTGCCACGTGCCACCTTGGTGTGAGTCGATCCTCGGCGTGAAAGAGGAGACGGTGAAGGTAAAAGAGGTTCCTCTGGAATGGACTGAGACATCTAGGAGACTCTTGAAATGGTGGCACGACCCAGTAGTTCCTCTCGCCGTTCCTGTTGTGAGGGTCTCCTCTTGAGATGCGACGGGAATGCCGGGAATTCTTTCCCGACGAAGCAGGGAAAGGATCCCTCATCTCGAGCTACGAGGCGGAAACGGGGCTCCTCTACATGTGGGCGGGAACCTCGTGTTTCCTCTCGACTGGAGACGGGTATGTCGGGGAACTTCTTGAGTTGTACCAAGATTGTGAAGGACCCTTTCGAAGTTCCAGAGGTGAGGTGTGATTAGCCTCGAGACGCCTCAGCAGAAATGCGCCTCATCTCGCCTGAAGGGGAGAACCTCCTGGATTTTCTCGAGGTGCGGCAGGTCTTCTCGAGTTACGACGGGGACCTCAGGGACCCGCTCTGGTGGCCTCAGGAAAGGCCAGTCCCCATGCGAGTTGCTAGGGGCCACCTCGGGATTCCTCTCCCGTCCATGCCAGGGCCTAAGACCTTTTGTGGAGTCGGGGCCGGAACCTGAGGATTCCTCTCCAGTTTTGCCATGGATCTTGGGGTGCTTCTGAGTATCCCCAGGGGAGTCAGGCCTCGTCTCGAGTGGGGGCATGCACGTGCGCTTTCCTCCCGAGCTGCAGCAGTAGTGTCAGGCTTCCTGTCACTTGGATTAAGGGATCTGTGGCTTTCCCTCGAGGCTGTCCCTCGAGGCTTTCCAACGAGGCATTCCCACAGGGCTGTGCCACGTGCCACCTTGGTGTGAGTCGATCCTCGGCGTGAAAGACGAGCCGGTGAAGGGAAAAGAGGTTCCTCTGGAATGGACTGAGACATCTTGGGGACTCTTGGAATGGTGGCACGACCCTCGAGTTCCTCTCGCCGTTCCTGTTGAGAGGGCCTCCTCTTGAGATGCGACGGGAACTCCGGGAACTCTTTTCCGACGAAGCAGGGAAAGGATCCCTCATCTCGAGCTACGAGGCGGAAACGGACTCCTATGGATGTGGGCGGGACCCTCGTGTTTCCTCTCGAGTGGAGACGGGTATGTCGGGGAACTTCTTGATTTGCACCAAGGGTGTGAAGGACCCTTTCGAAGTTCCAGAGGTGAGGTGTGATCAGCCTAGAAACGTCTCAGCAGAAATGGGCCTCATCTCGCCTGGAGGGCAGAACCTCCTGGATTTTCTCGAGTTGCGGCAGGTCTTCTCGAGTTACGACGGGGACCTCAGGGACCCGCTCTGGTTGCTTCAGTAGAGGCCAGTCCCTGTGCGAGTTGCTAGGGACCATCTCGGGATTCCTCTCCCATCCATGCCGGGGCCTAAGACCTTGTGTGGAGTCGGGAACGGAACCTGAGGATTCCTCTCCAGTGTTGCCATGGATCTTGGGGTGCTTCTGAGTCTCCCCAGGGGAGTCAGGCCTCGTCTCGAGTGGGGGCATGCACGTGCGCTTTCCTTCCGAGCTGCATCAGTAGTGTCACGCTTTCTGTCACGTGGATCAAGGGATCTGTGGCTTTCCTTTGAGGCTTTCCCTCGAGGCTTTCCCACGAGGCTTTCCCACAGGGCTGTGCCACGTGCCACCTTGGTGTGAGTCGATCCTCGGCGTGAAAGACGAGCCGGTGAAGGGAAAAGAGTTTCCTGTGGAATGGACTGAGACATCTGGAGGACTCTTGGAATGGTGGCAGTACCCTGGAGTTCCTCTCGCCATTCCTGGTGAGAGGGCCTGCTCTTGAGATGCGACGGGAACGCCGGGAACTCTTTCGCGACAATGCAGGGAAAGGATCCATCATCTGGAGCTACGAGGCGGAAACGCGGCTCCTCTGGATGTGGGCGGGACACTCGTGTTTCCTCTCGAGTGGAGACGGTTATGTCGGGGAACTTCTTGAGTTGCACCAAGGGTGTGAAGAACCCTTTCGAAGTGCCAGAGGTGAGGTGTGATTAGCCTCGAGACGCCTCAGCGGAAATGTGCCTCATTTTGCCTGGAGGGCAGAACCTCCTGGATTTTCTCGAGTTGCGGCAGGTCTTCTCGAGTTACGACGGGGTCCGCAGGGACCCGCTCTGGTGGCCTCAGGAAAGGCCATTCCCCATACGAGTGGCTAGGGGCCATCTCGGGATTCCTCTCCGGTGCATGCCGAGGCCTAAGACCTTGTGTGGAGTCGGGGCCGGAATCTGAGGATTCCTGTCCAGTGTTGCCATGGATCTTGGGGTGCTTCTGAGTCTCCCCAGGGGAGTCAGGCCTCGTCTCGAGTGGGGGCATGCACGTGCGCTTTCCTCCCGAGCTGCAGCAGTAGTGTCATGCTTCCTGTCATGTGGATCAAGGGATCCGTGGCTTTCCCTCGAGGCTTTCCCACGATGCTTTCGCACAGGGCTGTGCCACGTGCCACCTTGGTGTGAGTCGATCCTCGGCGTGAAAGACGAGCCGGTGAAGGGAAAAGAGTTTCCTGTGGAATGGACTGAGACATCTGGGGGACTCTTGGAATGGTGGCAGGACCCTGGAGTTCCTCTCGCCGTTCCTGGTGAGAGGGCCTGCTCTTGAAATGCGACGGCAACGCCGGGAAATCTTTCCCGACGATGCAGGGAAAGGATCCAACATCTGGAGCTACGAGGCGGTAACGGGGCACCTCTGAATGTGGGCGGGACCCTCGTGTTTCCTCTCGATCGGAGACGGGTATGTCGGGGAACTTCTTGATTTGCACCAAGGATGTGTAGGAACCTTTCCAAGTTCCAGAGGTGAGGTGTGATCAGCCTTGAGACGCCTCAGCGGAAATGGGCCTCATCTCGCCTGGAGGGGAGAACCTCCTGGATTTTCTCGAGTTGCGGCAGGTCTTCTCGAGTTACGACGGGGACCTCAGGGATCCGCTTATGTGTCCTCAGGAAAGGCCTGTCCCCATGCGAGTTGCTAGGGGCCCTCTCGGGATTCCTCTCCCTTCCATGCTGCGGCCTAAGACCTTGTGTGGAGTCGGGGCCGGAACCTGAGGATTCCTCTCCAGTTTTGCCATGGAACTTGGGGTGCTTCTGAGTCTCCCCAGGGGAGTCAGACCTCGTCTTGAGTGGGGGCATGCACGTGCGCTTTCCTCCCGAGCTGCAGCAGTAGTGTCACGCTTCCTGTCACTTGGATCAAGGGATCTGTGTCTTTCCCTCGAGGCTTTCCCACGAGGCTTTCCCTCAGGGCTGTGCCACGTGCCACCTTGGTGTGAGTCGATCCTCGGCGTGAAAGACGAGCCAGTGAAGGGAAAAGAGGTTCCTCTGGAATGGACTGAGACATCTGGGGGAGTCTTGGAATGGTGGCACGACCCTGGAGTTCCTCTCGCCGTTCCTGGTGAGAGGGCCTCCTCTTGAGAGGCGACGGGAACGCCGGGAACTCTTTCCCGACGAAGCAGGGAAAGGATCCCACATCTCGAGCTACGAGGCGGAAAAGGGGCACCTCTGGATGTGGGCGGCACCCTCGTGTTTCCTCTCGAGTGGAGTCGGGTATGTCGGGCAATTTCTTGATTTGCACCAAGGGTGTGAAGGACCCTTTCGAAGTTCCAGAGGTGAGGTGTGATCAGCCTAGAGACGTCTCAGCTGAAATGGGCCTCATCTCGCCTGGAGGGGAGAACCTCCTGGATTTTCTCGAGTTGCGACAGGTCTTTTCGAGTTACGACGGGGACCTCAGGGACCCGCTCTGGTGGCCTCAGGATATGCCAGTCCCCATGGGAGTTGCTAGGGGCCCTCTTGTGATTCCTCTCCCGTCAATGCCAGGGCCTAATAGCTTGTGTGGAGTCGGGGCCGGAAACTGAGGATTCCTCTCCAGTGTTGCCATGGATCTTGGGGTGCTTCTGAGTTTCCCCAGGGGAGTCAGGCCCCGTCTCGAGTGGGGGCATGTACGTGCGCTTTCCTCCCGAGCTGCAGCAGGCGTGTCACACTTCCTGTCACGTGGGTCAAGTGATCTGTGGCTTTCGCTCGAGGCTTTCCCTTGAGGCTTTCCCACGAGGATTTCCCACAGGGCCGTGCCACGTTGCACCTAGGTGTGAGTCGATCCTCGGCATGAAAGAAGAGCCGGTGAAGGGAAAAGAGTTTCCTCTGGAATGGACTGAGACATCGGGGGGACTCTTGGAATGGTGGCACGACCCTGGAGTTCCTCTCGCCATTCCTGTTGAGAGGGCCTCCTCTTGAGATGCGACGGGAACGCCAGGAACTCTTTCCCGACGAAGCAGGGAAAGGATCCCTCATCTCGAGCTACGAGGCGGAAACTGGGCTCCTCTGGATGTGGGCGGGACCCTCGTGTTTCCGCTCGAGTGGAGACGGTTATGTCGGGGAACTTCTTGAGTTGCACCAAGGGTGTGAAGAACCCTTTCGAAGTGCCAGAGGTGAGGTGTGATTAGCCTCGAGACGCCTCAGCGGAAATGTGCCTCATTTTGCCTGGAGGGCAGAACCTCCTGGATTTTCTCGAGTTGCAGCAGGTCTTCTCGAGCTACGACCGGTACCGCAGGGACCCGCTCTGGTGGCCGCAGGAAAGGCCAGTCCCCATGCGAGTTGCTAGGGGCCATCTCGTGATTCCTCTCCCGTCCATGCCAGGGCCTAAGACCTTGTGTGGAGTCGGGGCCGGAACCTGAGGATTACTCTCCAGTGTTGACATGGATCTTGGGGTGCCTCTGAGTCTTCCCAGGGGAGTCAGGCCTCGTCTCGAGTGGGGGCATGCACGTGCGCTTTCCTCCCGAGCTGCAGCAGTAGTGTCACGCTTCCTGGCACGTGCATCAAGGGATCTGTGGCTTTCCCTCTATGCTTTCCCTCTAGGCTTTCCCACGAGGCTTTCCCACATTGCTGTGCCACGTGCCACCTTGGTGTGAGTCGATCCTCGGCGTGAAAGACGAGCCGGTGAAGGGAAAAGAGGTTCCTCTGGAATGGACTGAGACATCTGGGGGACTCTTGGAATTGTGGCACGGCCCTGGAGTTCCTCTCGCCGTTCCTGTTGAGAGGGCCTCCTCTTGAGATGCGAAGGGAAGGCTGGGAACTCTTTTCCTACGAAGCATTGAAAGGATCCCTCATCTCGAGCTACGAGGCGGAAAAGGGGCACCTCTGGATGTGGGCGGCACCCTCGTGTGTCCTCTCGAGTGGAGTCGGGTATGTCGGGCAACTTCTTGATTTGCACCAAGGGTGTGAAGGACCCTTTCGAAGTTCCAGAGGTGAGGTGTAATCAGCCTAGAGACGTCTCAGCGGAAATGGGCCTCATCTCGCCTGGAGGGGAGAACCTCCTGGATTTTCTCGAGTTGCGGCAGGTCTTTTCAAGTTACGACGGGGACCTCAGGGACCCGCTCTGGTGGCCTCAGGATAGGCCAGTCCCCATGCGAGTTGCTAGGGGCCCTCTTGGGATTTCTCTCCCGGCTATGCCAGGGCCTAATAGCTTGTGTGGAGTCGGGGCCGGAACCTGAGGATTCCTCTCCAGTGTTGCCGTGGATCTTGGGGTGCTTCTGAGTTTCCCCAGGGGAGTCAGGCCTCGTCTCGAGTGGGGGCATGCACGTGCGCTTTCCTCCCGAGCTGCAGCAGTAGTGTCACGCTTCCTGGCACGTGCATCAAGGGATCTGTGGCTTTCCCTCTAGGCTTTCCCTCGAGGCTTTCCCACGAGGCTTTCCCACATTGCTGTGCCACGTGCCACCTTGGTGTGAGCCGATCCTCGGCGTGAAAGACGAGCCGGTGAAGGGAAAAGAGGTTCCTCTGGAATGGACTGAGACATCTGGGGGACTCTTGGAATGGTGGCACGGCCCTGGAGTTCCTCTCGCCGTTCCTGTTGAGAGGGCCTCCTCTTGAGATGCGAAGGGAAGGCTGGGAACTCTTTTCCTACGAAGCATTGAAAGGATCCCTCATCTCGAGCTACGAGGCGGAAACGGGGCTCCTCTGGATGTGGGCGGGACCCTCGTGTTTCCTCTCGAGTGGAGACCGATATGTAGGGGAACTTCTTAATGTGCACCAAGGGTGTGAAGGACCCTGTCGAAGTTCCAGAGGTGAGGTGTGATCAGCCTAGAGACGTCTCAGCGGAAATGGGCCTCATCTTGCCTGGAGGGGAGAACCTCCTGGATTTTCTCGAGTTGCGGCAGGTCTTCTCGATTTACGACGGGGTCCGCAGGGACCCGCTCTGGTGGCCTCAGGAAAGGCCATTCCCCATGCGAGTTACTAGGGGCCATCTCGGGATTCCTCTCCGGTCCATGCCTAGGCCTAAGACCTTGTGTGGAGTCGGGGCCGGAACCTGATGATTCTTCTCCAGTGTTGCCATGGATCTTGGGGTGCTTCTGAGTCTCCCCAGGGGAGTCAGGCCTCGTCTCGAGTGGGGGCATGCACGTGCGCTTTCCTCCCGAGCTGCAGCAGTAGTGTCACGCTTCCTGTCACGTGGATCAAGGGATCTGTGGCTTTCCCTCGAGGCTTTCCCTCAGGGCTGTGCCACGTGCCACCTTGGTGTGAGTCAATCCTCGGCGTGAAAGACGAGCCGGTGCGGGAAAAAAGGTTTCTGTCGAATGGACTGAGACATCTGGGGGACTCTTGGAATGGTGGCACGACCCTGGAGTTCCTCTCGCCGTTCCTGTTGAGAGGGCCTGCTCTTGAGATGCGACGGGAACGCCGGGAACTCTTTCCCGACGAAGCAGGGAAAGGATCCCTCATCTCGAGCTACGAGGCGGAAATGGGGCACCTCTGGATGTGGGCGGCACCATCGTGTTTCCTCTCGAGTGGAGTCGGGTATGTCGGGCAACTTCTTGATTTTTACCAAGGGTGTGAAGGACCCTTTCGAAGTTCCAGAGGTGAGGTGTGATCAGCCTAGAGACGTCTCAGCGGAAATGGGCCTCATCTCGCCTGGAGGGGAGAACCTCCTGGATTTTCTCGAATTGCGGCAGGTCTTCTCGAGTTACGACGGGGACCTCAGGGACCCGCTCTGGTGGCCTCAGGAAAGGCTTGTCCCCATGCGAGTTCTAGGGTCCCTCTCGGGATTCCTCTCCCGTCCATGCCGGGGCCTAAGACCTTGTGTGGAGTTGGGGCCGGAACCTGAGGATTCCTCTCCAGTGTTGCCATGGATATTGGGGTGCTTCTGAGTCTCCCAAGGGGAGTCAGGCCTCGTCTCGAGTGGGGGCATGCACGTGCGCTTTCCTGCCGTGCTGTAGCAGTAGTGTCACGCTTCCTGTCAAGTGGATCAAAAAATCTGTGGCTTTCCCTCGAGGCTGTCCCTGAGGCTTTCACACGAGGCTTTCCCACGAGGCTTTCCCACCGGGCTGTGCCACGTGCCACCTTGGTGTGAGTCGATCCTCGGCGTGAAAGACGAGCCGGTGAAGGGAAAAGAGGTACCTGTGGAATGGACTGAGACTTCTGGGGGACTCTTGGAATGGTGGCACGACCCTGGAGTACCTCTCGCCGTTCCTGTTGAGAGGGCCTCTTCTTGAGATGCGACAGGAACGCCGGGAAGTCTTTCCCGACGAAGCAGGGAAAGGATCCATCATCTGGAGCTACGAGGCGGAAACGGAGCACCTCTGGATGTGGGCGGGACCCTCGTGTTTCCGCTCGAGTGAAGACGGTTATGTCGGGGAACTTCTTGAGTTGCACCCAGGGTGTGAAGGAACCTTTCGAAGTTCCAGAGGTGAGGTGTGATCAGCCTCGAGACGCCTCAGCGCAAATGGGCCTCATCTCGCCTGGAGGGGAGAACCTCCTGGATTTTCTCGAGTTGCGGCAGGTCTTCTCGTGTTACGACGGGGACCTCAGGGACCCGCTCTGGTGGCCTCAGGAAAGGACAGACCCCATGCGAGTTGCTAGGGTCCCTCTCGGGATTCCTCTCCCGTCCATGTCGGGGCCTAAGACCTTGTGTGGAGTCGGGGCCGGAAGCTGAGGATTCCTCTCCAGGGTTGCCATGGATCTTGGGGTGCTTCTGAGTCTCCCCAGGGGAGTCAGGCCTCGTCTCGAGTGGGGGCACGCACGTGCGCTTTCCTCCCAAGCTGCAGCAGTAGTGTCACGCTTCCTGTCACGTGGATCAAGGGATCTCTGGCTTTCACTCGAGGCTTTCCCTCGAGGCTTTCCCACGAGGCTTTTCCACAGGTCTGTGACACGTGCCACCTTGGTGTGAGTCGATCCTCGGCGTGAAAGACGAGATGGTGAAGGGAAAAGAGATTCCTCTGGAATGGACTGAGACATTTGGGGGACTCTTGGACTGGTGGCACGACCCTGGATTTCCTCTCGCCGTTCCTGTTTAGAGGGCCTCCTCCTGAGATTCGACGGGAACCCCAGGAACTCTTTCCCGACGAAGCAGGGAAAGGATCCCTCATCTCGAGCTACGAGTCCGAAACGGGTCTCCTCTACATGTGGGCGGGACCTTCGTGTTTCCTCTCGAGTGGAGACGGGTATGTCGGGGAACTTCTTGATTTGCACCAAGTGTGTGAAGGACCCTTTCAAAGTTCGAGAGGTGAGGTGTGATCAGCCTCGAGACGCCTCAGCGGAAATGGGCCTCATCTCGCCTGGAGGGGAGAACTTCCTGGATTTTCTCGAGTTGCGGCAAGTCTTCTCGAGTTACGACGGGGACCTCAGGGACCCGCTCTGGTGTCCTCAGGAAAGGCCAGTCCCCATGCGAGTTGCTAGGGGCCCTCTCGGGATTCCTCTCCCGTCCATGCCGGGGCCTAAGACCTTGTGTGGAGTCGGGGCCGGAACCTGAGGATTCCTGTCCAGTGTTGCCATGGATCTTGGGGTGCTTCTGAGTCTCCCCAGGGGAGTCAGGCCTCGTCTCGTGTGGGGGAATGCACGTGCGCGATCCTCCCGAGCTGCAGGAGTAGTGTCACGCTTCCTGTCACGTGGATCAAGGGATTTGTGGCTTTCCCTCGAGGCTTTCCCACGAGGCTTTCCCACAGGGCTGTGCCACATGCCACCTTGGTTTGAGTCGATCCTCGGCGTGAAAGACGAGCCGGTGACGGGAAACGAGGTTCCTCTGGAATGGACTGAGACAACTGGGGAACTTTTGGAATGGTGGCACGACCCTGGAGTTCCTTTCGCCATTCCTGTTGAGAGGGCCTCCTCTTGAGTTGCTACGGGAAGGCCGGGAACTCTTTCCCTAGCAAGCAGGGAAAGGATCCCTCATCCTGAGCTACGAGGCGGAAACGGGGCTCCTCTGGATGTGGCCGGGAGCCCCGTCTTTCCTATCGAGTGGAGACGATTATGTCGGGGAACTTCTTGATTTGCACCAAGGGTGTGAAGGACCCTTTCGAAGTTCCAGAGGTGAGGTGTGATCAGCCTCGAGACGCCTCAGCAGAAATGGGCCTCATCTCGCCTGAAGGGGAGAACCTCCTGGATTTTCTCGAGGTGCGGCAGGTCTTCTCGAGTTACAACGGGGACCTCAGGGACCCGATCTGGTGGCCTCAGGAAAGGCCAGTCCCCATGCGAGTTGCTAGCGGCCACCTCGGGATTCCTCTCGCGTCCATGCCAGGGCCTAAGACCTTGTGTGGAGTCGGGGCCGGAACCTGAGGATTCCTCTCCAGTGTTGACATGGATCTTATGGTGCCTCTGAGTCTCCCCAGGGGAGTCAGGCCTTGTCTCGAGTGGGGGCATGCACGTGCGCTTTCCTCCCGAGCTGCAGCAGTAGTGTCACGCTTCCTGGCACGTGCATCAAGGGATCTGTGGCTTTCCCTCTAGGCTTTCCCTCGAGGCTTTCCCACATTGCTGTGCCACGTGCCACCTTGGTGTGAGTCGATCCTCGGCGTGAAAGACGAGCCGGTGAAGGGAAAAGAGGTTCCTCTGGAATGGACTGAGACATCTGGGGGACTCTTGGAATGGTGGCACGGCCCTGGAGTTCCTCTCGCCGTTCCTGTTGAGAGGGCCTCCTCTTGAGATGCGAAGGGAAGGCTGGGAACTCTTTTCCTACGAAGCATTGAAAGGATCCCTCATCTCAAGCTACGAGGCGGAAACAGGGCTCCTCTGGATGTGGGCGGGACCCTCGTGTTTCCTCTCGAGTGGAGACCGATATGTAGGGGAACTTCTTAATGTGCACCAAGGGTGTGAAGGACCCTTTCAAAGTTCCAGAGGTGAGGTGTGATCAGCCTAGAGACGTCATAGCGGAAATGGGCCTCATCTTGCCTGGAGGGGAGAACCTCCTGGATTTTCTCGAGTTGCGTCAGGTCTTCTCGAGTTACGACGGGGACCTCAGGGACCCGCACTGGTGGCCGCAGGAAAGGCCAGTCCCCATGCGAGTTGCTAGGGGCCATCTCGGGATTGCTCTCCGGTGCATGCCGAGGCCTAAGACCTTGTGTGGAGTCGGGGCCGGAATCTGAGGATTCTTGTCCAGTGTTGCCATGGATCTTGGGGTGCTTCTGAGTCTCCCCAGGGGAGTCAGGCCTCGTCCGTAGTCGGGGCATGCACGTGCGCTTTCCTACCGAGCTGCAGCAGTAGTGTCATGCTTCCTGTCACGTGGATCAAGGGATCCGTGGCTTTCCCTCGAGGCTTTCCCACGAGGCTTTCGCACAGGCCTGGCCACGTGCCACCTTGGTGTGAGTCGATCCTCGGCGTGAAAGACGAGCCGGTGAAGGGAAAAGAGGTTCCTCTGGAATGGACTGAGACATCTGGGGGACCCTTGGAATGGTGGCACAACTCTGGAGTATCTCTCGCCGTTCCTGTTTATAGGGCCTCCTCTTGAGATGCGACGGAAAGGCCGGGAACCTTGCCCAACGAAGCAGGGAAAGGATCCCTCATCTCGAGCTACGAGGCAGAAACGGGGCACCTCTGGATGTGGATGGACCCTCCTGTTTCCTCTCGAGTGGAGACGGGTATGTCGGGGAACTTCTTGATTTGCACCAAGGGTGTGAAGGACCCTTTCGAAGTTCGAGAGCTGAGGTGTGATCAGCCTCGAGACGCCTCAGCGGAAATGGGCCTCATCTCACCTGGAGGAGAGAACTTCCTGGATTTTCTTGAGTTGCGGCAGGTCTTCTCGAGTTACGACGGGGACCTCAGGGACCCGCTCTGGTGTCCTCAGGAAAGGCCAGTCCCCATGCGAGTTGCTAGGGGCCCTCTCGGGATTCCTCTCCCGTCCATGCCGGGGCCTAAGACCTTGTGTGGAGTAGGTGCCGGAACCTGAGGATTCCTGTCCAGTGTTGCCATGGATCTTGGGGTGCTTCTGAGTCTCCCCAGGGGAGTCAGGCCTCGTCTCGTGTGGGGGCATGCACGTGCGCGATCCTCCCGAGCTGCAGCAGTAGTGTCACGCTTCCTGTCACGTGGATCAAGGGATTTGTGGCTTTCCCTCGAGGCTTTCCCACGAGGCTTTCCCACAGGGTTGTGCCACATGCCACCTTGGTTTGAGTCGATCCTCGGCGTGAAAGACGAGCCGGTGACGGGAAACGAGGTTCCTCTGGAATGGACTGAGACAACTGGGGAACTTTTGGAATGGTGGCAGGACCGTGGAGTTCCTTTCGCCATTCCTGTTGAGAGGGCCTCCTCTTGAGTTGCTACGGGAAGGCCGGGAACTCTTTCCCGAGCAAGCAGGGAAAGGATCCCTCATCCTGAGCTACGAGTCGGAAACGGGGCTCCTCTGGATGTGGCCGGGAGCCCCGTCTTTCCTATCGAGTGGAGACGGTTATGTCGGGGAACTTCTTGATTTGCACCAAGGGTGTGAAGGACCCTTTCGAAGTTCCGGAGGTGAGGTGTGATCAGCCTCGAGACGCCTCAGCGGAAATGGGCCTCATCTCGCCTGGAGGGGAGAACCTGCTGGATTTTCTCGAGTTGCGGCAGGTCTTCTCGAGTTAGGACGGGGAAAACATGGACCAGCTCTGGTGGCCGCAGGAAAATTCAGTCCCCATGCGAGTTGCTAGGGGCCCTCTCGGGATTCCTCTCCCGTCCATGCCGGGGCCTAAGACCTTGTGTGGAGTCGGGGCTGGAACCTGAGGATTCCTCTCCAGTGTTGCCATGGATCTTGGGGTGCTTCTGAGTCTCCCCAGGGGAGTCAGGCCTCGTCTCGAATGGGGGCATGCACGTGCGCTTTCCTCCCGAGCTGCAGCAGTAGTGTCACGCTTCCTGTCACGTGGATCAAAGCATCTGTGGCTTTCCCTCGAGGCTTTCCCTCGAGGCTTTCCCACGAGGCTTTCCCACAGGGCTGTGCCACGTGCCACCTTTGTGTGAGTCGATCCTCGGCGTGAAAGACGAGCCGGTGAAGGGAAAAGAGGTTCCTCTGGAATGGACTGAGACATCTGGGGGACACTTGGAATGGTGGCACGACCCTGGAGTTCCTCTCGCCGTTCCTGTTGAGAGGGCCTCCTCTTGAGATGCGACGGGAAGGCCGGGAACTCTTTCCCGACGAAGCAGGGAAAGCATCCCTCATCTCGAGCTACGAGGCAGAAACGGGGCTCCTCTGGATGTGGGCGGAACCCTCGTGTTTCCTCTCAAGTGGAGACGGGTATGTCGGGGAACTTCTTGATTTGCACCAAGGGTGTGAAGGACCCTTTCGAAGTTCCAGAGGTGAGTTGTGATCAGCCTCGGGACGCCTCAGCGGAAATGGGCCTCATCTCGCCTGGAGGGGAGAACCTCCTGGATTTTCTCGAGTTGCGGCAGGTCTTCTCGAGTTACGACGGGGACCCAGGGACCCGCTCTGGTGGCCTCAGGAAAGGCCAGTCCCCATGCGAGTTGCTAGGGGCCCTCTCGGGATTCCTCTGCCGTCGATGCCGCGGCCTAAGACCTTGTGTGGAGTCGGGTCCAGAGCCTTAGGTTTCCTCTCCAGTGTGGCCATGGTTTTGGGGTGCTTCTGAGTCTCCCCAGGGGAGTCAGGCCTCGTCTCGAGTGGGGGAATGCACGTGCACTTTCCTCCCGAGCTGCAGCAGTAGTGTCACGCTTCCTGTCACGTGGATCAGGGGATCTGTGTCTTTCCCTCTAGGCTTTCCCTCGAGGCTTTTCCAAGAGGTTTTCCAACAGGGCTGTGCCACGTGCCACCTTGGTGTGAGTCGATCCTCGACGTGAAAGACGAGCCGGTGAAGGAAAAAGAGGTTCCTCTGGAATGGACTCAGACATCTGGGGGACTCTTGGAATGGTGGCACGACCCTGGAGTTCCTCTCGCCATTCCTGTTGAGAGGGCCTCCTCTTGAGATGCGTCGGGAACGCCGGGAACTCTTTCCCGACGAACCAGAAAAAGGATCCATCATCTGGAGCTACGAGGCGGAAACGGGGCACCTCTGGATGTGGGCGGGACCCTCGTGTTTCCTCTCGAGTGGAGACGGGTATGTCGGGGAACTTCTTGATTTGCACCAAGGGTGTGAAGGACCCTATCGAAGTTCCAGAGGTAAGGTGTGATCAGCCTCGAGACGCCTCAGCGGAAATGGGCTTCATCTCGCCTGGAGGGGAGAACCTGCTGTATTTTCTCGAGTTGCGGCAGGTCTTTTCGAGTTACGACGGGGACAACAGAGACCAACACTGGTGGCCTCAGGAAAATCCAGTCCCCATGTGAGTTGCTAGGGGCCATCTCGGGATTCCTCTCCCGTCCATGCCGGGGCCTAAGACCTTGTGTGGAGTCAGGACTGGAACCTGAGGATTCCTCTCCAGTGTTGCCATGGATCTTGGGGTGCTTCTGAGTCTCACCAGGGGAGTCAGGCCTCGTCTCGAGTGGGGGCATGCACGTGCGCTTTCCTCCCGAGCTGCAGCAGTAGTGTCACGCTTTCTGTCACGTGGATCAAGGGATCTGTGGCTTTCCTTCGAGGCTTTCCCTCAGGCTTTCCCACGAGGCTTTCCCACAGGGCTGTGCCACGTGCCACCTTGGTGTGAGTCGATCATCGGCGTGAAAGACGAGCCGGTGAAGGGAAAAGAGTTTCCTCTGGAAAGGACTGAGACATCTGGGGGACTCTTGGAATGGTGGCACGACCCTGGAGTTCCTCTCGCCGTTCCTATTGAGAGGGCCTCCTCTTGAGATGCGACGGGAAGGCCGGGAACTCTTTCCCGAGGAAGCAGGGAAAGGATCCCTCATCTCGAGCTACGAGGCGGAAACGGGGCTCCTCTGGATGTGGGCGGGAACCTCGTGTTTCGTCTCCAGTGGAGACGGGTAGGTCGAGGAACTTCTTGATTTGCACCAAGGGTGTGAAGGACCCTTTCGACGTTCCAGAGGTGAGGTGTGATGAGCATCGAGACGTTTCAGCGGAAAAGGGCCTTATCTCGCCTGGAGGGGAGAACCTCCTGGATTTTCTCGAGTTGCGGCACGTCTTCTCGAGTTACGACGGGGACCTCAGGGACCCGCTCTGGTGGCCTCAGGAAAGGCCACTCCCCATTCGAGTTGCTAGCGGCCATCTCGGGATTCCTCTCCCGTCCATGCCAGGGCCTAAGACCTTGTGTGGAGTCGGGGCCAGAACCTGAGGATTCCTCTCCAGTGTAGTCATGGATTTTGGGGTGCCTCTGAGTCTCCCCAGGGGAGTCAGGCCTCGTCTCGAGCTGGGGCATGCCCGTGCGCTTTCCTCCCGTGCTGCAGCACTAGTGTCACGCTTCCTGGCACGTCTATCATGGGATCTGGGGCTTTCGCTCGAGGCTTTCCCTCAAGGCTTTCCCAAGAGGCTTTCCCACAGGGCTGTGCCACGTGCCACCTTGGTGTGAGTCGATCCTCGGCGTGAAAGACGAGCCGGTGAAGGGAAAAGAGGTTCCTCTGGAATGGACTGAGACATCTGGGGGACTCTTGAAATGGTGGCATGACCCTGGAGTTCCTCTCGCCGTTCCTGTTGAGAGGGCTTCCTCTTGAGATGCGACGGGTTCGCCGGGAACTCATTCCCGACGAAGCAGGGAAAGGATCCCTCATCTCGAGCTACGAGGTGGAAACGGGGCACCTCTGGATGTGGGCGGGACCCTCGTGTTTCCTCCTGAGTGGAGACGGGTATGTCGGGGAACTTCTTGATTTGCACCAAGGGTGTGAAGGACCCTTTCGAAGTTGGAGAGGTGAGGTGTGATCAGCCTCGAGACGCCTCAGCGGAAATGGGCCTCATCTCGCCTGGAGGGGAGAACCTCCTGGATGTTGTCGAGTTGCGTCAGGTCTTCTCGAGTTACGACGGGGACCTCAGGGACACGCTCTGGTGGCCTCAGGAAAGGCCAGTCCCCATGCGACTTGCTACGGGCCATCTCGAGATTCTTCTCCCGTCCATGCCGGGGCCTAAGACCTTGTTTGGAGTCAGGGCCGGAACCAGAAGATTCCTCTCCAGTGTTGCCTTGGATCTTTGGGTCCTTCTGAGTCTCCCCAGAGGAGTCAGGCCTCGTCTCGAGTGGGAGCCTGCACGTGCGCTTTCCTCCCGAGCTGCAGCACTAGTGTCACGCTTCTTGTCACGTGGATCAGGGGATCTGTGTCTTTCCCTCTAGGCTTTCCCTCGAGGCTTTTCCAAGAGGCTTTCCAACAGTGCTGTGCCACGTGCCACCTTGGTGTGAGTCGATCCTCGGCGTGAAAGGCGAGCCGGTGAAGGAAAAAGAGGTTCCTCTGGAATGGACTGAGACATCTGGGGCACTCTTGGAATGGTGGCACGAACCTGGAGTTCCTCTCGCCGTTCCTGTTGAGAGGGCCTCCTCTTGAGATGCGATGGGAACGCCGGGAACTCTTTCCCGACGACCCAGGGAAAGGATCCATCATCTGGAGCGACGAGGCGGAAACGGGGCACCTCTGGATGTGGGCGGGACCCTCGTGTTTCCTCTCGAGTGGAGACGGGTATGTCGGGGAACTTCTTGATTTGCACCAAGGGTGTGAAGGACCCTATCGAAGTTCCAGAGGTAAGGTGTGATCAGCCTCGAGACGCCTTAGCGGAAATGGGCCTCATCTCGCCTGGAGGGGAGAACCTCCTGGATTTTCTCGAGTTGCGGCAGGTCTTCTCGAGTTACGACGGGGACAACAGGGACCAACACTGGTGGCCTCAGGAAAATGCAGTCCCGATGTGAATTGCTAGGGGCCATCTCGGGATTCCTCTCCCGTCCATGCCGGGGCCTAAGACCTTGTGTGGAGTCGGGCCTGGAACCTGAGGATTCCTCTCCAGTGTTGCCATGAATCTTGGTGTGATTCTGAGTCTCCCCAGGGGAGTCAGGCCTCGTCTCGAGTGGGGGCATGCACGTGCGCTTTCCTCCCGAGCTACAGCAGTAGTGTCACGCTTGCTGTCACGTGGATCAAGGGATCTGTGGCTTTCCCTCGAGGCTTTCCCACAGGGCTGTGCCATGTGCCACCTTGTTGTGAGTCGATCCTCGCCGTGAAAGACGAGCCTGTGAAGGGAAAAGAGGTTCCTCTGGAATGGACTGAGACATCTGGGGGACTCTTGGAATGGTGGCACGACCCTGGAGATCCTCTCGCCATTCCTGTTCAGAGGGCCTCCTCTTGAAATGCGACGGGAACGCCGGGAACTCTTTCCCGAGAAAGCAGGGAAAGGATCCCTCATCTCGAGCTACGAGGCGGAAACGGGGCTCCTCTGGATGTGGGCGGCACCCTCGTGTTTCCTCTCGAGTGGAGACGGGTATTTTGGGGATCTTCTTGATTTACACCAGGGTGGGAAAGACCGTTTCGAAGTTCTAGAGGTGAGGTGTGATCAGCCTCCAGACGCCTCAACGGAAATGGGCCTCATCTCGCCTGAAGGGGAGAACCTCCTGGATTTTCTCGAGTTGCGGCCAGTCTTCTCGAGTTTCGACGGGGCTCAGGGACCCACTCTGGTGGCCTCAGGAAAGGCCAGTCCCCATGTGAGTTGCTAGGGACCAACTCGGGATTCCTCTCCCGTCCTTGCCGAGGACTAAGTCCTTGTGTGGAGTCGGGGCCAGAACCTGAGGATCCCTCTCCAGTGTTGCCATGGATTTTGCGGTGTTTCTGAGTCTCCCCAGGGGAGTTAGGCATCGTCTCGTGTTGGGGCTTGCGCGTGCGCTTTCCTCCCGAGGAGCAGCAGTAGTGTCACGCTTCCTGTCACGTGGATCAAGCGATCTGTGGCTTTCCCTCCAGGCTTTCCCTCGAGGCTTTCCCATGAGGCTGTCCCACAGGGCTGTGCCACGTGCCACCTTGCTGTCAGTCTATCCTCGGCGTGAAAGACGAGCGGGTGAAGGGAAAACACGTTCCTCTGGAATGGACTGAGACATCTGGACGACTCTTGGAATGGTGGCACGACCCTGGAGTTCCTCTCGCCGTTCCTGTTGAGAGGGCCTCCTCTTGAGATGCGTCGGGAATGCCGGGAACTCTTTCCCGACGGAGCAGGGAAAGGATTCCTCATCTCGAGCTACGAGGCGGAAACGGGGCTCCTCTGGATGTGGGCGGGACCCTCGTGTTTCCTCTCGAGTGGAGACGGGTATGTCGGGGAACTTCTTGATTTGCACCAAAGGTGTGAAGGACCCTTTCGAAGTTCCAGAGGTGAGGTGTGATCAGCCTCGAGACGCCTCACCGGAAATGGGCCTCATTTGGCCTGGAGGGGAGAATCTCCTGGATTTTCTCGAGTTGCGGCAGGTCTTCTCGAGTTACGACGGGGACCTCAGGGACCCGCTCTGGTTGCCTCAGGAAAGGCCAGTCCCCATGCGAGTTGCAAGGGGCCATCTCGGGATACATATCCCGTCCATGCCGGGGCCTAAGACCTTGTGTGGAGTCGGGGCCGGAACCTGAGGATTACTCTCCAGTGTTGCCATGGATCTTGGGGTGCTTCTGAGTCTCCCCAGGGGACTCAGGCATGGTTTCGAGTGGGGGCATGCACGTGCGCTTTCCTCCCGAGCTGCAGCAGTAGTGTCACGCTTCCTGTCACGTGGATCAAGGGTTCTGTGGCTTCCCTTGAGGCTTTCCCTCGAGGCTTTCCCTCGAACCTTTCCCACGAGGCTTTCCCCCAGGGCTGTGCCACGTGCCACCTTGGTGTGAGTCGATCCTCGGAGTGAAAGAAGAGCCTGTGAAGGGAAAAGAGGTTCCTGTGGAATGGACTGAGACATCTGGGGGACTCTTGGAATGGTGGCACGACCCTGGAGTTCCTCTCTCCGTTCCTGTTAGAGGGCCTCCTCTTGAGATGCCACGGGAAGGCCGGGAACTCTTTCCCGACGAAGCAGGGAAAGGAACCCTCATCTCGAGCTACGAGGCGGAAACGGGGCTCCTCTGGATGTGGGGGGGACCCTCGTGTTTCCTCTCGAGTGGAGACGGGTATGTCGGGGAACTTCTTGCTTTGCACCAAGGGTGTGAAGGACACTTTCGAAGTTCCAGAGGTGAGGTGTGATCAGCCTCGAGACGCCTCAGCGGAAATGGGCCTCATCTCGCCTGGAGGGGAGAACCTTCTGGATTTTCTCCAGTTGCGGCAGATCTTCTCGAGTTACGACGAGGACCACAGCGACCCGCTCTGGTTGCCTCAGGAAAGGCCAGTCCCCATGCGAGTTGCTAGCGGCCATCTCAGGATTCCTCTCCCGTCCATGCCGGGGCCTAAGACCTTGTGTGGAGTCGGGCCTGGAACCTGAGAATTCCTCTCCAGTGTTGCCATGAATCTTGGTGTGATTCTGAGTCTCCCCAGGGGAGTCAGGCCTCGTCTCGAGTTGGGGCATGCACGTGCGCTTTCCTCCCGAGCTACAGCAGTAGTGT
The DNA here is from genome assembly GCF_023091745.1 of Budorcas taxicolor. NCBI lineage: Eukaryota > Metazoa > Chordata > Mammalia > Artiodactyla > Bovidae > Budorcas > Budorcas taxicolor. The sequence continues at coordinate 64,443,335 of NC_068910.1, forward strand.
CACGCTTGCTGTCACGTGGATCAAGGGATCTGTGGCTTTCCCTCGAGGCTTTCCCACAGGGCTGTGCCACGTGCCACCTTGTTGTGAGTCGATCCTCGCCGTGAAAGACGAGCCTGTGAAGGGAAAAGAGGTTCCTCTGGAATGGACTGAGACATCTGGGGGACTCTTGGAATGGTGGCACGACCCTGGAGATCCTCTCGCCATTCCTGTTCAGAGGGCCTCCTCTTGAAATGCGACGGGAACGCCAGGAACTCTTTCCCGAGAAAGCAGGGAAAGGATCCCTCATCTCGAGCTACGAGGCGGAAACGGGGCTCCTCTGGATGTGGGCGGCACCCTCGTGTTTCCTCTCGAGTGGAGACGGGTATTTTGGGGATCTTCTTGATTTACACCAGGGTGGGAAAGACCGTTTCGAAGTTCTAGAGGTGAGGTGTGATCAGCCTCCAGACGCCTCAACGGAAATGGGCCTCATCTCGCCTGGAGGAGAGAACCTCCTGGATTTTCTCGAGTTGCGGCCAGTCTTCTCGAGTTTCGACGGGGCTCAGGGACCCACTCTGGTGGCCTCAGGAAAGGCCAGTCCCCATGTGAGTTGCTAGGGACCAACTCGGGATTCCTCTCCCGTCCTTGCCGAGGACTAAGTCCTTGTGTGGAGTCGGGGCCGGAACCTGAGGATCCCTCTCCAGTGTTGCCATGGATTTTGCGGTGTTTCTGAGTCTCCCCAGGGGAGTTAGGCATCGACTCGTGTTGGGGCTTGCACGTGCGCTTTCCTCCCGAGGAGCAGCAGTAGTGTCACGCTTCCTGTCACGTGGATCAAGCGATCTGTGGCTTTCCCTCCAGGCTTTCCCTCGAGGCTTTCCCACGAGGCTTTCCCACAGGGCTGTGCCACGTGCCACCTTGCTGTCAGTCTATCCTCGGCGTGAAAGACGAGCGGGTGAAGGGAAAACACGTTCCTCTGGAATGGACTGAGACATCTGGACGACTCTTGGAATGGTGGCACGACCCTGGAGTTCCTCTCGCCGTTTCTGTTGAGAGGGCCTCCTCTTGAGATGCGTCGGGAATGCCGGGAACTCTTTCCCGACGGAGCAGGGAAAGGATTCCTCATCTCGAGCTACGAGGCGGAAACGGGGCTCCTCTGGATGTGGGCGGGACCCTCGTGTTTCCTCTCGAGTGGAGACGGGTATGTCGGGGAACTTCTTGATTTGCACCAAAGGTGTGAAGGACCCTTTCGAAGTTCCAGAGGTGAGGTGTGATCAGCCTCGAGACGCCTCACCGGAAATGGGCCTCATTTGGCCTGGAGGGGAGAATCTCCTGGATTTTCTCGAGTTGCGGCAGGTCTTCTCGAGTTATGACGGGGACCTCAGGGACCCGCTCTGGTGGCCTCAGGAAAGGCCAGTCCCCATGCGAGTTGAAAGGGGCCATCTCGGGATACCTATCCCGTCCATGCCGGGGCCCAAGACCTTGTGTGGAGTCGGGGCCGGAACCTGAGGATTACTCTCCAGTGTTGCCATGGATCTTGGGGTGCTTCTGAGTCTCCCCAGGGGACTCAGGCATGGTTTCGAGTGGGGGCATGCACGTGCGCTTTCCTCCCGAGCTGCAGCAGTAGTGTCACGCTTCCTGTCACGTGGATCAAGGGTTCTGTGGCTTCCCTTGAGGCTTTCCCTCGAGGCTTTCCCTCGAACCTTTCCCACGAGGCTTTCCCCCAGGGCTGTGCCACGTGCCACCTTGGTGTGAGTCGATCCTCGGCGTGAAAGACGAGCCTGTGAAGGGAAAAGAGGTTCCTGTGGAATGGACTGAGACATCTGGGGGACTCTTGGAATGGTGGCACGACCCTGGAGTTCCTCTCTCCGTTCCTGTTAGAGGGCCTCCTCTTGAGATGCGACGGGAAGGCCGGGAACTCTTTCCCGACGAAGCAGGGAAAGGAACCCTCATCTCGAGCTACGAGGCGGAAACGGGGCTCCTCTGGATGTGGGGGGGACCCTCGTGTTTCCTCTCGAGTGGAGACGGGTATGTCGCGGAACTTCTTGCTTTGCACCAAGGGTGTGAAGGACACTTTCGAAGTTCCAGAGGTGAGGTGTGATCAGCCTCGAGACGCCTCAGCGGAAATGGGCCTCATCTCGCCTGGAGGGGAGAACCTCCTGGATTTTCTCCAGTTGCGGCAGATCTTCTCGAGTTACGACGAGGACCTCAGCGACCCGCTCTGGTTGCCTCAGGAAAGGCCAGTCCCCATGCGAGTTGCTAGGGGCCATCTCAGGATTCCTCTCGCGTCCATGCCGGGGCCTAAGACCTTGTGTGGAGTCGGGCCTGGAACCTGAGAATTCCTCTCCAGTGTTGCCATGAATCTTGGTGTGATTCTGAGTCTCCCCAGGGGAGTCAGGCCTCGTCTCGAGTTGGGGCATGCACGTGCGCTTTCCTCCCGAGCTACAGCAGTAGTGTCACGCTTGCTGTCACGTGGATCAAGGGATCTGTGGCTTTCCCTCGAGGCTTTCCCACAGGGCTGTGCCACGTGCCACCTTGTTGTGAGTCGATCCTCGCCGTGAAAGACGAGCCTGTGAAGGGAAAAGAGGTTCCTCTGGAATGGACTGAGACATCTGGGGGACTCTTGTAATGGTGGCACGACCCTGGAGATCCTCTCGCCATTCCTGTTCAGAGGGCCTCCTCTTGAAATGCGACGGGAACGCCGGGAACTCTTTCCGGAGAAAGCAGGGAAAGGATCCCTCATCTCGAGCTACGAGGCGGAAACGGGGCTCCTCTGGATGTGGGCGGCACCCTCGTGTTTCCTCTCGAGTGGAGACGGGTATTTTGGGGATCTTCTTGATTTACACCAGGGTGGGAAAGACCGTTTCGAAGTTCTAGAGGTGAGGTGTGATCAGCCTCCAGACGCCTCAACGGAAATGGGCCTCATCTCGCCTGGAGGGGAGAACCTCCTGGATTTTCTCGAGTTGCGGCCAGTCTTCTCGAGTTTCGACGGGGCTCAGGGACCCACTCTGGTGGCCTCAGGAAAGGCCAGTCCCCATGTGAGTTGCTAGGGACCAACTCGGGATTCCTCTCCCGTCCTTGCCGAGGACTAAGTCCTTGTGTGGAGTCGGGGCCGGAACCTGAGGATCCCTCTCCAGTGTTGCCATGGATTTTGCGGTGTTTCTGAGTCTCCCCAGGGGAGTTAGGCATCGTCTCGTGTTGGGGCTTGCACGTGCGCTTTCCTCCCGAGGAGCAGCAGTAGTGTCACGCTTCCTGTCACGTGGATCAAGCGATCTGTGGCTTTCCCTCCAGGCTTTCCCTCGAGGCTTTCCCACGAGGCTTTCCCACAGGGCTGTGCCACGTGCCACCTTGCTGTCAGTCTATCCTCGGCGTGAAAGACGAGCGGGTGAAGGGAAAACACGTTCCTCTGGAATGGACTGAGACATCTGGACGACTCTTGGAATGGTGGCACGACCCTGGAGTTCCTCTCGCCGTTCCTGTTGAGAGGGCCTCCTCTTGAGATGCGTCGGGAATGCCGGGAACTCTTTCCCGACGGAGCAGGGAAAGGATTCCTCATCTCGAGCTACGAGGCGGAAACGGGGCTCCTCTGGATGTGGGCGGGACCCTCGTGTTTCCTCTCGAGTGGAGACGGGTATGTCGGGGAACTTCTTGATTTGCACCAAAGGTGTGAAGGACCCTTTCGAAGTTCCAGAGGTGAGGTGTGATCAGCCTCGAGACGCCTCACCGGAAATGGGCCTCATTTGGCCTGGAGGGGAGAATCTCCTGGATTTTCTCGAGTTGCGGCAGGTCTTCTCGAGTTACGACGGGGACCTCAGGGACCCGCTCTGGTTGCCTCAGGAAAGGCCAGTCCCCATGCGAGTTGCTAGGGGCCATCTCGGGATACCTATCCCGTCCATGCCGGGGCCTAAGACCTTGTGTGGAGTCGGGGCCGGAACCTGAGGATTACTCTCCAGTGTTGCCATGGATCTTGGGGTGCTTCTGAGTCTCCCCAGGGGACTCAGGCATGGTTTCGAGTGGGGGCATGCACGTGCGCTTTCCTCCCGAGCTGCAGCAGTAGTGTCACGCTTCCTGTCACGTGGATCAAGGGTTCTGTGGCTTCCCTTGAGGCTTTCCCTCGAGGCTTTCCCTCGAGCCTTTCCCACGAGGCTTTCCCCCAGGGCTGTGCCACGTGCCACCTTGGTGTGAGTCGATCCTCGGCGTGAAAGACGAGCCTGTGAAGGGAAAAGAGGTTCCTGTGGAATGGACTGAGACATCTGGGGGACTCTTGGAATGGTGGCACGACCCTGGAGTTCCTCTCGCCGTTCCTGTTGAGAGGGCCTCCTCTTGAGATGCGACGGGAATGCCGGGAACTCTTTCCCGACGGAGCAGGGAAAGGATTCCTCATCTCGAGCTACGAGGCGGAAACGGGGCTCCTCTGGATGTGGGCGGGACCCTCGTGTTTCCTCTCGAGTGGAGACGGGTGTGTCGGGGAACTTCGTGATTTGCACCAAGGGTGTGAAGGACCCTTTCGAAATTCCAGAGGTGAGGTGTGATCAGCCTCGAGACGCCTCACCGGAAATGGGCCTCATTTGGCCTGGAGGGGAGAATCTCCTGGATTTTCTCGAGTTGCAGCAGGTCTTCTCCAGTTACGACGGGGTCCTCAGGGACCCGCTCTGGTGGCCTCAGGAAAGGCCAATCCCCATGCGAGTTGCTAGGGGCCATCTCGGGATCCCTCTCCCGTCCATGCCGGAGCCTAAGACCTTGTGTGGCGTCGGGGCCGGAACTTGAGGATTCCTCTCCATTGTTGTCATGGATTTTGGGGTGCTTCTGAGTCTCCCCAGGGGAGTCAGGCCTCGTCTCGAGTGGGTGCATGCATGGGCACTTTCCTCCCCAGCTGCAGCAGTAGTATCACGCTTCCTGTCACGTGGATCAAGGGATCTGTGGCTTTCCATCGTGGCTTTCCTCGAGGCTTTCCCCCAGGGCTGTGCCACGTGCCACCTTGGTGTGAGTCGATCCTCGGCGTGAAAGACGAGCCTGTGAAGGGAAAAGAGGTTCCTCTGGAATGGACTGAGACATCTGGGGGACTCTTGGAATGGTGGCACGACCCTGGAGTTCCTCTCGCCCTTCCTGTTCAGAGGGCCTCCTCTTGAGATGCGACGGGAACGCCGGGAACTCTTTCCCGACGGAGCAGGGAAAGGATTCCTCATCTCGAGCTAGGAGGGGGAAACGGGGCTCCTCTGGATGTGGGCGGCACCCTCGTGTTTCCTCTCGAGTGGAGACGGGTATGTTGGGGATCTTCTTGATTTACACCAAGGGTGTGAAAGTCCGTTTCGAAGTTCCAGAGGTGAGGTGTGATCAGCCTCCAGACGCCTCAGCGGAAATGGGCCTCATCTCGCCTGGAGGGGAGAACCTCCTGGATTTTCTCGAGTTGCGGCCAGTCTTCTCGAGTTACGACGGGGACCTCAGGGACCCGCTCTGGTGGCCTCAGGAAAGGACAATCCCCATGCGAGTTGCTAGAGACCATCTCGGGATTCCGCTCCCGTCCTTGCCGGGGCCTAAGTCCTTGTGTGGAGTCGGGTCGGAACCTGAGGATCCCTCTCCAGTGTTGCCATGGATCTTGAGGTGTTTCTGAGTCTCCCCAGGGGAGTTAGGCGTCGTCTCGTGTTGGGACTTGCACGTGGGCTTTCCTCCCGAGGAGCAGCAGTAGTTTCACGCTTCCTGTCACGTGGATCAAGGGATCTGTGGCTTTCCCTCGAGGCTTTCCCACAGGGCTGTGCCACGTGCCACCTTGCTGTCAGTCGATCCTCGGCGTGAAAGACGAGCCGGTGAAGGGAAAAAAGGTTCCTCTGGAATGGACTAGGACATCTGGGCGACTCTTGGAATGGTGGCACTACCCTGGAGTTCCTCTCGCCGTTCCTGTTGAGAGGGCCTCCTCTTGAGATGCGACGGGAATGCCGGGAACTCTATCCCGACGGAGCAGGGAAAGGATTCCTCATCTCGAGCTACGAGGCGGAAACGGGGCTCCTCTGGATATGGGCGGGACCCTCGTGTTTCCTCTCGAGTGGAGACGGGTATGTTGGGGATCTTCTTGATTTACACCAAGGGTGTGAAATACCGTTTCGAAGTTCCAGAGGTGAGGTGTGATCAGCCTCCAGACGCCTCAGCGGAAATGGGCCTCATCTCGCCTGGTGGGGAGAACCTCCTGGATTTTCTCGAGTTGCGGCAGGTCTTCTCGAGTTATGACGGGGACCTCAGAGACCCGCTCTGGTTGCCTCTGGAAAGGCCAGTGCCCATGCGAGTTGCTAGGGGCCATCTCGGGATACCTATCCCGTCCATGCCGGGGCCTAAGTCCTTGTGTGGAGTCGGGGCCGGAACCTGAGGATTCCTCTCCAGTGTTGCCATGGACCTTGGGGTGCTTCTGAGTCTCCCCAGGGCACTCAGGCATCGTTTGGAGTGGGGGCATGCACGTGCGCTTTCCTCCCGAGCTGCAGCAGTAGTGTCACGCTTCCTGTCACGTGGATCAAGGGATCTGTGGCTTCCCTTGAGGCTTTTCCTCAAGGCTTTCCCTCGAGCCTTTCCCACGAGGCTTTCCCCCAGGGCTGTGCCACGTGCCACCTTGGTGTGAGTCGATCCTCGGCGTGAAAGACGAGCCTTTGAAGGGAAAAGAGGTTCCTCTGGAATGTACTGAGACATCTGGGGGACTCTTGGAATGGTGGCACCACCCTGGAGTTCCTCTCGCCCTTCCTGTTGAGAGGGCCTCCTCTTGAGATGCGACGGGAACGCCGGAACTCTTTCCCGACGGAGCAGGGAAAGGATTCCTCATCTCGAGCTATGAGGCGGAAACGGGGCTCCTCTGGATGTGGGCGGCACCCTCGTGTTTCCTCTCGAGTGGAGACGGGTATGTTGGGGATCTTCTTGATTTATACCAAGGGTGTGAAAGACCGTTTCGAAGTTCCAGAGGTGAGATGTGATCAGCCACCAGACGCCTCAGCGGAAATGGGCCTCATCTCGCCTGGAGGGGAGAACCTCCTGGATTTTCTCGAGTTGCGGCCAGTCTTCTCGAGTTTCGACGGGGCTCAGGGACCCACTCTGGTGGCCTCAGGAAAGGCCAGTCCCCATGTGAGTTGCTAGGGACCAACTCGGGATTCCTCTCCCGTCCTTGCCGAGGCCTAAGTCCTTGTGTGGAGTCGGGGCCGGAACCTGAGGATCCCTCTACAGTGTTGCCATGGATTTTGCGGTGTTTCTGAGTCTCCCCAGGGGAGTTAGGCATCGTCTCGTGTTGGGGCTTGCACGTGCGCTTTCCTCCCGAGGAGCAGCAGTAGTGTCACGCTTCCTGTCACGTGGATCAAGCGATCTGTGGCTTTCCCTCCAGGCTTTCCCTCGAGGCTTTCCCACGAGGCTTTCCCACAGGGCTGTGCCACGTGCCACCTTGCTGTCAGTCTATCCTCGGCGTGAAAGACGAGCCGGTGAAGGGAAAACACGTTCCTCTGGAATGGACTGAGACATCTGGACGACTCTTGGAATGGTGGCACGACCCTGGAGTTCCTCTCGCCGTTCCTCTTGAGAGGGCCTCCTCTTGAGATGCGTCGGGAATGCCGGGAACTCTTTCCCGACGGAGCAGGGAAAGGATTCCTCATCTCGAGCTACGAGGCGGAAACGGGGCTCCTCTGGATGTGGGCGGGACCCTCGTGTTTCCTCTCGAGTGGAGACGGGTATGTCGGGGAACTTCTTGATTTGCACCAAAGGTGTGAAGGACCCTTTCGAAGTTCCAGAGGTGAGGTGTGATCAGCCTCGAGACGCCTCACCGGAAATGGGCCTCATTTGGCCTGGAGGGGAGAATCTCCTGGATTTTCTCGAGTTGGGGCAGGTCTTCTCGAGTTACGACGGGGACCTCAGGGACCCGCTCTGGTGGCCTCAGGAAAGGCCAGTCCCCATGCGAGTTGCAAGGGGCCATCTCGGGATTCCTCTCCCGTCCATGCCGGGGCCTAAGACCTTTTGTGGCATCGGGGCCGGAACTTGAGGATTCCTCTCCAGTGTTGCCATGGATCTTGGGGTGCTTCTGAGTCTCCCCAGGGGAGTCAGGCCTCGTCTCGAGTGGGTGCATGCACGTGCGCTTTCCTCCTAAGCTGCAGCAGTAGTGTCACGCTTCCTGTCACGTGGATCAAGGGATCTGTGGCTTTCCATCGAGGCTTTCCCTCGAGGCTTTCCCCCAAGGCTGTGCCACGTGCCACCTTGGTGTGAGTCGATCCTCGGCGTGAAAGACGAGCCTGTGAAGGGAAAAGAGGTTCCTCTGGAATGGACTGAGACATCTGGGGGACTCTTGGAATGGTGGCACGACCCTGGAGTTCCTCTCGCCCTTCCTGTTCAGAGGGCCTCCTCTTGAGATGCGACGGGAACGCCGGGAACTCTTTCCCGACGGAGCAGGGAAAGGATTCCTCATCTCGAGCTAGGAGGGGGAAACGGGGCTCCTCTGGATGTGGGCGGCACCCTCGTGTTTCCTCTCGAGTGGAGACGGGTATGTTGGGGATCTTCTTGATTTACACCAAGGGTGTGAAAGTCCATTTCGAAGTTCCAGAGGTGAGGTGTGATCAGCCTCCAGACGCCTCAGTGGAAATGGGCCTCATCTCGCCTGGAGGGGAGAACCTCCTGGATTTTCTCGAGTTGCGGCCAGTCTTCTCGAGTTACGACGGGGACCTCAGGGACCCGCTCTGGTGGCCTCAGGAAAGGACAATCCCCATGCGAGTTGCTAGAGACCATCTCGGGATTCCGCTCCCGTCCTTGCCGGGGCCTAAGTCCTTGTGTGGAGTCGGGGCCGGAACCTGAGGATCCCTCTCCAGTGTTGCCATGGATCTTGCGGTTTTTCTGAGTCTCCCCAGGGGAGTTAGGCGTCGTCTCGTGTTGGGACTTGCACGTGCGCTTTCCTCCCGAGCTGCAGCAGTAGTGTCATGCTTCCTGTCACGTGGATCAAGGGTTCTGTGGCTTCCCTTGAGGCTTTCTCTCGAGGCTTTCCCTCGAACCTTTCCCACGAGGCTTTCCCCCAGGGCTGTGCCACGTGCCACCTTGGTGTGAGTCGATCCTCGGCGTGAAAGACGAGCCTGTGAAGGGAAAAGAGGTTCCTGTGGAATGGACTGAGACATCTGGGGGACTCTTGGAATGGTGGCACGACCCTGGAGTTCCTCTCTCCGTTCCTGTTAGAGGGCCTCCTCTTGAGATGCGACGGGAAGGCCGGGAACTCTTTCCCGACGAAGCAGGGAAAGGAAACCTCATCTCGAGCTACGAGGCGGAAACGGGGCTCCTCTGGATGTGGGGGGGACCCTCGTGTTTCCTCTCGAGTGGAGACGGGTATGTCGGGGAACTTCGTGGTTTGCACCAAGGGTGTGAAGGACCCTTTCGAAGTTCCAGAGGTGAGGTGTGATCAGCCTCGAGACGCCTCACCGGAAATGGGCCTCATTTGGCCTGGAGGGGAGAATCTCCTGGATTTTCTCGAGTTGCAGCAGGTCTTCTCCAGTTACGACGGGGACCTCAGGGACCCGCTCTGGTGGCCTCAGGAAAGGCCAATCCCCATGCGAGTTGCTAGGGGCCATCTCGGGATTCCTCTCCCGTCCATGCCGGGGCCTAAGACGTTGTGTGGCGTCGGGGCCGGAACTTGAGGATTCCTCTCCAGTGTTGTCATGCATTTTGGGGTGCTTCTGAGTCTCCCCAGGGGAGTCAGGCCTCGTCTCGAGTGGGTGCATGCATGGGCGCTTTCCTCCCCAGCTGCAGCAGTAGTATCACGCTTCCTGTCACGTGGATCAAGGGATCTGTGGCTTTCCATCGAGGCTTTCCTCGAGGCTTTCCCCCAGGGCTGTGCCACGTGCCACCTTGGTGTGAGTCGATCCTCGGCGTGAAAGACGAGCCTGTGAAGGGAAAAGAGGTTCCTCTGGAATGCACTGAGATATCTGGGGGACTCTTGGAATGGTGGCACGACCCTGGAGTTCCTCTCGCCCTTCCTGTTCAGAGGGCCTCCTCTTGAGATGCGACGGGAACGCCGGGAACTCTTTCCCGACGGAGCAGGGAAAGGATTCCTCATCTCGAGCTAGGAGGGGGAAACGGGGCTCCTCTGGATGTGGGCGGCACCCTCGTGTTTCCTCTCGAGTGGAGACGGGTATGTTGGGGATCTTCTTGATTTACACCAAGGGTGTGAAAGTCCGTTTCGAAGTTCCAGAGGTGAGGTGTAATCAGCCTCCAGACGCCTCAGTGGAAATGGGCCTCATCTCGCCTGGAGGGGAGAACCTCCTGGATTTTCTCGAGTTGCGGCCAGTCTTCTCGAGATACGACGGGGACCTCAGGGACCCGCTCTGGTGGCCTCAGGAAAGGACAATCCCCATGAGAGTTGCTAGAGACCATCTCGGGATTCCGTTCCCGTCCTTGCCGGGGCCTAAGTCCTTGTGTGGAGTCGGGGCCGGAACCTGAGGATCCCTCTCCAGTGTTGCCATGGATCTTGCGGTGTTTCTGAGTCTCCCCAGGGGAGTTAGGCGTCGTCTCGTGTTGGGACTTGCACGTGCGCTTTCCTCCCGAGGAGCAGCAGTAGTTTCACGCTTCCTGTCACGTGGATCAAGGGATCTGTGGCTTTCCCTCGAGGCTTTCCCACGAGGCTTTCCCACAGGGCTATGCCACGTGCCACCTTGGTGTGAGTCGATCCTCGGCGTGAAAGACGAGCCGGTGAAGGGAAAACACGTTCCTCTGGAATGGACTGAGACATCTGGGGGACTCTTGGAATGGTGGCACCACACTGGAGTTCCTCTCGCCGTTCCTGTTGAGAGGGCCTCCTCTTGAGATGCGACGGGAACGCCGGGAACTCTTTCCCGACGAAGCAGGGAAAGGATCCCTCATCTCCAGCTACGAGGTGGAAACGGGGCTGCTCTGGATGTGGGCGGGACCCTCGTGTTTCCTCTCGAGTGGAGATGGGTATGTAGGGGAACTTCTTGATTTGCACCAAGGGTGTGAAGGACCCATTCGAAGTTCCAGTGTTGAGGTGTGATCAGCCTCGAGACACCTCAGCGGAAATGGGCCTCATCTCGCCTGGAGGGGAGAACCTCCTGGATTTTCTCGAGTTGCGGCAGGTCTTCTCGAGTTACGACGGGGACCTCAGAGACCCGCTCTGGTTGCCTCTGGAAAGGCAAGTGCCCATGCGAGTTGCTAGGGGCCATCTCGGGATACCTATCCCGTCCATGCCGGGGCCTCAGTCCTTGTGTGGAGTCGGGGCCGGAACCTGAGGATTCCTCTCCAGTGTTGCCATGGACCTTGGGGTGCTTCTGAGTCTCCCCAGGGGACTCAGGCATCGTTTGGAGTGGGGGCATGCACGTGCGCTTTCCTCCCGAGCTGCAGCAGTAGTGTCACGCTTCCTGTCACGTGGATCAAGGGATCTGTGGCTTCCCTTGAGGCTTTTCCTCAAGGCTTTCCCTCGAGCCTTTCCCACGAGGCTTTCCCCCAGGGCTGTGCCACGTGCCACCTTGGTGTGAGTCGATCCTCGGCGTGAAAGACGAGCCTTTGAAGGGAAAAGAGGTTCCTCTGGAATGTACTGAGACATCTGGGGGACTCTTGGAATGGTGGCACCACCCTGGAGTTCCTCTCGCCCTTCCTGTTGAGAGGGCCTCCTCTTGAGATGCGACGGGAACGCCGGAACTCTTTCCCGACGAAGCAGGGAAAGGATTCCTCATCTCGAGCTATGAGGCGGAAACGGGGCTCCTCTGGATGTGGGCGGCACCCTCGTGTTTCCTCTCGAGTGGAGACGGGTATGTTGGGGATCTTCTTGATTTATACCAAGGGTGTGAAAGACCGTTTCGAAGTTCCAGAGGTGAGGTGTGATCAGCCACCAGACGCCTCAGCGGAAATGGGCCTCATCTCGCCTGGAGGGGAGAACCTCCTGGATTTTCTCGAGTTGCGGCCAGTCTTCTTGAGTTTCGACGGGGCTCAGGGACCCACTCTGGTGGCCTCAGGAAAGGCCAGTCCCCATGTGAGTTGCTAGGGACCAACTCGGGATTCCTCTCCCGTCCTTGCCGAGGCCTAAGTCCTTGTGTGGAGTCGGGGCCGGAACCTGAGGATCCCTCCCCAGTGTTGCCATGGATCTTGGGGTGCTTCTGAGTCTGCCCAGGGGAGTCAGGCCTCGTCTAGAGTGGGGCATGCACGTGCGCTTTCCTCCCGAGCTGCAGCAGTAGTGTGACGCTTCCTGTCAGGTGGTTCAAGGGATCTGTGGCTTTCCCTCGAGGCTTTCCCTCGAGGCTTTCCCTCGCGGCTTTCCCACGAGTCTTTCCCACAGGGCTGTGCCACGTGCCACCTTGGTGTGAGTCGATCCTCGGCGTCAAACACTAGCCGGTGAAGGGAAAAGAGGTTCCTCTGGAATGGACTGAGACATCTGTGGGACTCTTGGAATGGTGGCACGACCCTGGAGTTCCTCTCGCCGTTCCTGTTGAGAGGGCATCCTCTTGAGTTGCGACGGGAACACCGGGAACTCTTTCCCGACGAAGCAGGGAAAGGATCCCTCATCTCGAGCTACGAGGCGGAAACGGGGCTCCTCTGGATGTGGGCGGCACCCTCGTGTTTCCTGTCTAGTGGAGCCGGGTATATCGGGGAACTTCTTGAAATGCACCAAGGGTGTGAAGGACCCTTTCGAAGTTCCAGAGGTGAGGTGTGATCAGCCTCGAGACGCCTCAGGGGAAATGGGCCTCATCTCGCCTGGAGGGGAGAACCTCCTGGATTTTCTCGAGTTGCAGCAGGTCTTCTCGAGTTACGACGGTGACCTCAGGGACCCTATCTGGTGGCCTCAGGAAAGGCCAGTCCCCCAGCGAGTTGCTAGGGGCCATCTCGGGATTCCTCTCCCGTCGATGCCGGGGCCTAAGACCTTGTGTGGAGTCAGGGCCGGAACCTGAGGATTCCTCTGCAGTGTTGCCATGGATCTTGGGGTGCTTCTGAGTCTCCCCAGGGGAATCAGGCCTCGTCTCGAGTGGGGGCATGCACGAGCGCTTTCCTCCCGAGCTGCAACAGTAGTGTTACGCTTCCTGTCACGTGGATCAAGAGATCTGTGGCTTTCCCTCGAGGCTTTCCCTCGAGGGTTTCCCTCGAGGCTTTCCCACGAGGCTTTCCCACGGGCTGTGCCACCTGCCACCTTGGTGTGAGTCGATCCTCGGCGTGAAAGACGAGCCGGTGAAGGGAAAAGAGGTTCGTCTGGAATGGACTGAGACATCTGTGGGACTCTTGGAATGGTGGCACGACCCTGGAGTTCCTCTCGCCGTTCCTGTTGAGACGGCCTCCTCTTGAGTTGCGACGGGAACGCCGGGAACTCTTTCCCGATGAAGCAGGGAAAGGATCCCTCATCTCGAGCTACGAGGCGGAAACGGGGCTCCTCTGGATGTGGGCGGCACCCTCGTGTTTCCTCTCGAGTGGAGCCGGGTATATCGGGGAACTTCTTGAAATGCACCAAGGGTATGAAGGACCCTTTCGAAGTTCCAGAGGTGAAGTGTGATCAGCCTCGAGACGCCTCAGCGGATATGGGCCTCATCTCGCCTGGAGGGGAGAACCTCCTGGATTTTCTCGAGTTGCGGCAGATCTTCTCGAGTTACGACGGGGACCTCAGGGACCCTCTCTGGTGGCCTCAGGAAAGGCCAGTCCCCATGCGAGTTGTTAGGGGCCATATCGGGATTCCTCTCCCATCGATGTCGGGGCCTAAGACCTTGTGTAGAGTCAGGGCCGGAACCTGAGGATTCCTCTCCAGTGTTGCCATGGATCTTGGGGTGCTTCTGAGTCTCCCCATGTGAGTCAGGCCTCGTCTCGAGTGGGGCCATGCACGTGCGCTTTCCTCCCGACCTGCAGCAGTACTGTCACGCTTCCTGTCACGTGGATCAAGGGATCTGTGGCTTTCCGTCGAGGCTTTCCCACGAGGCTTTCCCACAGGGCTGTGCCACGTGCCACCTTGGTGTGAGTCGATCCTCAGCGTGAAAGACGAGCCGGTGAAGGGAAAAGAGGTTCCTCTGGAATGGACTGAGACATCTGTGGGACTCTTGGAATGGTGGCACGACCCTGGAGTTCCTCTCGCCGTTCCTGTTGAGAGGGCCTCCTCTTGAGATGCGACGGGAATGCCGGGAACTCTTTCCCGACGAAGCAGGGAAAGGATCCCTCATCTCGAGCTACGAGGTGGAAATGGGGCACCTCTGGATGTGGGCGGCACCCTCGTGTTTACTCTCGAGTGGAGCCGGGTATATCGGGGAACTTCTTGATTTGCACCAAGGGTGTGAAGGACCCTTTCGAAGTTCCAGAGGTGAGGTGTGATCAGCCTCGAGACGCCTCAGCGGAAATGGGCCTCATCTCGCCTGGAGGGGAGAACCTCCTGGATTTTCTCGAGTTGCGGCAGGTCTTCTCGAGTTACGACGGGGACCTCAGGGACCCGCTCTGGTGGCCTCAGGAAAGGCCAGTCCCCATGCGAGGTTCTAGGGGCCATCTCGGGATTCCTCTCCCGTCGATGCCGGGGCCTTAGACCTTGTGTGGAGTCAGGGCCGGAACCTGAGGATTCCTCTCCTGTGTTGCCATGGATCTTGGGGTGCTTCTGAGTCTCCCCAGGGGAGTCAGGCCTCGTCTCGAGTGGGGGCATGCACGAGCGCTTTCCTCCCGAGCTGCAGCAGTACTATCACGCTTCCTGTCACGTGGATCAAGGGATCTGTGGCTTTCCCTCGAGGCTTTCCCACGAGGCTTTCCCACAGGGCTGTGCCACGTGCCACCTTGGTGTGAGTCGATCCTCAGCGTGAAAGACGAGCCGGTGAAGGGAAAAGAGGTTCCTCTGGAATGGACTGAGACATCTGTGGGACTCTTGGAATGGTGGCACGACCCTGGAGTTCCTCTCGCCGTTCCTGTTGAGACGGCCTCCTCTTGAGTTGCGACGGGAACGCCGGGAACTCTTTCCCGAGGAAGCAGGGAAAGGATCCCTCATCTCGAGCTACGAGGCTGAAACGGGGCTCCTCTGGATGTGGGCGGCACCCTCGTGTTTCCTCTCGAGTGGAGCAGGGCATATCGGGGAACTTCTTGAAATGCACCAAGGGTATGAGGACCCTTTCGAAGTTCCAGAGGTGAGGTGTGATCAGCCTCGAGACGCCTCAGCGGAAATGGGCCTCATCTCGCCTGGAGGGGAAAACCTCCTGGATTTTCTCGAGTTGCGGCAGATCTTCTCGAGTTACGACGGGGACCTCAGGGACCCTCTCTGGTGGCCTCAGGAAAGGCCAGTCCCCATGCGATTTGCTAGGGGCCATATCGGGATTCCTCTCCCATCGATGTCGGGGCCTAAGACCTTGTGTAGAGTCAGGGCCGGAACCTGAGGATTCCTCTCCAGTGTTGCCATGGATCTTGGGGTGCTTCTGAGTCTCCCCATGTGAGTCAGGCCTGGTCTCGATTGGGGCAATGCACGTGCGCTTTCCTCCCGAGCTGCAGCAGTAGTGTCACGCTTCCTGTCACGTGGATCAAGGGATCTGTGGCTTACCTTCGAGGGTTTCCCTCGAGGCTTTCCCACGAGGCTTTCCCACAGGGCTGTGCCACGTGCCACCTTGGTGTGAGTCGATCCTCGGCGTGAAAGACGAGCCGGTGAAGGAAAAAAGTTTCCTCTGGAATGGACTGAGACATCTGTGGGACTCTTGGAATGGTGGCACGACCCTGGAGTTCCTCTCGCCGTTCCTGTTGAGAGGGCCTCCTCTTGAGATGCGACGGGAACGCCGGGAACTCTTTCCCGACGAAGCAGGGAAAGGATCCCTCATCTCGAGCTACGAGGCGGAAACGGGGCTCCTCTGGATGTGGGCGGCACCCTCGTGTTTCCTCTCGAGTGGAGCCGTGTATATCGGGGAACTTCTTGATTTGCACCAAGGGTGTGAAGGACCCTTTTGAAGTTCCAGAGGTGAGGTGTGATCAGCCTCGAGACGCCTCAGCGGAAATGGGCCTCACCTCGCCTGGAGGGGAGAACCTCCTGGATTTTCTCGAGTTGCGGCAGATCTTCTCGAGTTACGACGGGGACCTCAGGGACCCGCTCTGGTGGCCTCAGGAAAGGCCAGTCCCCATGCGAGGTTCTAGGGGCCATCTCGGGATTCCTCTCCCGTCGATGCCGGGGCCTTAGACCTTGTGTGGAGTCAGGGCCGGAACCTGAGGATTCCTCTCCAGTGTTGCCATGGAACTTGGGGTGCTTCTGAGTCTCCCCAGGGGAGTCAGGCCTCGTCTCGAGTGGGGGCATGCACGAGCGCTTTCCTCCCGAGCTGCAGCAGTACTGTCACGCTTCCTGTCACGTGGATCAAGGGATCTGCGGCTTTCCCTCGAGGCTTTCCCACGAGGCTTTCCCACAGGGCTGTGCCACGTGCCACCTTGGTGTGAGTCGATCCTCAGCGTGAAAGACGAGACGGTGAAGGGAAAAGAGGTTCCTCTGGAATGGACTGAGACATCTGTGGGACTCTTGGAATGGTGGCACGACCCTGGAGTTCCTCTCGCCGTTCCTGTTGAGACGGCCTCCTCTTGAGTTGCGACGGGAACGCCGGGAACTCTTTCCCGACGAAGCAGGGAAAGGATCCCTCATCTCGAGCTACGAGGCGGAAACGGGGCTCCTCTGGATGTGGGCGGCACCCTCGTGTTTCCTCTCGAGTGGAGCCGGGTATATCGGGGAACGTCTTGAAATGCACCAAGGGTGTGAAGGACCCTTTCGAAGTTCCAGAGGTGAGGTGTGATCAGCCTCGAGACACCTCAGGGGAAATGGGCCTCATCTTGCCTGGAGGGGACAACCTCCTGGATTTTCTCGAGTTGCGGCAGGTCTTCTCGAGTTACGACGGGGACCTCAGGGACCCGCTCTGGTGGCCTCAGGAAAGTCCAGTCCCCATGCGAGTTGCGAGTGGCCATCTCGGGATTCCTCTCCCGTCAATGCCGGGGCCTTAGACCTTGTGTGGAGTCAGGGCCGGAACCTGAGGATTCCTCTCCAGTGTTGCCATGTATCTTGGGGTGCTTCTGAGTCTCCCCAGGGGAGTCAGGCCTCGGCTCGAGTGGGGGCCTGCACGTGCGCTTTCCTCCCGAGCTGCAGCAGGAGTGTCACGCTTCCTGTCACGTGGATCAAGGGATCTGTGGCTTACCCTCGAGGGTTTCCTTCAAGGCTTTCCCACGAGGCTTTCCCACAGGGCTGTGCCACCTGCCACCTTGGTGTGAGTCGATTCTCGGCGTGAAAGACGAGCCGGTGAAGGGAAAAAAGTTTCCTCTGGAATGGACTGAGACATCTGTGGGACTCTTGGAATGGTGGCACGACCCTGGAGTTCCTCTCGCCGTTCCTGTTGAGAGGGCCTCCTCTTGAGATGCGACGGGAACGCCGGGAACTCTTTCCCGACGAAGCAGGGAAAGGATCCCTCATCTCGATCTACGAGGCGGAAACGGGGCTCCTCTGGATGGGGGCGGCACCCTCGTGTTTCCTCTCAAGTGGAGCCGTGTATATCGGGGAACTTCTTGATTTGCACCAAGGGTGTGAAGGACCCTTTCGAAGTTCCAGAGGTGAGGTGTGATCAGCCTCGAGACGCCTCAGCGGAAATGGGCCTCATCTCGCCTGGAGGGGAGAACCTCCTGGATTTTCTCGAGTTGCGGCAGATCTTCTCGAGTTACGACGGGGACCTCAGGGACCCGCTCTGGTGGCCTCAGGAAAGGCCAGTCCCCAGGCGAGTTGCTAGGGGCCATCTTGGGATTCCTCTCCCGTTCATGCCGGGGCCTAAGACCTTGTGTGGAGTCAGGGCCGGAACCTGAGGATTCCTCTCCAGTGTTGCCATGGATCTTGGGGTGCTTCTGAGTCTCCCCAGGGGAGTCAGGCCTCGTCTCGAGTGGGGGCATGCAAGAGCGCTTTCCTCCCGAGCTGCAGCATTAGTGTCACGCTTCCTGTCACGAGGATCATGGGATCTGTGGCTTTCCCTCGAGGCTTTCCCTCGAGTCTTTCCCACGAGGCTTTCCCACAGGGCTGTGCCACGTGCCACCTTGGTGTGAGTCGATCCCCGGCGTGAAAGACGAGCTGTTGAAGGGAAAAGAGGTTCCTCTGGAATGGACTGAGATATCTGTGCGACTCTTGGTATGGTGGCACGACCCTGGAGTTCCTCTCGCCGTTCCTGTTGAGAGGGCCTCCTCTTGAGATGCGACGGGAATGCCGGGAACTCTTTCCCTACGAAGCAGGGAAAGGATCCCTCATCTCGAGCTACGAGGTGGAAATGGGGCACGTCTGGATGTGGGCGGCACCCTCGTGTTTCCTCTCGAGTGGAGCCGGGTATATCGGGGAACTTCTTGATTTGCACAAAGTGTGTGAAAGACCCTTTCGAAGTTCCAGAGGTGAGGTGTGATCAGCCTCGAGACGCCTCAGCGGAAATGGACCTCATCTCGCCTGGAGGGGAGAACCTCCTGGATTTTCTCGAGTTGCGGCAGGTCTTCTCGAGTTACGACGGGGACCTCAGGGACCCGCTCTGGTGGCCTCAGGAAAGGCCAGTCCCCATGCGAGGTTCTAGGGGCCATCTCGGGATTCATCTCCCGTCGATGCCGGGGCCTTAGACCTTGTGTGGAGTCAGGGCCGGAACCTGAGGATTCCTCTCCAGTGTTGCCATGGATCTTGGGGTGCTTCTGAGTCTCCCCAGGGGAGTCAGGCCTCGTCTCGAGTGGGGGCATGCACGAGCGCTTTCCTCCGGAGCTGCAGCAGTACTGTCACGCTTCCTGTCACGTGGATCAAGGGATCTGTGGCTTTCCCTCGAGGCTTTCCCACGAGGCTTTCCCACAGGGCTGTGCCACGTGCCACCTTGGTGTGAGTCGATCCTCAGCGTGAAAGACGAGCCGGTGAAGGGAAAAGAGGTTCCTCTGGAATGGACTGAGACATCTGTGGGACTCTTGGAATGGTGGCACGACCCTGGAGTTCCTCTCGCCGTTCCTGTTGAGACGGCCTCCTCTTGAGTTGCGACGGGAACGCCGGGAACTCTTTCCCGACGAAGCAGGGAAAGGATCCCTCATCTCGAGCTACGAGGCTGAAACGGGGCTCCTCTGGATGTGGGCGGCACCCTCGTGTTTCCTCTCGAGTGGAGCAGGGTATATCGGGGAACTTCTTGAAATGCACCAAGGGTATGAGGACCCTTTCGAAGTTCCAGAGGTGAGGTGTGATCAGCCTCGAGACGCCTCAGCGGAAATGGGCCTCATCTCGCCTGGAGGGGAAAACCTCCTGGATTTTCTCGAGTTGCGGCAGGTCTTCTCGAGTTACGACGGGGACCTCAGGGACCCTCTCTGGTGGCCTCAGGAAAGGCCAGTCCCCATGCGATTTGCTAGGGGCCATATCGGGATTCCTCTCCCATCGATGTCGGGGCCTAAGACCTTGTGTAGAGTCAGGGCCGGAACCTGAGGATTCCTCTCCAGTGTTGCCATGGATCTTGGGGTGCTTCTGAGTCTCCCCATGTGAGTCAGGCCTGGTCTCGAATGGGGCAATGCACGTGCGCTTTCCTCCCGAGCTGCAGCAGTAGTGTCACGCTTCCTGTCACGTGGATCAAGGGATCTGTGGCTTACCCTCGAGGGTTTCCCTCGAGGCTTTCCCACGAGGCTTTCCCACAGGGCTGTGCCACCTGCCACCTTTGTGTGAGTCGATCCTCGGCGTGAAAGACGAGCCGGTGAAGGAAAAAAGTTTCCTCTGGAATGGACTGAGACATCTGTGGGACTCTTGGAATGGTGGCACGACCCTGGAGTTCCTCTCGCCGTTCCTGTTGAGAGGGCCTCCTCTTGAGATGCGACGGGAACGCCGGGAACTCTTTCCCGACGAAGCAGGGAAAGGATCCCTCATCTCGATCTACGAGGCGGAAACGGGGCTCCTTTGGATGTGGGCGGCACCCTCGTGTTTCCTCTCGAGTGGAGCCGTGTATATCGGGGAACTTCTTGATTTGCACCAAGGGTGTGAAGGACCCTTTTGAAGTTCCAGAGGTGAGGTGTGATCAGCCTCGAGACGCCTCAGCGGAAATGGGCCTCACCTCGCCTGGAGGGGAGAACCTCCTGGATTTTCTCGAGTTGCGGCAGATCTTCTCGAGTTACGACGGGGACCTCAGGGACCCGCTCTGGTGGCCTCAGGAAAGGCCAGTCCCCATGCGAGGTTCTAGGGGCCATCTCGGGATTCCTCTCCCGTCGATGCCGGGGCCTTAGACCTTGTGTGGAGTCAGGGCCGGAACCTGAGGATTCCTCTCCAGTGTTGCCATGGAACTTGGGGTGCTTCTGAGTCTCCCCAGGGGAGTCAGGCCTCGTCTCGAGTGGGGGCATGCACGAGCGCTTTCCTCCCGAGCTGCAGCAGTACTGTCACGCTTCCTGACACGTGGATCAAGGGATCTGCGGCTTTCCCTCGAGGCTTTCCCACGAGGCTTTCCCACAGGGCTGTGCCACGTGCCACCTTGGTGTGAGTCGATCCTCAGCGTGAAAGACGAGACGGTGAAGGGAAAAGAGGTTCCTCTGGAATGGACTGAGACATCTGTGGGACTCTTGGAATGGTGGCACGACCCTGGAGTTCCTCTCGCCGTTCCTGTTGAGACGGCCTCCTCTTGAGTTGCGACGGGAACGCCGGGAACTCTTTCCCGACGAAGCAGGGAAAGGATCCCTCATCTCGAGCTACGAGGCGGAAACGGGGCTCCTCTGGATGTGGGCGGCACCCTCGTGTTTCCTCTCGAGTGGAGCCGGGTATATCGGGGAACGTCTTGAAATGCACCAAGGGTGTGAAGGACCCTTTCGAAGTTCCAGAGGTGAGGTGTGATCAGCCTCGAGACACCTCAGGGGAAATGGGCCTCATCTTGCCTGGAGGGGACAACCTCCTGGATTTTCTCGAGTTGCGGCAGGTCTTCTCGAGTTACGACGGGGACCTCAGGGACCCGCTCTGGTGGCCTCAGGAAAGTCCAGTCCCCATGCGAGTTGCTAGGGGCCATCTCGGGATTCCTCTCCCGTCAATGCCGGGGCCTTAGACCTTGTGTGGAGTCAGGGCCGGAACCTGCGGATTCCTCTCCAGTGTTGCCATGTATCTTGGGGTGCTTCTGAGTCTCCCCAGGGGAGTCAGGCCTCGGCTCGAGTGGGGGCATGCACGTGCGCTTTCCTCCCGAGCTGCAGCAGGAGTGTCACGCTTCCTGTCACGTGGATCAAGGGATCTGTGGCTTACCCTCGAGGGTTTCCCTCGAGTCTTTCCCACGAGGCTTTCCCACAGGACTGTGCCACCTGCCACCTTGGTGTGAGTCGATTCTCGGCGTGAAAGACGAGCCGGTGAAGGGAAAAAAGTTTCCTCTGGAATGGACTGAGACATCTGTGGGACTCTTGGAATGGTGGCACGACCCTGGAGGTCCTCTCGCCGTTCCTGTTGAGAGGGCCTCCTCTTGAGATGCAACGGGAACGCCGGGAACTCTTTCCCGACGAAGCAGGGAAAGGATCCCTCATCTCGATCTACGAGGCGGAAACGGGGCTCCTCTGGATGGGGGCGGCACCCTCGTGTTTCCTCTCGAGTGGAGCCGTGTATATCGGGGAACTTCTTGATTTGCACCAAGGGTGTGAAGGACCCTTTCGAAGTTCCAGAGGTGAGGTGTGATCAGCCTTGAGACGCCTCAGCGGAAATGGGCCTCATCTCGCCTGGAGGGGAGAACCTCCTGGATTTTCTCGAGTTGCGGCAGATCTTCTCGAGTTACGACGGGGACCTCAGGGACCCGCTCTGGTGGCCTCAGGAAAGGCCAGTCCCCAGGCGAGTTGCTAGGGGCCATCTTGGGATTCCTCTCCCGTTCATGCCGGGGCCTAAGACCTTGTGTGGAGTCAGGGCCGGAACCTGAGGATTCCTCTCCAGTGTTGCCATGGATCTTGGGGTGCTTCTGAGTCTCCCCAGGGGAGTCAGGCCTCTTCTGGAGTGGGGGCATGCAAGAGCGCTTTCCTCCCGAGCTGCAGCATTAGTGTCACGCTTCCTGTCACGTGGATCATGGGATCTGTGGCTTTCCCTCGAGGCTTTCCCTCGAGTCTTTCCCACGAGGCTTTCCCACAGGGCTGTGCCACGTGCCACCTTGGTGTGAGTCGATCCTCGGCGTGAAAGACGAGCTGTTGAAGGGAAAAGAGGTTCCTCTGGAATGGACTGAGACATCTGTGCGACTCTTGGTATGGTGGCACGACCCTGGAGTTCCTCTCGCCGTTCCTGTTGAGAGGGCCTCCTCTTGAGATGCGACGGGAATGCCGGGAACTCTTTCCCTACGAAGCAGGGAAAGGATCCCTCATCTCGAGCTACGAGGTGGAAATGGGGCACGTCTGGATGTGGGCGGCACCCTCGTGTTTCCTCTCGAGTGAAGCCGGGTATATCGGGGAACTTCTTGATTTGCACAAAGTGTGTGAAAGACCCTTTCGAAGTTCCAGAGGTGAGGTGTGATCAGCCTCGAGACGCCTCAGCGGAAATGGGCCTCATCTCGCCTGGAGGGGAGAACCTCCTGGATTTTCTCGAGTTGCGGCAGGTCTTCTCGAGTTACGACGGGGACCTCAGGGACCCGCTCTGGTGGCCTCAGGAAAGGCCATTCCCCATGCGAGGTTCTAGGGGCCATCTCGGGATTCCTCTCCCGTCGATGCCGGGGCCTTAGACCTTGTGTGGAGTCAGGGCCGGAACCTGAGGATTCCTCTCCAGTGTTGCCATGGATCTTGGGGTGCTTCTGAGACTCCCCAGGGGAGTCAGGCCTCGTCTCGAGTGGGGGCATGCACGAGCGCTTTCCTCCGGAGCTGCAGCAGTACTGTCACGCTTCCTGTCACGGGGATCAAGGGATCTGTGGCTTTCCCTCGAGGCTTTCCCACGAGGCTTTCCCACAGGGCTGTGCCACGTGCCACCTTGGTGTGAGTCGATCCTCAGCGTGAAAGACGAGCCGGTGAAGGGAAAAGAGGTTCCTCTGGAATGGACTGAGACATCTGTGGGACTCTTGGAATGGTGGCACGACCCTGGAGTTCCTCTCGCCGTTCCTGTTGAGACGGCCTCCTCTTGAGTTGCGACGGGAACGCCGGGAACTCTTTCCCGACGAAGCAGGGAAAGGATCCCTCATCTCGAGCTACGAGGCTGAAACGGGGCTCCTCTGGATGTGGGCGGCACCCTCGTGTTTCCTCTCGAGTGGAGCAGGGTATATCGGGGAACTTCTTGAAATGCACCAAGGGTATGAGGACCCTTTCGAAGTTCCAGAGGTGAGGTGTGATCAGCCTCGAGACGCCTCAGCGGAAATGGGTCTCATCTCGCCTGGAGGGGAAAACCTCCTGGATTTCTCGAGTTGCGGCAGGTCTTCTCGAGTTACGACGGGGACCTCAGGGACCCTCTCTGGTGGCCTCAGGAAAGGCCAGTCCCCATGCGATTTGCTAGGGGCCATATCGGGATTCCTCTCCCATCGATGTCGGGGCCTAAGACCTTGTGTAGAGTCAGGGCCGGAACCTGAGGATTCCTCTCCAGTGTTGCCATGGATCTTGGGGTGCTTCTGAGTCTCCCCATGTGAGTCAGGCCTCGTCTCTAGTGGGGCAATGCACGTGCGCTTTCCTCCCGAGCTGCAGCAGTAGTGTCACGCTTCCTGTCACGTGGATCAAGGGATCTGTGGCTTACCCTCGAGGGTTTCCCTCGAGGCTTTCCCACGAGGCTTTCCCACAGGGCTGTGCCACCTGCCACCTTGGTGTGAGTCGATCCTCGGCGTGAAAGACGAGCCGGTGAAGGAAAAAAGTTTCCTCTGGAATGGACTGAGACATCTGTGGGACTCTTGGAATGGTGGCACGACCCTGGAGTTCCTCTCGCCGTTCCTGTTGAGAGGGCCTCCTCTTGAGATGCGACGGGAACGCCGGGAACTCTTTCCCGACGAAGCAGGGAAAGGATCCCTCATCTCGAGCTACGAGGCGGAAACGGGGCTCCTCTGGATGTGGGCGGCACCCTCGTGTTTCCTCTCGAGTGGAGCCGTGTATATCGGGGAACTTCTTGATTTGCACCAAGGGTGTGAAGGACCCTTTTGAAGTTCCAGAGGTGAGGTGTGATCAGCCTCGAGACGCCTCAGCGGAAATGGGCCTCACCTCGCCTGGAGGGGAGAACCTCCTGGATTTTCTCGAGTTGCGGCAGGTCTTCTCGAGTTACGACGGGGACCTCAGGGACCCGCTCTGGTGGCCTCAGGAAAGGCCAGTCCCCATGCGAGGTTCTAGGGGCCATCTCGGGATTCCTCTCCCGTCGATGCCGGGGCCTTAGACCTTGTGTGGAGTCAGGGCCGGAACCTGAGGATTCCTCTCCAGTGTTGCCATGGAACTTGGGGTGCTTCTGAGTCTCCCCAGGGGAGTCAGGCCTCGTCTCGAGTGGGGGCATGCACGAGCGCTTTCCTCCCGAGCTGCAGCAGTACTGTCACGCTTCCTGTCACGTGGATCAAGGGATCTGTGGCTTTCCCTCGAGGCTTTCCCACGAGGCTTTCCCACAGGGCTGTGCCACGTGCCACCTTGGTGTGAGTCGATCCTCAGCGTGAAAGACGAGCCGGTGAAGGGAAAAGAGGTTCCTCTGGAATGGACTGAGACATCTGTGGGACTCTTGGAATGGTGGCACGACCCTGGAGTTCCTCTCGCCGTTCCTGTTGAGACGGCCTCCTCTTGAGTTGCGACGGGAACGCCGGGAACTCTTTCCCGACGAAGCAGGGAAAGGATCCCTCATCTCGAGCTACGAGGCGGAAACGGGGCTCCTCTGGATGTGGGCGGCACCCTCGTGTTTCCTCTCGAGTGGAGCCGGGTATATCGGGGAACGTCTGGAAAGGAACCAAGGGTGTGAAGGACCCTTTCGAAGTTCCAGAGGTGAGGTGTGATCAGCCTCGAGACACCTCAGGGGAAATGGGCCTCATCTCGCCTGGAGGGGACAACCTCCTGGATTTTCTCGAGTTGCGGCAGGTCTTCTCGAGTTACGACGGGGACCTCAGGGACCCGCTCTGGTGGCCTCAGGAAAGTCCAGTCCCCATGCGAGTTGCTAGGGGCCATCTCGGGATTCCTCTCCCGTCAATGCCGGGGCCTTAGACCTTGTGTGGAGTCAGGGCCGGAACCTGAGGATTCCTCTCCAGTGTTTCCATGGATCTTGGGGTGCTTCTGAGTCTCCCCAGGGGAGTCAGGCCTCGGCTCGAGTGGGGGCATGCACGTGCGCTTTCCTCCCGAGCTGCAGCAGGAGTGTCACGCTTCCTGTCACGTGGATCAAGGGATCTGTGGCTTACCCTCGAGGGTTTCCCTCGAGGCTTTCCCACGAGGCTTTCCCACAGGGCTGTGCCACGTGCCACCTTGGTGTGAGTCGATCCTCGGCGTGAAAGACGAGCCGGTGAAGGGAAAAAAGTTTCCTCTGGAATGGACTGAGACATCTGTGGGACTCTTGGAATGGTGGCACGACCCTGGAGTTCCTCTCGCCGTTCCTGTTGAGAGGGCCTCCTCTTGAGATGCGACGGGAACGCCGGGAACTCTTTCCCGACGAAGCATGGAAAGGATCCCTCATCTCGATCTACGAGGCGGAAACGGGGCTCCTCTTGATGTGGGCGGCACCCTCGTGTTTCCTCTCGAGTGGAGCCGTGTATATCGGGGAACTTCTTGATTTGCACCAAGGGTGTGAAGGACCCTTTCGAAGTTCCAGAGGTGAGGTGTGATCAGCCTCGAGACGCCTCAGCGGAAATGGGCCTCATCTCGCCTGGAGGGGAGAACCTCCTGGATTTTCTCGAGTTGCGGCAGATCTTCTCGAGTTACGACGGGGACCTCAGGGACCCGCTCTGGTGGCCTCAGGAAAGGCCAGTCCCCAGGCGAGTTGCTAAGGGCCATCTTGGGATTCCTCTCCCGTTCATGCCGGGGCCTAAGACCTTGTGTGGAGTCAGGGCCGGAACCTGAGGATTCCTCTCCAGTGTTGCCATGGATCTTGGGGTGCTTCTGAGTCTCCCCAGGGGAGTCAGGCCTCGTCTCGAGTGGGGGCATGCAAGAGCGCTTTCCTCCCGAGCTGCAGCATTAGTGTCACGCTTCCTGTCACGTGGATCAAGGGATCTGTGGCTTTCCCTCGAGGCTTTCCCTCGAGTCTTTCCCACGAGGCTTTCCCACAGGGCTGTGCCAAGTGCCACCTTGGTGTGAGTCGATCCTCGGCGTGAAAGACGAGCCGTTGAAGGGAAAAGAGGTTCCTCTGGAATGGACTGAGGCATCTGTGCGACTCTTGGTATGGTGGCACGACCCTGGAGTTCCTCTCGCCGTTCCTGTTGAGAGGGCCTCCTCTTGAGATGCGACGGGAATGCCGGGAACTCTTTCCCGACGAAGCAGGGAAAGGATCCCTCATCTCGAGCTACGAGGTGGAAATGGGGCACGTCTGGATGTGGGCGGCACCCTCGTGTTTCCTCTCGAGTGGAGCCGGGAATATCGGGGAACTTCTTGATTTGCACAAAGTGTGTGAAAGACCCTTTCGAAGTTCCAGAGGTGAGGTGTGATCAGCCTCGAGACGCCTCAGCGGAAATGGGCCTCATCTCGCCTGGAGGGGAGAACCTCCTGGATTTTCTCGAGTTGCGGCAGGTCTTCTCGAGTTACGACGGGGACCTCAGGGACCCGCTCTGGTGGCCTCAGGAAAGGCCAGTCCCCATGCGAGGTTCTAGGGGCCATCTCGGGATTCCTCTCCCGTCGATGCCGGGGCCTTAGACCTTGTGTGGAGTCAGGGCCGGAACCTGAGGATTCCTCTCCAGTGTTGCCATGGATCTTGGGGTGCTTCTGAGTCTCCCCAGGGGAGTCAGGCCTCGTCTCGAGTGGGGGCATGCACGAGCGCTTTCCTCCCGAGCTGCAGCAGTACTGTCACGCTTCCTGTCACGTGGATCAAGGGATCTGTGGCTTTCCCTCGAGGCTTTCCCACGAGGCTTTCCCACAGGGCTGTGCCACCTGCCACCTTGGTGTGAGTCGATCCTCGGCGTGAAAGACGAGCCGGTGAAGGGAAAAAAGTTTCCTCTGGAATGGACTGAGACATCTGTGGGACTCTTGGAATGGTGGCACGACCCTGGAGTTCCTCTCGCCGTTCCTGTTGAGAGGGCCTCCTCTTGAGATGCGACGGGAACGCCGGGAACTCTTTCCCGAGGAAGCAGGGAAAGAATCCCTCATCTCGATCTACGAGGCGGAAACGGGGCTCCTCTGGATGTGGGCGGCACCCTCGTGTTTCCTCTCGAGTGGAGCCGTGTATATCGGGGAACTTCTTGATTTGCACCAAGGGTGTGAAGGACCGTTTCGAAGTTCCAGAGGTGAGGTGTGATCAGCCTCGAGACGCCTCAGCAGAAATGGGCCTCATCTCGCCTGGAGGGGAGAACCTCCTGGATTTTCTCGAGTTGCGGCAGGTCTTCTCGAGTTACGACGGGAACCTCAGGGACCCGCTGTGGTGGCCTCAGGAAAGGCCAGTCCCCATGCGAGTTGCTAGGGGCCATCTCGGGATTCCTCTCCCGTCGATGCCGGGGCCTTAGACCTTGTGTGGAGTCAGGGCCGGAACCTAAGTATTCCTCTCCAGTGTTGCCATGGATCTTGGGGTGCTTCTCAGTCTCCCCAGGTGAGTCAGGCCTCGTCTCGAGTGGGGCCATGCACGTGCGCTTTCCTCCCGAGCTGCAGCAGGAGTGTCACGCTTCCTGTCACGTGGATCAACGGATCTGTGGCTTACCCTCGAGGATTTCCCTCGAGGCTTTCCCACGAGGCATTCCCACAGGGCTGTGCCACGTGCCACCTTGGTGTGAGTCGATCCTCGGCGTGAAAGACGAGCCGGTGAAGGGAAAAAAGATTCCTCTGGAATGGACTGAGACATCTGTGGGACTCTTGGAATGGTGGCACGACCCTGGAGTTCCTCTCGCCGTTCCTGTTGAGAGGGCCTCCTCTTGAGATGCGACGGGAATGCCGGGAACTCTTTCCCGACGAAGCAGGGAAAGGATCCCTCATCTCGAGCTACGAGGTGGAAATGGGGCACCTCTGAATGTGGGCGGCACCATCGTGTTTCCTCTCGAGTGGAGCCGTGTATATCGGGGAACTTCTTGATTTGCACCAAGGGTGTGAAGGACCCTTTCGAAGTTCCAGAGGTGAGGTGTGATCAGCCTCGAGACGCCTCAGCGGAAATGGGCCTCATCTCGCCTGGAGGGGACAACCTCCTGGATTTTCTCGAGTTGCGGCAGGTCTTCTCGAGTTACGACGGGGACCTCAGGGACCCGCTCTGGTGGCCTCAGGAAAGTCCAGTCCCCATGCGAGTTGCTAGGGGCCATCTCGGGATTCCTCTCCCGTCAATGCCGGGGCCTTAGACCTTGTGTGGAGTCAGGGCCGGAACCTGAGGATTCCTCTCCAGTGTTGCCATGGATCTTGGGGTGCTTCTGACTCTCCCCAGGGGAGTCAGGCCTCGGCTCGAGTGGGGGCATGCACGTGCGCTTTCCTCCCGAGCTGCAGCAGGAGTGTCACGCTTCCTGTCACGTGGATCAAGGGATCTGTGGCTTACCCTCGAGGGTTTCCCTCGAGGCTTTCCCACGAGGCTTTCCCACAGGGCTGTGCCACGTGCCACCTTGGTGTGAGTCGATCCTCGGCGTGAAAGGCGAGCCGGTGAAGGTAAAAGAGGTTCCTCTGGAATGGACTGAGACATCTGTGGGACTCTT
Source organism: Budorcas taxicolor (assembly GCF_023091745.1). Classification (NCBI taxonomy): domain Eukaryota; kingdom Metazoa; phylum Chordata; class Mammalia; order Artiodactyla; family Bovidae; genus Budorcas; species Budorcas taxicolor. Next base: position 64,471,915 of record NC_068910.1, read on the forward strand.
GGAATGGTGGCACGACCCTGGAGTTCCTCTCGCCGTTCCTGTTGAGAGGGCCTCCTCTTGAGATGCGACGGGAACGCCGGGAACTCTTTCCCGACGAAGCAGGGAAAGGATCCCTCATCTCGATCTACGAGGCGGAAACGGGGCTCCTCTTGATGTGGGCGGCACCCTCGTGTTTCCTCTCGAGTGGAGCCGTGTATATCGGGGAACTTCTTGATTTGCACCAAGGGTGTGAAGGACCCTTTCGAAGTTCCAGAGGTGAGGTGTGATCAGCCTCGAGACGCCTCAGCGGAAATGGGCCTCATCTCGCCTGGAGGGGAGAACCTCCTGGATTTTCTCGAGTTTCGGCAGATCTTCTCGAGTTACGACGGGGACCTCAGGGACCCGCTCTGGTGGCCTCAGGAAAGGCCAGTCCCCAGGCGAGTTGCTAGGGGCCATCTTGGGATTCCTCTCCCGTTCATGCCGGGGCCTAAGACCTTGTGTGGAGTCAGGGCCGGAACCTGAGGATTCCTCTCCAGTGTTGCCATGGATCTTGGGGTGCTTCTGAGTCTCCCCAGGGGAGTCAGGCCTCGTCTCGAGTGGGGGCATGCAAGAGCGCTTTCCTCCCGAGCTGCAGCATTAGTGTCACGCTTCCTGTCACGTGGATCAAGGGATCTGTGGCTTTCCCTCGAGGCTTTCCCTCGAGTCTTTCCCACGAGGCTTTCCCACAGGGCTGTGCCAAGTGCCACCTTGGTGTGAGTCGATCCCCGGCGTGAAAGACGAGCCGTTGAAGGGAAAAGAGGTTCCTCTGGAATGGACTGAGACATCTGTGCGACTCTTGGTATGGTGGCACGACCCTGGAGTTCCTCTCGCCGTTCGTGTTGAGAGGGCCTCCTCTTGAGATGCGACGGGAATGCCGGGAACTCTTTCCCGACGAAGCAGGGAAAGGATCCCTCATCTCGAGCTACGAGGTGGAAATGTGGCACGTCTGGATGTGGGCGGCACCCTCGTGTTTCCTCTCGAGTGGAGCCGGGAATATCGGGGAACTTCTTGATTTGCACAAAGTGTGTGAAAGACCCTTTCGAAGTTCCAGAGGTGAGGTGTGATCAGCCTCGAGACGCCTCAGCGGAAATGGGCCTCATCTCGCCTGGAGGGGAGAACCTCCTGGATTTTCTCGAGTTGCGGCAGGTCTTCTCGAGTTACGACGGGGACCTCAGGGACCCGCTCTGGTGGCCTCAGGAAAGGCCAGTCCCCATGCGAGGTTCTAGGGGCCATCTCGGGATTCCTCTCCCGTCGATGCCGGGGCCTTAGACCTTGTGTGGAGTCAGGGCCAGAACCTGAGGATTCCTCTCCAGTGTTACCATGGATCTTGGGGTGCTTCTGAGTCTCCCCAGGGGAGTCAGGCCTCGTCTCGAGTGGGGGCATGCACGAGCGCTTTCCTCCCGAGCTGCAGCAGTACTGTCACGCTTCCTGTCACGTCGATCAAGGGATCTGTGGCTTTCCCTCGAGGCTTTCCCACGAGGCTTTCCCACAGGGCTGTGCCACCTGCCACCTTGGTGTAAGTCGATCCTCGGCGTGAAAGACGAGCCGGTGAAGGGAAAAAAGTTTCCTCTGGAATGGACTGAGACATCTGTGGGACTCTTGGAATGGTGGCACGACCCTGGAGTTCCTCTCGCCGTTCCTGTTGAGAGGGCCTCCTCTTGAGATGCGACGGGAACGCCGGGAACTTTTTCCCGAGGAAGCAGGGAAAGAATCCCTCATCTCGATCTACGAGGCGGAAACGGGGCTCCTCTGGATGTGGGCGGCACCCTCGTGATTCCTCTCGAGTGGAGCCGTGTATATCGGGGAACTTCTTGATTTGCACCAAGGGTGTGAAGGACCCTTTCGAAGTTCCAGAGGTGAGGTGTGATCAGCCTCGAGACGCCTCAGCAGAAATGGGCCTCATCTCGCCTGGAGGGGAGAACCTCCTGGATTTTCTCGAGTTGCGGCAGGTCTTCTCGAGTTACGACGGGAACCTCAGGGACCCGCTGTGGTGGCCTCAGGAAAGGCCAGTCCCCATGCGAGTTGCTAGGGGCCATCTCGGGATTCCTCTCCCGTCGATGCCGGGGCCTTAGACCTTGTGTGGAGTCAGGGCCGGAACCTAAGTATTCCTCTCCAGTGTTGCCATGGATCTTGGGGTGCTTCTCAGTCTCCCCAGGTGAGTCAGGCCTCGTCTCGAGTGGGGCCATGCACGTGTGCTTTCCTCCCGAGCTGCAGCAGGAGTGTCACGCTTCCTGTCACGTGGATCAACGGATCTGTGGCTTACCCTCGAGGATTTCCCTCGAGGCTTTCCCACGAGGCATTCCCACAGGGCTGTGCCACGTGCCACCTTGGTGTGAGTCGATCCTCGGCGTGAAAGACGAGCCGGTGAAGGGAAAAAAGATTCCTCTGGAATGGACTGAGACATCTGTGGGACTCTTGGAATGGTGGCACGACCCTGGAGTTCCTCTCGCCGTTCCTGTTCAGAGGGCCTCCTCTTGAGATGCGACGGGAATGCCGGGAACTCTTTCCCGACGAAGCAGGGAAAGGATCCCTCATCTCGAGCTACGAGGTGGAAATGGGGCACCTCTGAATGTGGGTGGCACCATCGTGTTTACTCTCGAGTGGATCCGGGTATATCGGGGAACTTCTTGATTTGCACCAAGGGTGTGAAGGACCCTTTCGAAGTTCCAGAGGTGAGGTGTGATCAGCCTCGAGACGCCTCAGCGGAAATGGGCCTCATCTCGCCTGGAGGGGAGAACCTCCTGGATTTTCTCGAGTTGCGGTAGATCTTCTCGAGTTACGACGGGGACCTCAGGGACCCGCTCTGGTGGCCTCAGGAAAGGCCAGTCCCCAGGCGAGTTGCTAGGGGCCATCTTGGGATTCCTCTCCCGTTCATGCCGGGGCCTAAGACCTTGTGTGGAGTCAGGGCCGGAACCTGAGGATTCCTCTCCAGTGTTGCATGGATCTTGGGGTGCTTCTGAGTCTCCCCAGGGGAGTCAGGCCTCGTCTCGAGTCGGGGCATGCAAGAGCGCTTTCCTCCCGACCTGCAGCATTAGTGTCACGCTTCCTGTCACGTGGATCAAGGGATCTGTGGCTTTCCCTCGAGGCTTTCCCTCGAGTCTTTCCCACGAGGCTTTCCCACAGGGCTGTGCCACGTGCCACCTTGGTGTGAGTCGATCCCCGGCGTGAAAGCCGAGCCAGTGAAGGGAAAAGAGGTTCCTCTGGAATGGACTGAGACATCTGTGCGACTCTTGGTATGGTGGCACGACCCTGGAGTTCCTCTCGCCGTTCCTGTTGAGAGGGCCTCCTCTTGAGATGCGACGGGAATGCCGGGAACTCTTTCCCGACGAAGCAGGGAAAGGATCCCTCATCTCGAGCTACGAGGTGGAAATGGGGCACGTCTGGATGTGGGCGGCACCCTCGTGTTTCCTCTCGAGTGGATCCGGGTATATCGGGGAACTTCTTGATTTGCACCAAGGGTGTGAAGGACCCTTTCGAAGTTCCACAGGTGAGTTGTGATCAGCCTCGAGACGCCTCAGCGGAAATGGGCCTCATCTCGCCTGGAGGGGAGAACCTCCTGGATTTTCTCGAGTTGCGGCAGGTCTTCTCGAGTTACGACGGGGACCTCAGGGACCCTCTCTGGTGGCCTCAGGAAAGGCCAGTCCCGATGCGAGTTGCTAGGGGCCATCTCGGGATTCCTCTCCCGTCGATGCCGGGGCCTTAGACCTTGTGTGGAGTCAGGGCCGGAACCTGAGGATTCCTCTCCAGTGTTGCCATGGATATTGGGGTGCATCTCAGTCTCCCCAGGTGAGTCAGGCCTCGTCTCGAGTGGGGCCATGCACGTGTGCTTTCCTCCCGAGCTGCAGCAGGAGTGTCACGCTTCCTGTCACGTGGATCAACGGATCTGTGGCTTACCCTCGAGGCTTTCCCTCGAGGCTTTCCCACGAGGCATTCCCACAGGCCTGTGCCACGTGCCACCTTGTTGTGAGTCGATCCTCGGCATGAAAGACGAGCCGGTGAAGGGAAAAAAGTTTCCTCTGGAATGGACTGAGACATCTGTGGGACTCTTGGAATGGTGGCACGACCCTGGAGTTCCTCTCGCCGTTCCTGTTTAGAGGGCCTCCTCTTGAGATGCGACGGGTTCGCCGGGAACTCTTTCCCTACGAATCAGGGAAAGGATCCCTCATCTCGAGCTACGAGGGGAAACGGGGCTCCTCTGGATGTGGGCGGCACCCTCGTGTTTCCTCTCGAGTGGAGCCGGGTATATTGAGTAACTTCTTGATTTGCACCAAGGGTGTGAAGGACCCTTTCGAATTTCCAGAGGTGAGGTGTGATCAGCCACGAGACGCCTCAGCGGAAATGGGCCTCATCTCACCTGGAGGGGAGAACCCCCTGGATTTTCTCGAGTTGCGGCAGGTCTTCTCGAGTTACGACGGGGACCTCAGGGACCCGCTTTGGTGGCCTCAGGAAAGGCCAGTCCCCATGCGAGTTGCTAGGGGCCATCTCGGGATTCCTCTCCCGTCGATGCCGGGGCCTAAGACCTTGTGTGGAGTCAGGGCCAGAACCTGAGGATTCCTCTCCAGTGTTGCCATGGATCTTGGGGTGCTTCTGAGTCTCCCCAGGGGAGTCAGGCCTCGTCTCGAGTCGGGGCATGCACGTGCGCTTTCCTCCCGAGCTACATCAGTAGTGTGACGCTTCCTGTCACGTGGATCAAGGGATCTGTAGCTTTCCCTCCAAGCTTTCGCTCGAGGCTTTCCCACGAGGCTTTCCCACAGGGCTGTGCCACCTGCCACCTTGGTGTTAGTCGATCTTCGGCGTGAAAGACGAGCCCGTGAAGTGAAAAGAGGTTCCTCTGGAATGGACTGAGACATCTGTGGGACTCTTGGAATGGTTGCACGACCCTGGAGTTCCTCTCGCCGTTCCTGTTGAGAGGGCCTCCTCTTGAGATGCGACGGGAATGCCGGGGACTCTTTCCGGACGAAGCAGGGAAAGGATCCCTCATCTCGAGCTACGAGGCGGAAATGGGGCACCTCTGGATGTGTGCGGCACCCTCGTGTTTCCTCTCGAGTGGAGCCGGGTATATCGGGGAACTTCTTGATTTGCACCAAGGGTGTGAAGGACCCTTTCGAAGTTCCAGAGGTGAGGTGTGATCAGCCTCGAGATGCCTCAGCGGAAATGGACCTCATCTCGCCTGGAGGGGAGAACCTCCTGGATTTTCTCGAGTTGCGGCAGGTCTTCTCGAGTTACGACGGGGACCTCAGGGACCCGCTCTGGTGGCCTCAGGAAAGGCCAGTCCCCATGCGAGGTTCTAGGGGCCATCTCGGGATTCCTCTCCCGTTCATGCCGGGGCCTTAGACCTTGTGTGGAGTCAGGGCCGGAACCTGAGGATTCCTCTCCAGTGTTGCCATGGATCTTGGGGTGCTTCTGAGCCTCCCCAGGGGAGTCAGGCCTCGTCTCGAGTGGGGGCATGCACGAGCGCTTTCCTCCCGAGCTGCAGCAGTACTGTCACGCTTCCTGTCACGTGGATCAAGGGATCTGTGGCTTTCCCTCGAGGCTTTCCCACGAGGCTTTCCCACAGGGCTGTGCCACGTGCCACCTTGGTCTGAGGCGATCCTCAGCGTGAAAGACGAGCCGGTGAAGGGAAAAGAGGTTCCTCTGGAATGGACTGAGACATCTGTGGGACTCTTGGAATGGTGGCACGAACCTGGAGTTCCTCTTGACGTTCCTGTTGAGAGGGCCTCCTCTTGAGATGCGTCGGGAACGCCGGGAACTCTTTCCCGACGAAGCAGGGAAAGGATACCTCATCTCGAGCTACGAGGCGGAAACGGGGCTCCTCTGGATGTGGGCGGCACCCTGGTGATTCCTCTCGAGTGGAGCCGGGTATATCGGGGAACTTCTTGATTTGCACCAAGGGTGTGAAGGACCCTTTCCAAGTTCCAGAGGTGAGGTATGATCAGCCTCGAGACGCTTCAGCGGAAATGGGCCTCATCTCGCCTGGAGGGGAGAACCTCCTGGATTTTCTCGAGTTGCGGCAGGTCTTCCGGAGTTTCGACGGGGACCTCAGGGACCCGCTCTGGTGGCCTCAGGAAAGGCCAGTCCCCATGCGAGGTGCTAGGGGCCATCTCGGGATTCCTCTCCCGTCGATGCCGGGGCCTTAGACCTTGTGTGGAGTCAGGACCGGAACCTGAGGATTCCTCTCCAGTGTTGCCATGGATCTTGGGGTGCTTCTGAGTCTCCCCAGGGGAGTCAGGCCTCGTCTCGAGTGGGGGCATGCACGTGCGCTTTGCTCCCGAGCTGCAGCAGTAGTGTCACGCTTCCTGTCACGTGGATCAAGGGATCTGTGGCATTCCCTCGAGGCTTTCCCACGAGGCTTTCCCACAGGGCTGTGCCACGTGCCACCTCGGTGTGAGTCGATCCTCAGCGTGAAAGACGAGCCGGTGAAGGGAAAACAGGTTCCTCTGGAATGGACTGAGACATCTGTGGGACTCTTGGAATGGTGGCACGACCCTGGAGTTCCTCTCGCCGTTCCTGTTCAGAGGGCCTCCTCTTGAGATGCGACAGGAACGCCGGGAACTCTTTCCCGACGAAGCAGGGAAAGGATCCCTCATCTCGTGCTACGAGGCGGAAACGGGGCTCCTCTGGATGTGGGCGGCACCCTCGTGTTTCCTCTCGAGTGGAGCCGGGTATATCGGGGAACTTCTTGAAATGCACCAAGGGTGTGAAGGACCCTTTCGAAGTTCCAGAGGTGAGGTGTGATCAGCCTCGAGACGCCTCAGCGGAAATGGGCCTCATCTCGCCTGGAGGGGAGAACCTCCTGGATTTTCTCGATTTGCGGCAGGTCTTCTCGAGTTACGAGGGGGACCTCAGGGACCCGCTCTGGTGGCCTCAGGAAAGGCCAGTCCGCAGGCGAGTTGGTAGGGGCCATCTCGGGATTCCTGTCCCGTCGATGCCGGGGCCTAAGACCTTGTGTTGTGTCAGGGCCGGAACCTGAGGATTCCTCTCCAGTGTTGCCATGGATCTTGGGGTGCTTCTCAGTCTCCCCAGGGGAGTCAGGCCTCGTCTCGAGTGGGGGCATGCACGTGCGCTTTCCTCCCGAGCTGCAGCAATACTGTCACGCTTCCTGGCACGTGGATCAAGGGATCTGTGGCTTTTCCTCGAGGCTTTCCCTCCAGGCTTTCCCACGAGGCTTTCCCACAGGGCTGTGCCACGTGCCACCTTGGTGTCAGTCGATCCTCGGCGTGAAAGCCGAGCCAGTGAAGGGAAAAGAGGTTCCTCTGGAATGGACTGAGACATCTGGGGGACTCTTGGAATGGTGGCACGCCCCAGGAGTTCCTCTCGCCGTTCCTGTTGAGAGGGCCTCCTCTTGAGATGCGACGGGAACGCCGGGAATTCTTTCCCGAAGATGCAGGGAAAGGATCTCTCATCTCGACCTACGAGGCGGAAACGGGGCTCCTCTGGATGTGTGCGTGACCCTCGAGTTTCCTCTCGGTGGAGACGGGTATGTCGGGGAACTTCTTGAGTTGCACCAAGGCTGTGAAGGATTCTTTCGAATTTCCAGAGGTGAGGTGTGATTAGCCTCGAAACGCCGCAGCGGAAATGGGCCTCATCTCGCCTGGAGGGGAGAACCTCCTGGATTTTCTCGAGTTGTGGCAGGTCTTCTCGAGTTACGACGGGTACCTCAGGGACCCGCTCTTGTGGCCTCAGGAAAGGCCAGTCCCCATGCGAGTTGCAAGGGGCCATCTCGGGATTCCTCTCCCGTCGATGCCGGGGCCTAAGACCTAGTGTGGAGTCGGGGCCGGAACCTGAGGATTCCTCTCCAGTGCTGACATGGATCTTGGGGTGCCTCTGAGTCTCCTCAGGGGAATCAGGCCTCGTCTCGTGTGGGGGCATGCACGTGCGCTTTCCTCCCGAGCTGCAGCAGTAGTGTCACGCTTCCTGGCACGTGGATCAAGGGATCTGTGGCTTTCCCTCGAGGGTTTCCCTCGAAGCTTTCCCTCGAGGTTTACCCACAGGGCTGTGCCACCTGCCACCTTTGTGTGAGTCGATCCTCGGCGAGAAACACGAGCCGGTGAAGGGAAAAGAGGTTCCTCTAGAATGGACTGAAACATCTGGGGACTCTTGGAATGGTGGCACGACCCTGGAGTTCCTCTCGCCGTTCCTGTTGAGAGGGCCTCCTCTTGAGATGCGAAGGGAACGCCGGGAACTCTTTCCCGGCGAAGGAGGGAAAGGATCCCTCATCTCGAGTTATGAGGCGGAAACCGGGCTCCTCTGGATGTGGGCGGAACCCTCGTGTTTCCTCTCGAGTGGAGACGGGAATGTCGGGGAACTTCTTGGGTTGCAACAAGGGTGTGAAGGACACTTTCGAAGTTCCAGAGGTGAGGTGTGATTATCCTCGAGACACCGCAGCGGAAATGGGCCTCATCTCGCCTGGAGGGGAGAACCTCCTGGATTTTCTCGAGTTACGGCAGGTCTTCTCGAGTTACGACTGGGACCTCAGGGACCCGCTCTGGTGGCCTCAGGAAAGGCCAGTCCCCTAGCGAGTTGCTACGGGCCATCTCGGGATTCCTCTCCCGTCCATGCCGTGGCCTAAGACCTTGTGTGGAGTCGGGGCCGGAACCTGAGGATTCCTCTCCAGTGTTGCCATGGATCTTGGGGTGCCTCTGAGTCTCCCCAGGGGAGTCAGGCCTCGTCTCGAGTGGGGGCATGCACGTGCGCTTTCCTCCCGAGCTGCAGCAATACTGTCACGCTTCCTGTCACGTGGATCAAGGGATCTGTGGCTTACCCTCGAGGCTTTCCCTCGAGGCTTTCCCACGAGGCTTTCCCTCGAGGCTTTCCCACAGGGCTGTGCCATGTGCCACCTTGGTGTGAGTCGATCCTCGGCGTGAAAGACGAGCCGGTGAAGGGAAAAGAGGTTCCTCTGTAATGGACTGAGACATCTGGGGGACTCTTGGAATGGTGGCACGACCCTGGAGTTCCTCTCGCCGTTCCTGTTGAGAGGGCCTCCACTTGAGATGCGACGGGAACGCCGGGAACTCTTTCCTGACGAAGCAGGGAAAGGATCCCTCATCTCGAGCTCCGAGGCGGAAACGGGGCTCCTATGGATGTGGGGGGCACCCTCGTGTTTCCTCTCGAGTGGAGCCGGTATATCGTGGAACTTCATGATTTGCACCAAGGGTGTGAAGGACCCTTTCGACGTTCCAGAGGTGAGGTGTGATCAGCCTCGAGACGCCTCAGCGGAAATCGGCCTCATCTCGCCTGGAGGGGAGAACCTCCTGGATTTTCTCGAGTTGCGGCAGGTCTTCTCGAGTTACGACGGGGACCTCATGGACCCGCTCTGGTGGCCTCAGGAAAGACCAGTCCCCATGCGTGTTGCTAGGGGCCATCTCTGGATTCCTCTCCCGACGTTGCCGGGGCCTAAGACCTTGTGTGGAGTCGGGGCCGGAACCTGAGGATTCCTCTCCAGTGTTGACATGGATCTTGGGGTGCCTCTGAGTCTCCCCAGGGTAATCAGGCCTCGTCTCGAGTCGGGGCATGCACGTGCGATTTGCTCCCGAAATGCAGCTGTAGGGTAACGCTTCCTGGCACGTGGATCAAGGGATCTGTGGCTTTTCCTCGAGGCTTTCCCTCCAGGCTTTCCCACGAGGCTTTCCCACAGGGCTGTGCCACGTGCCACCTTGGTGTCAGTCGATCCTCGGCGTGAAAGCCGAGCCAGTGAAGGGAAAAGAGGTTCCTCTGGAATGGACTGAGACATCTGGGGGACTCTTGGAATGGTGGCACGCCCCAGGAGTTCCTCTCGCCGTTCCTGTTGAGAGGGCCTCCTCTTGAGATGCGACGGGAACGCCGGGAATTCTTTCCCGAAGATGCAGGGAAAGGATCTCTCATCTCGACCTACGAGGCGGAAACGGGGCTCCTCTGGATGTGTGCGTGACCCTCGAGTTTCCTCTCGGTGGAGACGGGTATGTCGGGGAACTTCTTGAGTTGCACCAAGGCTGTGAAGGATTCTTTCGAATTTCCAGAGGTGAGGTGTGATTAGCCTCGAAACGCCGCAGCGGAAATGGGCCTCATCTCGCCTGGAGGGGAGAACCTCCTGGATTTTCTCGAGTTGTGGCAGGTCTTCTCGAGTTACGACGGGTACCTCAGGGACCCGCTCTTGTGGCCTCAGGAAAGGCCAGTCCCCATGCGAGTTGCAAGGGGCCATCTCGGGATTCCTCTCCCGTCGATGCCGGGGCCTAAGACCTAGTGTGGAGTCGGGGCCGGAACCTGAGGATTCCTCTCCAGTGCTGACATGGATCTTGGGGTGCCTCTGAGTCTCCTCAGGGGAATCAGGCCTCGTCTCGTGTGGGGGCATGCACGTGCGCTTTCCTCCCGAGCTGCAGCAGTAGTGTCACGCTTCCTGGCACGTGGATCAAGGGATCTGTGGCTTTCCCTCGAGGGTTTCCCTCGAAGCTTTCCCTCGAGGTTTACCCACAGGGCTGTGCCACCTGCCACCTTTGTGTGAGTCGATCCTCGGCGAGAAACACGAGCCGGTGAAGGGAAAAGAGGTTCCTCTAGAATGGACTGAAACATCTGGGGACTCTTGGAATGGTGGCACGACCCTGGAGTTCCTCTCGCCGTTCCTGTTGAGAGGGCCTCCTCTTGAGATGCGAAGGGAACGCCGGGAACTCTTTCCCGGCGAAGGAGGGAAAGGATCCCTCATCTCGAGTTATGAGGCGGAAACCGGGCTCCTCTGGATGTGGGCGGAACCCTCGTGTTTCCTCTCGAGTGGAGACGGGAATGTCGGGGAACTTCTTGGGTTGCAACAAGGGTGTGAAGGACACTTTCGAAGTTCCAGAGGTGAGGTGTGATTATCCTCGAGACACCGCAGCGGAAATGGGCCTCATCTCGCCTGGAGGGGAGAACCTCCTGGATTTTCTCGAGTTACGGCAGGTCTTCTCGAGTTACGACTGGGACCTCAGGGACCCGCTCTGGTGGCCTCAGGAAAGGCCAGTCCCCTAGCGAGTTGCTACGGGCCATCTCGGGATTCCTCTCCCGTCCATGCCGTGGCCTAAGACCTTGTGTGGAGTCGGGGCCGGAACCTGAGGATTCCTCTCCAGTGTTGCCATGGATCTTGGGGTGCCTCTGAGTCTCCCCAGGGGAGTCAGGCCTCGTCTCGAGTTGGGGCATGCACGTGCGCTTTCCTCCCGAGCTGCAGCAGTAGTGCCACGCTTCCTGACACGAGGATCAAGGGATCTGTGGCTTGCCCTCGAGGCTTTCCATCTAGGCTTTCCCACGAGGCTTTCCCACAGGGCTGTGCCACGTGCCACCTTGGTGTGAGTCGATCCTCGGCGTGAAAGACGAGCCCGTGAAGGGAAAAGAGGTTCCTCTGGAATGGACTGAGTAAACTGGGGAACTCTTGGAATGGTGGTACGACCCTGGAGTACCTCTCGCCGTTCCTGTTGAGAGGGCCTCCTCTTGAGATGCGACGGGAACGCCGGGAACTCTTTCCCGACGAAGCAGGCAAAGGATCCTCCATCTCGAGCTACGAGGCGGAAACGGGGCTCCTCTGGATGAGGGCAGGACCCTCGTGTTTCCTCTCGAGTGGAGACGGGTATGTCGGGAACTTCTTGATTTGCACCAAGGGTGTGAAGGACCCTTTTGAAGTTCCAGAGGTGAGGTGTGATCAGCCTCGAGACGCCTCGGCGGAAATGGGCCTCATCTCGCCTGGAGGGGAGTACCTCGTGGATTTTCTCGAGTTGCGGCACATCTTCTCGATTTACGACGAGTACCCCAGGGACCCGCTCTGGTGGCCTCAGGAAAGGCCAGTCCCCATGCGAGTTGCTAGCGGCCATCTCGGGATTCCTCTCCCGTCCATGCCGGGGCCTAAGTCCTTGTGTGGATTCGGGGCTGGAACCTGAGGATCCCTCTCCAGTGTTGCCATGGATCTTGGGGTGCTTCTGAGTCTCCCCAGGGGAGTCAGGCCTCGTCTAGTTTGGGGGCATGCACGTGCGCTTTCCTCCCGAGCTGCAGCAGTAGTGTCACGCTTCCTGTCATGTGGATCAAGGGATCTGTGGCTTTCCCTAGAGGCTTTCCCTCGAGGCTTTCCCACGAGGCTTTCCCACAGGGCTGTGCCGTGTGCCACCTTGGTGTGAGTCGATCCTCGCCTTGACCGACGAGTCGGTGAATGGAAAAGAGGTTCCTCTGGAATGGAATGAGACATCTGGGGATCTCTTGGAATGGTGGCACGACCCTGGAGTTCCTCTCGCCGTTCCTGTTGAGAGGGCCTCCTCTTGAGAAGCGACGGGAAGGCAGGGAACTCTTTCCCGACGAAGCAGGGAAAGGAGAACTCATCTCGAGCTATGAGGTGGAAACGGGGCTCCTCTGGATGTGGCCGGGACCCTCGTGTTTCCTCTCGAGGGGAGACGGGTATGTCGGGGAACTTCTTGATTTGCATCAAGGGTGAGAAGGGCCCTTTCGAAGTTCCAGAGGTGAGGTGTGATCAGCCTCGAGACGCCTCAGTGGAAATGGGCCTCATCTCACCTGGAGGAAAGAACCTCCTGGATTTTCTCGAGTTGCGGTAGGTCTTCTGTAGTTACGACAGGGACCACAGGGACTCGTTCTGGTGGCCTCAGGAAAGGCCAGTCCCATGCGAGTTGCTAGGGGCCCTCTCGGGATTCCTCTCCCGTCCATGCCAGGGCCTAAGACCTTGTGTGGATTCGGGGCCGGAACCTGAGGATTCCTCTCCAGTGTTGACATGGATCTTGGGGTGCTTCTGAGTCTCCCCAGGGGAGTCAGGCCTCGTCTCGAGTGGGGGCATGCACGTGCGCTTTCCTCCCGAGCTGCAGAAGTAGTGTCACGCTTCCTGTCACGTGGATCAAGGGATCTGTGGCTTTCCCTCGAGGCTTTCCATCGAGGCTTTCCCACAGGGCTGTGCCGCGTGCCACCTTTGTGTGAGTCGTTCTTCAGCGTGAAAGGCGACCCGGCGAAGGGAAAAGAGGTTCCTCTAGAATGGACTGAGACATCCGGGGGACTCTTGGAATGGTGGCACGACCCTGGGGTTCCGCTCGCCGTTCCTGTTGAGAGGGCCTCCTCTTGAGATGCAACGGGAACCCCGGGAACTCTTTCCCGACGAAGGAGGGAAAGGATTCCTCATCTCGAGCTACCAGGCAGAAACAGGGCTGTCTGGATGTGGGCGGGACCGTCGTGTTCCTCTCGAGTGGAGACGGGTATGTCGGAGAACTTCTTGAGTGGAACAAAGGGTGTGACGGACCCTTTCGAATTTCCAGAGGTGAGGTGTGATCAGTCACGAGACGCCTCAGCGGAAATGGGCCTCATCTCGCCTGGAGGGGAGAACCTCCTGGATTTTCTCGAGTTGCGGCAGGTCTCGAGTTACGACGGGGACATCAGGGTCCCGCTCTGGTGGCCTCAGGAAAGGCCAGTCCCCATGCGAGTTGCTAGGGTCCCTCTTGGGATACCTCTCCCGCCCATGCAGGGGCCTCAGTCCTTGTGTAGATTCGGGGCGGAACCTGAGGATTCCTCTCCAGTGTTGCCATGGATCTTGGGGTGCTTCTGAGTCTCCCCAGGGGAGTGAGGCCTCGTCTCGAGTTGGGGCATGAACGTGTGCTTTCCTCCCAAGCTGCAGCAGTAGTGTCACGCATACTGTCACGTTGCTTTCCCTCGAGGCTTTCCCTCGAGGCTTTCCCACGAGGCATTCCCACAGGGCTGTGCCACGTGCCACCTTGGTGTGAGTCGATCCCCGGCGTGAAAGACGAGCCGGTGATGGGAAAAGAGGTTCCTCTGGAATGGACTGAGACATCTGGGGGACTCTTGGAATGGTGGCACGACCCTGGAGTCCCACTCGCCGTTACTGTTGAGAGGGCCTCCTCTTGAGATGGGACGGGAAGGCTGGCAACTCTTTCCCGACGAAGCAGGGAAAGGATCCCTCATCTCGAGCGACGAGGCGGAAACTGGGCTCCTCTGGATGTGGGCGGCACCCTCGTGTTTCCTCTTGCGTTGAGACGGGTATGTCGGGGAACTTCTTGATTTGCACCAAGGGTGTGAAGGACCCTTTCGAAGTTCCCGAGGTGAGGTGTGATCAGCCTCGAGGGGCCTCAGCGGAAATGGGCCTCATCTCGCCTGAAGGGGAGAACCTCCTGGATTTTCTCGAGTTGCGGCAGGTCTTCTCGAGGTACGACGGGGACCTCAGGGACCCGCTCTGGTGGCCTCAGGAAAGGCCAGTCCCCATGCGAGTTGCTAGGGGCCCTCTCGGAATTCCTCTCCCGTCCATGCCGGGGCATAAGACCTTGTGTGGATATTGGGCCAGAACCTGAGGATTCCTCTCCAGTGCCGCCATGGATCTTGGGGTGCTTCTGAGTCTCCGCAGGGGAGTCAGGCCTCGTCTCGAGTGGGGGCCTGCACGTGCGCTTTCCTCCCGAGCTGCAGAAGTAGTGTCACGCTTCCTGTCACGTGGATCAAGGGATCTGTGGCTTTCCCTCGAGGCTTTCCCACGAGGCTTCCCCACAGGGCTGTGCCACGTGCCACCTTGGTGTGAGTCGATCCTCGGCGTGAAAGACGAGCCGGTGAAGGGAAAAGAGGTTCCTCTGGAATGGACTGAGACATCTGGTGGACTCTTGGAATGGTGGCACGACCCTGGAGCTCCTCTCGCCGTTCCTGTTCAGAGTGCCTCCTCTTGAGATGCAACGGGAACGCTGGGAACTCTTTCCCGAAGAAGCAGGGAAAGGATCCCTCATCTCGAGCTACGAGGCGGAAACGGGGCTACTCTGGATGTGGGCGGGACCCTCGTGCTTCCTCTCGAGTGGAGACGGGTATGTCGGGGAAATTCTTGATTTGCACCAAGGGTGTGAAGGCCCCTTTCGAAGTTCCAGACGTGAGGTGTGATCAGCCTCGAGACGCCTCAGCGGAAATGGGCCTCATCTCGCCTGGAGGGGAGAACCTCCTGGATTTTCTCGAGTTGCGGCAGGTCTTCTCGAGATACGACGGGGAAATCAGGGACTGGCTCTCGTGGCCTCAGGAAGGCCAGTCCCCATGCGAGTTGCTAGGGGCCATCTCGGGATTCCTCTCCCGTCGATGGCGGGGCCTAAGACCTTGTGTGGAGCCGGGGCCGGAACCTGAGGATTCCTCTCCAGTGTTGCCATAGATCTTCGGGTGCTTCTGAGTCTCCCCAGGGGAGTCAGGCCTCGTCTCGAGTGGGGGCATGCACCTGCGCTTTCCTCCCGAGCTGCAGCAGTAGTGTCACGCTTCCTGTCACGTCGATCAAGGGATCTGTGGCTTTCACTTGAGGCTTTCCCTGGAGGCTTTCCCTCGAGGCTTTCCCACGAGCCTTTCCCCCAGGGCTGTGCCACGTGCCACCTGGGTGTGAGTCGATCCTCGGCGTGAAAGACGAGCCGGTGAAGGGAAAAGAGGTTCCTCTGGAATGGACTGAGACATCTGGGGGACTCTTGGAATGGTGGCACGACCCTGGAGTTCCTCTCGCCATTCCTGTTGAGAGGGCCTCCTCTTGAGATGCGACAGGAACGCCGGGAACTCTTTCCCGAGGAAGCAGGGAAAGGATCCCTCATCTCGAGCTACGAGGCGGAAACGGGGCTCCTCTGGATGTGGGCGGCACCATCGTGTTTCCTCTCGAGTGAGACGGGTACGTTGGGGATCTTCTTGATTTACACCAAGGGTGTGAAAGACCCTTTCGAAGTTCCAGAGGTGAGGTGTGATGAGCCTCAAGACGCCTCAGCGGAAATGGGCCTCATCTCGCCTGGAGGGGAGAACCTCCTGGATTTTCTCGAGTTGCGGGAGGTCTTCTCGAGTTCCGATGGGGACCTCAGGGACCCGCTCTGGTGGCTTCAGGAAAGGCCAGTCCCCATGCGAGTTGCTAGGGGCCATCTCGGGATTCCTCTCCCGTCCATGCCGGGGCCTAAGACCTTGTGTGGAGTCGGGGCCGGAACCTGAGGATTCCTCTCCAGTGTTGCCATGGATCTTGGCGTGCTTCTGAGCCTCCCCAGGGGAGTCAGGCCTCGTCTCGAGAGTAGGCATGCACGTGCGCTTTCCTCCCGAGCTGCAGCAGCAGTGTCACGCTTCCTGTCAGGTGGATCAAGGGGTCTGTGGCTGTCCATCGAGGCTGTACCTCCAGGATTTCCCACAGGGCTGTGCCACGTGCCACCTTGGTGTGAGTCGATCCTCGGCGTGAAAGATGAGCCGGTGAAGGGAAAAGACGTTCCTCTGGAATGGACTGAGACATCTGGGGGACTCTTGGAATGGTGGCACGACCCTGGAGTTCCTCTCGCCGTTCCTGTTGAGAGGGCCTCTTCTTGAGATGCGACAGGAATGCCGGGAACTCTTTCCCGAGGAAGCAGGGAAAGGATCCCTCATCTCGAGCTACGAGGCGGAAACGGGGCTCCTCTGGATGTGGGCGGGACCTTCGTGTTTCCTCTCGAGTGGAGACGGGTATGTTGGGGAAATTCTTGATTTTCACCAAGGGTGTGAAGCACCCTTTCGAAGTTCCAGAGGTGAGGTGTGATCAGCCTCGAGACGCCCCAGCGGAAATGGGCCTCATCTCGTCTGGAGGGGAGAAACTCCTGGATTTTCTCGAGTTGCGGCAGGTCTTCTCGAGATACGACGGGGACCTCAGGGACCCGCTCTGGTGGCCTCAGGAAAGGCCAGTCCCCATGCGAGTTGCTAGGGGCCAACTCGGGATTCCTCTCCCGTCGATGGCGGGGCCTAAGGCCTTGTGTGGAGTCGGGGCCGGAACCTGAGGATTCCTCTCCAGTGTTGCCATGGATCTTGGCGTGCTTCTGAGCCTCCCCAGGGGAGTCAGGCCTCCTCTCGAGAGGGGTCATGCACGTGCCCTTTCCTCCCGAGCTGCAGCAGCAGTGTCATGCTTCCTGTCAGGTAGATCAAGGGATCTGTGGCTTTCCCTTGAGGCTTTCCCTGGAGGCTTTCCCTCGAGGTTTTCCCACGAGGCTTTCCCACAGGGCTGTGCCACGTGCCACCTGGGTGTGAGTCGATCCTCGGCGTGAAAGACGAGCCAGTGAAGGGAAAAGACGTTCCTCTGGAATGGAATGAGACATCTGGGGGAGTCTTGGAATGGTGGCACGACCCTGGAGTTCCTATCGCCGTTCCTGTTCAGAGTGCCTCCTCTTGAGATGCGAAGGGAACGCTGGGAACTCTTTCCCGACGAAACAGGGAAAGAATCCCTCATCTCGAGCTACGAGGAGGAAACGGGGCTCCTCTGGATGTGTGCGGGACCCTCGTGGTTCCTCTCGAGTGGAGACGGGTATGTCGGGGAACTTCTTGATTTGCACCAAGGGTGTGAAGGACCCTTTCGAAGTTCCAGAGGTGAGGTGTGTTCAGCCTCGAAACGCCTCAGCGGAAATGGGCCTCATCTCGCCTGGAGGGGAGAACCTCCTGGATTTTCTCGAGTTGCGGCAGGTCTTCTCGAGTTACGACGGGGAACTCAGGGACCGCTATGTTGGCCTCAAGAAAGGCCAGACCCCATGCGAGTAGCTAGGGGCCATCTCGGGATTCCTCTCCCGTCGATGGCGGGGCCTAAGACCTTGTGTGGAGTCGGGGCCGGAACCTGAGGATTCCTCTCCAGTGTGTACATGGATCTTGGGGTGCTTCGGTGTCTCCCCAGGGGAGTCAGGCCTCGTCTCTAGTGGGGGCATGCACGTGCGCTTTCCTCCCGAGCTGCAGCAGTAGGGTCACGCTTCCTGTGACGTTGATCAAGGGATCTGTGGCTTTCCCTCGAGGCTTTCCCTTGAGGCTTCCCACAGGACTGTGCCACGTGCCACCTTGCTGTGAGTCGATCCTCGGCGTGAAAGACGAGCCGGTGAAGGGAAAAGAGGTTCCTCTGGAATGGACTGAGACATCTGGCGGACTCTTGGAATGGTGGCACTATCCTGGAGTTCCTCTCGCCATTCCTGTTCAGAGGGCCTCCTCTTGAGATGTGACGGGAACGACGGGAACTCTTTCCCGACGAAGCAGGGAAAGGATCCCTCATCTCGAGCTACGAGGCAGAAACGGGGCTCCTCTGGATGTGGGCGGGACCCTCGTGTTTTCTGGAGTGGAGACGGGTATGTCGGGGAACTTCTTGATTTGCACCAAGGGTGTGAAGGACCCTTTGGAAGTTCCAGAGGTGAGGTGTGATCAGCGTCGAGACGCCTCAGCAGAAATCTGCCTCATCTCGCCTGGAGGGGAGAACCTCCTGGATTTTCTCGAGTTGCGGCAGGTCTTCTCGAGTTATGACGGGGACCTCAGGGATCCGCTCTAGTGGCCTCAGGAAAGGCCAGTCCCCATCCGAGTTGCTAGGGGCCATCTCGGGATTCCTCTTCCGTCCATGCCGGGGCCTAAGACCTTGTGTAGAGTCGGGGCCGGAACCTGAGGATTCCTCTCCAGTGTGTACATGGATCTTGGGGTGCTTCGGTGTCTCCCCAGGGGAGTCAGGCCTCGTCTCTAGTGGGGGCATGCACGTGCGCTTTCCTCCCGAGCTGCAGCAGTAGGGTCACGCTTCCTGTGACGTTGATCAAGGGATCTGTCGCTTTCCCTCGAGGCTTTCCCTTGAGGCTTCCCACAGGACTGTGCCACGTGCCACCTTGCTGTGAGTCGATCCTCGGCGTGAAAGAAGAGCCGGTGAAGGGAAAAGAGGTTCCTCTGGAATGGACTGAGACATCTGGGGCACTCTTGGAATGGTGGCACGACCCTGGCGTTCCTCTCGCCGTTCCTGTTGAGAGGGCCTCCTCTTGAGATGCGACGGGAATGCCGGGAACTCTTTCCCGGCGAAGCAGGGAAAGGATCCCTCATCTCGAGCTCTGAGGCGGAAACGGGGCTCCTCTGGATGTGGGCGGGACTCTCGTCTTTCCTCTCGAGTAGAGACAGGTATGTCGGGGAACTTCTTGAGTTTCACCAAGGGTGTGAAGGACCCTTTCGAAGTTCCAGAGTTGAGGTGTGATTAGCCTCGAGACGCCTGAGCAGAAATGGGCCTCATCTCGACTGGAGGGGAGAACCTCCTGGATTTTCTGAAGTTGCGGCAGGACCTCTCGACTTACGACGGGGACCTCAGGGACCTGCTCTGGTGGCCTCAGGAAAGGCCAGTCCGCATGCGAGTTGCTAGTGGCCATCTCGGGATTCCTCTCCCGTCGATGCCGGGGCCTTAGACCTCGTGTGTTGTTGGGGCCGGAACCTGAGGATTCCTCTCCAGTGTTGACATGGATTTTGGGGTACTTCTGGGTCTCCAAAGTGGAGTCAGGCCTCGTCTCGAGTGGGGGCATGCACCTGCGCTTTCCTCCCGAGCTGCAGCAGTAGTGTCACGCTTCCTGTCACGTGGATCAAGGGATCTGTGGCTTTCCCTCGAGGCTTTCCCTCGAGGCTATCCCACGAGGCTTTCCCACAGGGCTGTGCCAAGTGCCACCTTGGTGTGAGTCGATCCTCGGCGTGAAAGACGAGCCGGTGAAGGGAAAAGAGGTTCCTCTGGAATGGACTGAGATATCTGGGGGACTCTTGGAATGGTGGCACTATCCTGGAGTTCCTCTCGCCATTCCTGTTCAGAGGGCCTCCTCTTGAGATGTGACGGGAACGACGGGAACTCTTTCCCGACGAAGCAGGGAAAGGATCCCTCATCTCGAGCTACGAGGCAGAAACGGGGCTCCTCTGGATGTGGGCGGGACCCTCGTGTTTTCTGGAGTGGAGACGGGTATGTCGGGGAACTTCTTGATTTGCACCAAGGGTGTGAAGGACCCTTGCGAAGTTCCAGAGGTGAGGTGTGATCAGCGTCGAGACGCCTCAGCAGAAATCTGCCTCATCTCGCCTGGAGGGGAGAACCTCCTGGATTTTCTCGAGTTGCGGCAGGTCTTCTCGAGTTATGACGGGGACCTCAGGGATCCCCTCTAGTGGCCTCAGGAAAGGCCAGTCCCCATGCGAGTTGCTAGGGGCCATCTCGGGATTCCTCTTCCGTCCATGCCTGGGCCTAAGACCTTGTGTAGAGTCGGGGCCGGAACGTGAGGTTTCCTCTCCAGTGTTGCCATGGATCTTGGGGTGCTTCTGAGTCTCCCTAAAGGGAGTCAGGCCTCGTCTCGAGTGGAGGCATGCACGTGCGCTTTCCTCCCGACCTGCAGCAGTAGTGTCACGATTCCTGTCACGTGGATCAAGGGATCTGTGGCTTTCCCTCGAGGCTTTCCCTCGAGTCTTTCCCACGAGGCTTTCCCACAGGGCTGTGCCACGTGCCACCTTGGTGTGAGTCGATCCTCGGCGTGAAAGACGAGCCAGTGAAGGGAAAAGAGGTTCCTCTGGAATGGACGGAGACATCTGGGGGACTCTTGGAATGGTGGCACGACCCTGGAGTTCCTCTCGCCATTCCTGTGCAGACGGCCTCCTCTTGAGATGCGACGGGAAGCCCGGGAACTCTTTCCCGACGAAGCAGGGAAAGAATCCCTCATCTCGAGCTACGAGGCAGAAACGGGGCTCCTCTGGATGTGGGCGGGACCCTCGTGTTTTCTCGAGTGGAGACGGGTATGTCGCGGAACTTCTTGATTTGCACCAAGGGTGTGAAGGACCCTTTCGAAGTTACAGAGGTGAGATGTGATCAGCCTCGAGACGCCTCAGCGGAAATGGGCCTCATCTCGCCTGGAGGGGAGAACCTCCTGGATTTTCTCGAGTTGCGACAGGTCTTGTCGAGTTACGACGGGGACCTCAGGGACCCGCTCTGGTGGCCTCAGGAAAGGCCAGTCCCCATGCGAGGTTCAACGGGCCATCTCGGGATTCCTCTCCCGTCCATGCCGGGGCCTAAAACCTTGTGTGGAGTCGGGGCCAGAACCTGAGGATTCCTCTCCAGTGTGTACATGGATCTTGGGGTGCTTCGGTGTCTCCCCAGGGGAGTCAGGCCTCGTCTCTAGTGGGGGCATGCACGTGCGCTTTCCTCCCGAGCTGCAGCAGTAGGGTCATGCTTCCTGTGACGTTGATCAAGGGATCTGTCGCTTTCCCTCGAGGCTTTCCCTTGAGGCTTCCCACAGGACTGTGCCACGTGCCACCTTGCTGTGAGTCGATCCTCGGCGTGAAAGAAGAGCCGGTGAAGGGAAAAGAGGTTCCTCTGGAATGGACTGAGACATCTGGGGCACTCTTGGAATGGTGGCACGACCCTGGCGTTCCTCTCGCCGTTCCTGTTGAGAGGGCCTCCTCTTGAGATGCGACGGGAATGCCGGGAACTCTTTCCCGAAGACGCCAGGAAAGGATCCCTCATCTCGAGCTCTGAGGCGGAAACGGGGCTCCTCTGGATATGGGCGGGACTCTCGTCTTTCCTCTCGAGTAGAGACAGGTATGTCGGTGAACTTCTTGAGTTTCACCAAGGGTGTGAAGGACCCTTTCGAAGTTCCAGAGGTGAGGTGTGATTAGCCTCGAGACGCCTGAGCGGAAATGGGCCTCATCTCGACTGGAGGGGAGAACCTCCTGGATTTTCTGAAGTTGCGGCAGGACCTCTCGACTTACGACGGGGACCTCAGGGACCTGCTCTGGTGGCCTCAGGAAAGGCCAGTCCGCATGCGAGTTGCTAGTGGCCATCTCGGGATTCCTCTCCCGTCGATGCCGGGGCCTTAGACCTCGTGTGTTGTTGGGGCCGGAACCTGAGGATTCCTCTCCAGTGTTGACATGGATTTTGGGGTACTTCTGGGTCTCCAAAGTGGAGTCAGGCCTCGTCTCGAGTTGAGGCATGAACGTGCGCTTTCCTCCCGAGCTGCAGCAGTAGTGTAATGCTTCCTGTCACGTGGATCAAGGGATCTGTGGCTTTCCCTCGAGGCTTTCCCTCGAGGCTTTACCACAAGGCTTTCCCTCGAGGCTTTCCCACGAGGCTTTCCCACAGGGCTGTGCCACGTGCCACCTTGGTGTGATTCGATCCTCGGCGTGAAAGGCGAGCCGGTGAAGGTAAAAGAGGTTCCTCTGGAATGGACTGAGACATCTGTGGGACTCTTGGAATGGTGGCACGACCCTGGAGTTCCTCTCGCTGTTCCTGTTGAGAGGGCCTCCTCTTGAGATGCGACGGGAACGCCGGGAACTCTTTCCGGACGAAGCAGGGAAAGGATCCCTCATCTCGAGCTACGAGGCGGAAACAGGCCGCCTCTGGATGTAGGCGGAACCCTCGTGTTTCCTCTCGAGTGGAGACGGGTATGTCGGGGAACTTCTTGATTTGCACCAAGTGTGTGAAGAACCCTTTCGAAGTTACAGAGGTGAAGTGTGATCAGCCCTGAGACGCCTCAGCGGAATTGGGACTCATCTCGCCTGGAGTGGAGAACCTCCTGGATTTTCTCGAGTTGCGGCAGGTCTTCTCGAGTTACGAGGGGGAGCTCAGGGACCCGCTCTGGTGGCCTCAGGAATGGCCAGTCCCCATGCGAGCTGCTAGGGGCCATCTCGGGACAACTCTCCCGTCCATGCCGGGGCCTAAGTCCTTGTGTGGAGTCGGGGCCGGAACCTGAGGATTCCTGTCCAGTGTTGCCATGGATCATGGGGTGCTTCTGAGTCTCCCCAGGGGAGTCAGGCCTCGTCTCCCGTGGGGGCATGCACGTGCGCTTTCCTCCCGAGCTGCAGCAGTAGGGTCACGCTTCCTGTCACATGGACCAAGGGATCTGTGGCTTTCCGTCGAGGCTGTCCCTCGAGGCTTTCCCACGAGGCTTTCCCACAGGGCTGTGCCACGTGCCACCATGGTGTGAGTCGATCCTCGGTGTGAAAGACGAGCTGGTGAAGGGAAAAGACGTTCCTCTGGAATGGACTGAGACATCTTGGGGACGCTTGGAATGGTGGCACGACCCTGGAGTTCCTCTCGCCGTTCCTGTTGAGAGGGCCTCTTCTTGAGATGCGACGGGAACGCCGGGAACTCTTTCCCGGCGAAGCAGGGAAAGGATCCCTCATCTCGAGCTACGAGGCGGAAACGGGGCTCCTCTGGATGTGTGCGGGACCCTCGTGTTTCCTCTCGAGTGGAGACGGGTATGTCGGGGAACTTCTTGATTTGCACCAAGGGTGTGAAGGACCCTTTCGAAGTTCCAGAGGTGAGGTGGGATCAGCCTCGAGACGCCTCAGCAGAAATCTGCCTCATCTCGCCTGGAGGGGAGAACCTCCTGGATTTTCTCGAGTTGCGGCAGGTCTTCTCGAGTTACGACGGGGACCTCTGTGACCCACTCTGGTGGCCTCAGGAAAGGCCAGTCCCCATGCGAGGTTCAACGGGCCATCTCGGGATGGCTCTCCCATCCATGCCGGACCTAAGACCTTGTGTGGAGTCGGGGCCGGAACCTGATGATTCCTCTCCAGTGTTGCCATGGATCTTGGGGTGCTTCTGAGTCTCCCCAGGGGAGTCAGGCCACGTCTCGAGTGGGGGCATGCACCTGCGCTTTCCTCCCAAGCTGCAGCAGTAGTGTCACGCTTCCTGTCACGTGGATCAAGGGATCTGTGGCTTTCCCTCGAGGCTTTCCCTCGAGGCTTTCCCACGAGGCTTTCCCACAGGGCTGTGCCAAGTGCCACCTTGGTGTGAGTCGATCCTCGGCGTGAAAGACGAGCCGGTGAAGGGAAAAGAGGTTCCTCTGGAATGGACTGAGATATCTGGGGGACTCTTGGAATGGTGGCACGACCCTGGAGTTCCTCTCGCCATTCCTGTTCAGAGGGCCTCCTCTTGAGTTGTGACGGGAACGACGGGAACTCTTTCCCGACGAAGCAGGGAAAGAATCCCTCATCTCGAGCTACGAGGCAGAAACGGGGCTCCTCTGGATGTGGGCGGGACCCTCGTGTTTTCTGGAGTGGAGACGGGTATGTCGGGGAACTTCTTGATTTGCAC
The DNA here is from genome assembly GCF_023091745.1 of Budorcas taxicolor. NCBI lineage: Eukaryota > Metazoa > Chordata > Mammalia > Artiodactyla > Bovidae > Budorcas > Budorcas taxicolor. Next base: position 64,495,703 of record NC_068910.1, read on the forward strand.
CAAGGGTGTGAAGGACCCTTTCGAAGTTCCAGAGGTGAGGTGTGATCAGCGTCGAGACGCCTCAGCAGAAATCTGCCTCATCTCGCCTGGAGGGGAGAACCTCCTGGATTTTCTCGAGTTGCGGCAGGTCTTCTCGAGTTATGACGGGGACCTCAGGGATCCGCTCTAGTGGCCTCAGGAAAGGCCAGTCCCCATGCGAGTTGCTAGGGGCCATCTCGGGATTCCTCTTCCGTCCATGCCGGGGCCTAAGACCTTGTGTAGAGTCGGGGCCGGAACGTGAGGTTTCCTCTCCAGTGTTGCCATGGATCTTGGGGTGCTTCTGAGTCTCCCTAAAGGGAGTCAGGCCTCGTCTCGAGTGGAGGCATGCACGTGCGCTTTCCTCCCGACCTGCAGCAGTAGTGTCACGATCCCTGTCACGTGGATCAAGGGATCTGTGGCTTTCCCTCGAGGCTTTCCCTCGAGGCTTCCCCACGAGGGTTTCCCACAGGGCTGTGCCATGTGCCACCTTGGTGTGAGTCGATCCTCGGCCTGAAAGACGAGCCAGTGAAGCGAAAAGAGGTTCCTCTGGAATGGACGGAGACATCTGGGGGACTCTTGGAATGGTGGCACGACCCTGGAGTTCCTCTCGCCATTCCTGTGCAGACGGCCTCCTCTTGAGATGCGACGAGAAGCCCGGGAACTCTTTCCCGACGAAGCAGGGAAAGAATCCCTCATCTCGAGCTACGAGGCAGAAACGGGGCTCCGCTGGATGTGGGCGGGACCCTCGTGTCTTCTCGAGTGGAGACGGGTATGTCGGGGAACTTCTTGATTTGCACCAAGGGTGTGAAGGACCCTTTCGAAGTTACGGAGGTGAGATGTGATCAGCCTCGAGACGCCTCAGCGGAAATGGGCCTCATCTCGCCTGGAGGGGAGAACCTCCTGGATTTTCTCGAGTTGCGGCAGGTCTTCTCGAGTTATGACGGGGACCTCAGGGATCCGCTCTAGTGGCCTCAGGAAAGGCCAGTCCCCATGCGAGTTGCTAGGGGCCATTTCGGGATTCCTCTTCCGTCCATGCCGGGGCCTAAGACCTTGTGTAGAGTCGGGGCCGGAACGTGAGGTTTCCTCTCCAGTGTTGCCATGGATCTTGGGGTTCTTCTGAGTCTCCCTAAAGGGAGTCAGGCCTCGTCTCGAGTGGAGGCATGCACGTGCGCTTTCCTCCCTACCTGCAGCAGTAGTGTCACGATTCCTGTCACGTGGATCAAGGGATCTGTGGCTTTCCCTCGAGGCTTTCCCTCGAGGCTTTCCCACGAGGCTTTCCCACAGGGCTGTGCCACGTGCCACCTTGGTGTGAGTCGATCCTCGGCGTGAAAGATGAGCCAGTGAAGGGAAAAGAGGTTCCTCTGGAATGGACGGAGACATCTGGGGGACTCTTGGAATGGTGGCACGACCCTGGAGTTCCTCTCGCAATTCCTGTGCAGACGGCCTCCTCTAGAGATGAGACGGGAAGCCCGGGAACTCTTTCCCGACGAAGCAGGGAAAGAATCCCTCATCTCGAGCTACGAGGCAGAAACGGGGCTCCTCTGGATGTGGGCGGGACCCTCGTGTTTTCTCGAGTGGAGACGGGTATGTCGCGGAACTTCTTGATTTGCACCAAGGGTGTGAAGGACCCTTTCGAAGTTACAGAGGTGAGATGTGATCAGCCTCGAGACGCCTCAGCGGAAATGGGCCTCATCTCGCCTGGAGGGGAGAACCTCCTGGATTTTCTCGAGTTGCGACAGGTCTTGTCGAGTTACGACGGGGACCTCAGGGACCCGCTCTGGTGGCCTCAGGAAAGGCCAGTCCCCATGCGAGGTTCAACGGGCCATCTCGGGATTCCTCTCCCGTCCATGCCGGGGCCTAAAACCTTCTGTGGAGTCGGTGCCGGAACCTGAGGATTCCTCTCCAGTGTGTACATGGATCTTGGGGTGCTTCGGTGTCTCCCCAGGGGAGTCAGGCCTCGTCTCTAGTGGGGGCATGCACGTGCGCTTTCCTCCCGAGCTGCAGCAGTAGGGTCATGCTTCCTGTGACGTTGATCAAGGGATCTGTCGCTTTCCCTCGAGGCTTTCCCTTGAGGCTTCCCACAGGACTGTGCCACGTGCCACCTTGCTGTGAGTCGATCCTCGGCGTGAAAGAAGAGCCGGTGAAGGGAAAAGAGGTTCCTCTGGAATGGACTGAGACATCTGGGGCACTCTTGGAATGGTGGCACGACCCTGGCGTTCCTCTCGCCGTTCCTGTTGAGAGGGCCTCCTCTTGAGATGCGACGGGAATGCCGGGAACTCTTTCCCGAAGACGCCAGGAAAGGATCCCTCATCTCGACTCTGAGGCGGAAACGGGGCTCCTCTGGATGTGGGCGGGACTCTCGTCTTTCCTCTCGAGTAGAGACAGGTATGTCGGGGAACTTCTTGAGTTTCACCAAGGGTGTGAAGGACCCTTTCGAAGTTCCAGAGGTGAGGTGTGATTAGCCTCGAGACGCCTGAGCGGAAATGGGCCTCATCTCGACTGGAGGGGAGAACCTCCTGGATTTTCTGAAGTTGCGGCAGGACCTCTCGACTTACGACGGGGACCTCAGGGACCTGCTCTGGTGGCCTCAGGAAAGGCCAGTCCGCATGCGAGTTGCTAGTGGCCATCTCGGGATTCCTCTCCCGTCGATGCCGGGGCCTTAGACCTCGTGTGTTGTTGGGGCCGGAACCTGAGGATTCCTCTCCAGTGTTGACATGGATTTTGGGGTACTTCTGGGTCTCCAAAGTGGAGTCAGGCCTCGTCTCGAGTTGAGGCATGAACGTGCGCTTTCCTCCCGAGCTGCAGCAGTAGTGTAACGCTTCCTGTCACGTGGATCAAGGGATCTGTGGCTTTCCCTCGAGGCTTTCCCTCGAGGCTTTACCACAAGGCTGTGCCACGTGCCACCTTGGTGTGAGTCGATCCTCAGCGTGAAAGACGAGCCAGTGAAGGGAAAAGAGGTTCCTCTGGAATGGACTGAGACATCTGTGGGAGTCTTGGAATGGTGGCACGACCCTGGAGTTCCTCTCGCCGTTCCTGTTGAGAGGGCCTCCTCTTGAGTTGCGACGGGAACACCGGGAACTCTTTCCCGACGAAGCAGGGAAAGGATCCCTCATCTCGAGCTACGAGGCGGAAACGGGGCTCCTCTGGATGTGGGCGGCACCCTCGTGTTTCCTCTCTAGTGGAGCCGGGTATATCGGGGAACTTCTTGAAATGCACCAAGGGTGTGAAGGACCCTTTCGAAGTTCCAGAGGTGAGGTGTGATCAGCCTCGAGACGCCTCAGGGGAAATGGGCCTCATCTCGCCTGGAGGGGAGAACCTCCTGGATTTTCTCGAGTTGCAGCAGGTCTTCTCGAGTTACGACGGTGACCTCAGGGACCCTATCTGGTGGCCTCAGGAAAGGCCAGTCCCCCAGCGAGTTGCTAGGGGCCATCTCGGGATTCCTCTCCCGTCGATGCCGGGGCCTAAGACCTTGTGTGGAGTCAGGGCCGGAACCTGAGGATTCCTCTGCAGTGTTGCCATGGATCTTGGGGTGATTCTGAGTCTCCCCAGGGGAATCAGGCCTCGTCTCGAGTGGGGGCATGCACGAGCGCTTTCCTCCCGAGCTGCAGCAGTAGAGTTACGCTTCCTGTCACGTGGATCAAGAGATCTGTGGCTTTCCCTCGAGGCTTTCCCTCGAGGGTTTCCCTCGAGGCTTTCCCACGAGGCTTTCCCACGGGCTGTGCCACCTGCCACCTTGGTGTGAGTCGATCCTCGGCGTGAAAGACGAGCCGGTGAAGGGAAAAGAGGTTCCTCTGGAATGGACTGAGACATCTGTGGGACTCTTGGAATGGTGGCACGACCCTGGAGTTCCTCTCGCCGTTCCTGTTGAGACGGCCTCCTCTTGAGTTGCGACGGGAACGCCGGGAACTCTTTCCCGACGAAGCAGGGAAAGGATCCCTCATCTCGAGCTACGAGGCGGAAACGGGGCTCCTCTGGATGTGGGCGGCACCCTCGTGTTTCCTCTCGAGTGGAGCCGGGTATATCGGGCAACTTCTTGAAATGCACCAAGGGTATGAAGGACCCTTTCGAAGTTCCAGAGGTGAGGTGTGATCAGCCTCGAGACGCCTCAGCGGATATGGGCCTCATCTCGCCTGGAGGGGAGAACCTCCTGGATTTTCTCGAGTTGCGGCAGATCTTCTCGAGTTACGACGGGGACCTCAGGGACCCTCTCTTGTGGCCTCAGGAAAGGCCAGTCCCCATGCGAGTTGTTAGGGGCCATATCGGGATTCCTCTCCCATCGATGTCGGGGCCTAAGACCTTGTGTAGAGTCAGGGCCGGAACCTGAGGATTCCTCTCCAGTGTTGCCATGGATCTTGGGGTGCTTCTGAGTCTCCCCATGTGAGTCAGGCCTCGTCTCGAGTGGGGCCATGCACGTGCGCTTTCCTCCCGACCTGCAGCAGTACTGTCACGCTTCCTGTCACGTGGATCAAGGGATCTGTGGCTTTCCGTCGAGGCTTTCCCACGAGGCTTTCCCACAGGGCTGTGCCACGTGCCACCTTGGTGTGAGTCGATCCTCAGCGTGAAAGACGAACCGGTGAAGGGAAAAGAGGTTCCTCTGGAATGGACTGAGACATCTGTGGGACTCTTGGAATGGTGGCACGACCCTGGAGTTCCTCTCGCCGATCCTGTTGAGAGGGCTTCCTCTTGAGATGCGACGGGAACGCCGGGAACTCTTTCCCGAAGAACCAGGGAAAGGATCCCTCATCTCGAGCTACGAGGTGGAAACGGGGCTCCTCTGGATGTGGGCGGCACCCTCGTGTTTCCTCTCGAGTGGAGCCGGGTATATCGGGGAACTTCTTGATTTGCACCAAGGGTGTGAGGACCCTTTCGAAGTTCCAGAGGTGAGGTGTGATAAGCCTCGAGACGCCTCAGCAGAAATGGGCCTCATCTCCCCTGGAGGGGAGAACCTCCTGGATTTTCTCGAGTTGCGGCAGGTCTTCTCGAGTTACGACGGGGACCTCAGGGACCCGCTCTGGTGGCCACAGGAAAGGCCAGTCCCCATGCGAGTTGCTAGGGGCCATCTCGGGATTCCTCTCCCATCCATGCCGGGGCCTAAGACCTTGTGTGGAGTCAGGGCCGGAACCTGAGGATTCCTCTCCAGTGTTGCCATGGATCTTGGGGTGCTTCTGAGTCTCCCCAGGGGAATCAGGCCTCGTCTCGAGTGGGGGCATGCACGTGCGCTTTCCTCCCGAGCTGCAGCAGAAGTGTCACGCTTCCTGTCACGTGGATCAAGCGATCTGTGGCTTTCCCTCGAGGCTTTCCCTCGAGGATTTCCCAGAGGCTTTCCCACAGGGCTGTGCCACCTGCCACCTTGGTGTGAGTCGATCCTCGGCGTCAAACACTAGCCGGTGAAGGGAAAAGAGGTTCCTCTGGAATGTACTGAGACATCTGTGGGACTCTTGGAATGGTGGCACGACCCTGGAGTTCCTCTCGCCGTTCCTGTTGAGAGGGCCTCCTCTTGAGTTGCGACGGGAACACCGGGAACTCTTTCCCGACGAAGCAGGGAAAGGATCCCTCATCTCGAGCTACGAGGCTGAAACGGGGCTCCTCTGGATGTGGGCGGCACCCTCGTGTTTCCTCTCTAGTGGAGCCGGGTATATCGGGGAACTTCTTGAAATGCACCAAGGGTGTGAAGGACCCTTTCGAAGTTCCAGAGGTGAGGTGTGATCAGCCTCGAGACGCCTCAGCGGATATGGGCCTCATCTCGCCTGGAGGGGAGAACCTCCTGGATTTTCTCGAGTTGCGGCAGATCTTCTCGAGTTACGACGGGGACCTCAGGGACCCTCTCTGGTGGCCTCAGCAAAGGCCAGTCCCCATGCGAGTTGTTAGGGGCCATATCGGGATTCCTCTCCCATCGATGTCGGGGCCTAAGACCTTGTGTAGAGTCAGGGCCGGAACCTGAGGATTCCTCTCCAGTGTTGCCATGGATCTTGGGGTGCTTCTGAGTCTCCCCATGTGAGTCAGGCCTCGTCTCGAGTGGGGCCATGCACGTGCGCTTTCCTCCCGACCTGCAGCAGTACTGTCACGCTTCCTGTCACGTGGATCAAGGGATCTGTGGCTTTCCGTCGAGGCTTTCCCACGAGGCTTTCCCACAGGGCTGTGCCACGTGCCACCTTGGTGTGAGTCGATCCTCAGCGTGAAAGACGAACCGGTGAAGGGAAAAGAGGTTCCTCTGGAATGGACTGAGACATCTGTGGGACTCTTGGAATGGTGGCACGACCCTGGAGTTCCTCTCGCCGATCCTGTTGAGAGGGCTTCCTCTTGAGATGCGACGGGAACGCCGGGAACTCTTTCCCGACGAGGCAGGGAAAGGATCCCTCATCTCGAGCTACGAGGCTGAAACGGGGCTCCTCTGGATGTGGGCGGCACCCTCGTGTTTCCTCTCGAGTGGAGCAGGGTATATCGGGGAACTTCTTGAAATGCACCAAGGGTATGAGGACCCTTTCGAAGTTCCAGAGGTGAGGTGTGATCAGCCTCGAGACGCCTCAGCGGAAATGGGCCTCATCTCGCCTGGAGGGGAAAACCTCCTGGATTTTCTCGAGTTGCGGCAGGTCTTCTCGAGTTACGACGGGGACCTCAGGGACCCTCTCTGGTGGCCTCAGGAAAGGCCAGTCCCCATGCGATTTGCTAGGGGCCATATCGTGATTCCTCTCCCATCGATGTCGGGGCCTAAGACCTTGTGTAGAGTCAGGGCCGGAACCTGAGGATTCCTCTCCAGTGTTGCCATGGATCTTGGGGTGCTTCTGAGTCTCCCCATGTGAGTCAGGCCTGGTCTCGAGTGGGGCAATGCACGTGCGCTTTCCTCCCGAGCTGCAGCAGTAGTGTCACGCTTCCTGTCACGTGGATCAAGGGATCTGTGGCTTACCCTCGAGGGTTTCCCTCGAGGCTTTCCCACGAGGCTTTCCCACAGGGCTGTGCCACCTGCCACCTTGGTGTGAGTCGATCCTCGGCGTGAAAGACGAGCCGGTGAAGGAAAAAAGTTTCCTCTGGAATGGACTGAGACATCTGTGGGACTCTTGGAATGGTGGCACGACCCTGGAGTTCCTCTCGCCGTTCCTGTTGAGAGGGCCTCCTCTTGAGATGCGACGGGAACGCCGGGAACTCTTTCCCGACGAAGCAGGGAAAGGATCCCTCATCTCGATCTACGAGGCGGAAACGGGGCTCCTCTGGATGTGGGCGGCACCCTCGTGTTTCCTCTCGAGTGGAGCCGTGTATATCGGGGAACTTCTTGATTTGCACCAAGGGTGTGAAGGACCCTTTTGAAGTTCCAGAGGTGAGGTGTGATCAGCCTCGAGACGCCTCAGCGGAAATGGGCCTCACCTCGCCTGGAGGGGAGAACCTCCTGGATTTTCTCGAGTTGCGGCAGATCTTCTCGAGTTACGACGGGGACCTCAGGGACCCGCTCTGGTGGCCTCAGGAAAGGCCAGTCCCCATGCGAGGTTCTAGGGGCCATCTCGGGATTCCTCTCCCGTCGATGCCGGGGCCTTAGACCTTGTGTGGAGTCAGGGCCGGAACCTGAGGATTCCTCTCCAGTGTTGCCATGGAACTTGGGGTGCTTCTGAGTCTCCCCAGGGGAGTCAGGCCTCGTCTCGAGTGGGGGCATGCACGAGCGCTTTCCTCCGGAGCTGCAGCAGTACTGTCACGCTTCCTGTCACGTGGATCAAGGGATCTGCGGCTTTCCCTCGAGGCTTTCCCACGAGGCTTTCCCACAGGGCTGTGCCACGTGCCACCTTGCTGTGAGTCGATCCTCAGCGTGAAAGACGAGACGGTGAAGGGAAAAGAGGTTCCTCTGGAATGGACTGAGACATCTGTGGGACTCTTGGAATGGTGGCACGACCCTGGAGTTCCTCTCGCCGTTCCTGTTGAGACGGCCTCCTCTTGAGTTGCGACGGGAACGCCGGGAACTCTTTCCCGACGAAGCAGGGAAAGGATCCCTCATCTCGAGCTACGAGGCGGAAACGGGGCTCCTCTGGATGTGGGCGGCACCCTCGTGTTTCCTCTCGAGTGGAGCCGGGTATATCGGGGAACTTCTTGAAATGCACCAAGGGTGTGAAGGACCCTTTCGAAGTTCCAGAGGTGAGGTGTGATCAGACTCGAGACACCTCAGGGGAAATGGGCCTCATCTCGCCTGGAGGGGAGAACCTCCTGGATTTTCTCGAGTTGCGGCAGGTCTTCTCGAGTTACGACGGGGACCTCAGGGACCCGCTGTGGTGGCCTCAGGAAAGGCCAGTCCCCATGCGAGTTGTTAGGGGCCAACTCGGGATTCCTCTCCCGTCAATGCCGGGACCTTAGACCTTGTGTGGAGTCAGGGCCGGAACCTGAGGATTCCTCTCCAGTGTTGCCATGTATCTTGGGGTGCTTCTGAGTCTCCGCAGGGGAGTCAGGCCTCGGCTCGAGTGGGGGCATGCCCGTGCACTTTCCTCCCGAGCTGCAGCAGAAGTGTCACGCTTCCTGTCACGTGGATCAAGCGATCTGTGGCTTTCCCTCGAGGCTTTCCCTCGAGGATTTCCCACGAGGCTTTCCCACAGGGCTGTGCCACCTGCCACCTTGGTGTGAGTCGATCCTCGGCGTGAAAGACGAGCCGCTGAAGGGAAAAGAGGTTCCTCTGGAATGGACTGAGACATCTGTGGGACTCTTGGAATGGTGGCACGACCCTGGAGTTCCTCTCGCCGTTCGTGTTGAGAGGGCCTCCTCTTGAGATGCGACGGGAACGCCGGGAACTCTTTCCCGAAGAACCAGGGAAAGGATCCCTCATCTCGAGCTACGAGGTGGAAACGGGGCTCCTCTGGATGTGGGCGGCACCCTCGTGTTTCCTCTCGAGTGGAGCCGGGTATATCGGGGAACTTCTTGATTTGCACCAAGGGTGTGAGGACCCTTTCGAAGTTCCAGAGGTGAGGTGCGATCAGCCTCGAGACGCCTCAGCAGAAATGGGCCTCATCTCGCCTGGAGGGGAGAACCTCCTGGATTTTCTCAGGTTGCGGCAGGTCTTCTCGAGTTATGACGGGGACCTCAGGGACCCGCTCTGGTGGCCTCAGGAAAGGCCAGTCCCCATGCGAGTTGCTAGGGGCCATCTCGGGATTCCTCTCCCGTCGATGCCGGGGCCTAAGACCTTGTGTGGTGTCAGGGCCACAACCTGAGGATTCCTCTCCAGTGTTGCCATGGATCTTGGGGTGCTTCTGAGTCTCCCCAGGGGAGTCAGGCCTCGTCTAGAGTGGGGCATGCACGTGCGCTTTCCTCCCGAGCTGCAGCAGTAGTGTGACGCTTCCTGTCACGTGGTTCAAGGGATCTGTGGCTTTCCCTCGAGGCTTTCCCTCGAGGCTTTCCCTCGAGGCTTTCCCACGAGTCTTTCCCACAGGGCTGTGCCACGTGCCACCTTGGTGTGAGTCGATCCTCGGCGTCAAACACTAGCCGGTGAAGGGAAAAGAGGTTCCTCTGGAATGTACTGAGACATCTCTGGGACTCTTGGAATGGTGGCACGACCCTGGAGTTCCTCTCGCCGTTCCTGTTGAGAGGGCCTCCTCTTGAGTTGCGACGGGAACACCGGGAACTCTTTCCCGACGAAGCAGGGAAAGGATCCCTCATCTCGAGCTACGAGGCGGAAACGGGGCTCCTCTGGATGTGGGCGGCACCCTCGTGTTTCCTCTCTAGTGGAGCCGGGTATATCGGGGAACTTCTTGAAATGCACCAAGGGTGTGAAGGACCCTTTCGAAGTTCCAGAGGTGAGGTGTGATCAGCCTCGAGACGCCTCAGGGGAAATGGGCCTCATCTCGCCTGGAGGGGAGAACCTCCTGGATTTTCTCGAGTTGCAGCAGGTCTTCTCGAGTTACGACGGTGACCTCAGGGACCCTATCTGGTGGCCTCAGGAAAGGCCAGTCCCCATGCGAGTTGCTAGGGGCCATCTCGGGATTCCTCTCCCGTCGATGCCGGGGCCTAAGACCCTGTGTGGAGTCAGGGCCGGAACCTGAGGATTCCTCTGCAGTGTTGCCATGGATCTTGGGGTGCTTCTGAGTCTCCCCAGGGGAATCAGGCCTCGTCTCGAGTGGGGGCATGCACGAGCGCTTTCCTCCCGAGCTGCAGCAGTAGTGTTACGCTTCCTGTCACGTGGATCAAGAGATCTGTGGCTTTCCCTCGAGGCTTTCCCTCGAGGGTTTCCCTCGAGGCTTTCCCACGAGGCTTTCCCACGGGCTGTGCCACCTGCCACCTTGGTGTGAGTCGATCCTCGGCGTGAAAGACGAGCCGGTGAAGGGAAAAGAGGTTCCTCTGGAATGGACTGAGACATCTGTGGGACTCTTGGAATGGTGGCACGACCCTGGAGTTCCGCTCGCCGTTCCTGTTGAGACGGCCTCCTCTTGAGTTGCGACGGGAACGCCGGGAACTCTTTCCCGACGAAGCAGGGAAAGGATCCCTCATCTCGAGCTACGAGGCGGAAACGGGGCTCCTCTGGATGTGGGCGGCACCCTCGTGTTTCCTCTCGAGTGGAGCCGGGTATATCGGGGAACTTCTTGAAATGCACCAAGGGTATGAAGGACCCTTTCGAAGTTCCAGAGGTGAGGTGTGATCAGCCTCGAGACGCCTCAGCGGATATGGGCCTCATCTCGCCTGGAGGGGAGAACCTCCTGGATTTTCTCGAGTTGCGGCAGATCTTCTCGAGTTACGACGGGGACCTCAGGGACCCTCTCTGGTGGCCTCAGGAAAGGCCAGTCCCCATGCGAGTTGTTAGGGGCCATATCGGGATTCCTCTCCCATCGATGTCGGGGCCTAAGACCTTGTGTAGAGTCAGGGCCGGAACCTGAGGATTCCTCTCCAGTGTTGCCATGGATCTTGGGGTGCTTCTGAGTCTCCCCATGTGAGTCAGGCCTCGTCTCGAGTGGGGCCATGCACGTGCGCTTTCCTCCCGACCTGCAGCAGTACTGTCACGCTTCCTGTCACGTGGATCAAGGGATCTGTGGCTTTCCGTCGAGGCTTTCCCACGAGGCTTTCCCACAGGGCTGTGCCACGTGCCACCTTGGTGTGAGTCGATCCTCAGCGTGAAAGACGAGCCGGTGAAGGGAAAAGAGGTTCCTCTGGAATGGACTGAGACATCTGTGGGACTCTTGGAATGGTGGCACGACCCTGGAGTTCCTCTCGCCGTTCCTGTTGAGAGGGCCTCCTCTTGAGATGCGACGGGAATGCCGGGAACTCTTTCCCGACGAAGCAGGGAAAGGATCCCTCATCTCGAGCTACGAGGTGGAAATGGGGCACCTCTGGATGTGGGCGGCACCCTCGTGTTTACTCTCGAGTGGAGCCGGGTATATCGGGGAACTTCTTGATTTGCACCAAGGGTGTGAAGGACCCTTTCGAAGTTCCAGAGGTGAGGTGTGATCAGCCTCGAGACGCCTCAGCGGAAATGGGCCTCATCTCGCCTGGAGGGGAGAACCTCCTGGATTTTCTCGAGTTGCGGCAGGTCTTCTCGAGTTACGACGGGGACCTCAGGGACCCGCTCTGGTGGCCTCAGGAAAGGCCAGTCCCCATGCGAGGTTCTAGGGGCCATGTCGGGATTCCTCTCCCGTCGATGCCGGGGCCTTAGACCTTGTGTGGAGTCAGGGCCGGAACCTGAGGATTCCTCTCCAGTGTTGCCATGGAACTTGGGGTGCTTCTGAGTCTCCCCAGGGGAGTCAGGCCTCGTCTCGAGTGGGGGCATGCACGAGCGCTTTCCTCCCGAGCTGCAGCAGTACTGTCACGCTTCCTGTCACGTGGATCAAGGGATCTGCGGCTTTCCCTCGAGGCTTTCCCACGAGGCTTTCCCACAGGGCTGTGCCACGTGCCACCTTGCTGTGAGTCGATCCTCAGCGTGAAAGACGAGACGGTGAAGGGAAAAGAGGTTCCTCTGGAATGGACTGAGACATCTGTGGGACTCTTGGAATGGTGGCACGACCCTGGAGTTCCTCTCGCCGTTCCTGTTGAGACGGCCTCCTCTTGAGTTGCGACGGGAACGCCGGGAACTCTTTCCCGACGAAGCAGGGAAAGGATCCCTCATCTCGAGCTACGAGGCGGAAACGGGGCTCCTCTGGATGTGGGCGGCACCCTCGTGTTTCCTCTCGAGTGGAGCCGGGTATATCGGGGAACGTCTTGAAATGCACCAAGGGTGTGAAGGACCCTTTCGAAGTTCCAGAGGTGAGGTGTGATCAGCCTCGAGACACCTCAGGGGAAATGGGCCTCATCTTGCCTGGAGGGGACAACCTCCTGGATTTTCTCGAGTTGCGGCAGGTCTTCTCGAGTTACGACGGGGACCTCAGGGACCCGCTCTGGTGGCCTCAGGAAAGTCCAGTCCCCATGCGAGTTGCTAGGGGCCATCTCGGGATTCCTCTCCCGTCAATGCCGGGGCCTTAGACCTTGTGTGGAGTCAGGGCCGGAACCTGAGGATCCCTCTGCAGTGTTGCCATTGATCTTGGGGTGCTTCTGAGTCTCCCCAGGGGAGTCAGGCCTCGGCTCGAGTGGGGGCATGCACGTGCGCTTTCCTCCCGAGCTGCAGCAGGAGTGTCACGCTTCCTGTCACGTGGATCAAGGGATCTGTGGCTTACCCTCGAGGGTTTCCCTCAAGGCTTTCCCACGAGGCTTTCCCACAGGGCTGTGCCACCTGCCACCTTGGTGTGAGTCGATTCTCGGCGTGAAAGACGAGCCGGTGAAGGGAAAAAAGTTTCCTCTGGAATGGACTGAGACATCTGTGGGACTCTTGGAATGGTGGCACGACCCTGGAGTTCCTCTCGCCGTTCCTGTTGAGAGGGCCTCCTCTTGAGATGCGACGGGAACGCCGGGAACTCTTTCCCGACGAAGCAGGGAAAGGATCCCTCATCTCGATCTACGAGGCGGAAACGGGGCTCCTCTGGATGGGGGCGGCACCCTCGTGTTTCCTCTCGAGTGGAGCCGTTTATATCGGGGAACTTCTTGATTTGCACCAAGGGTGTGAAGGACCCTTTCGAAGTTCCAGAGGTGAGGTGTGATCAGCCTCGAGACGCCTCAGCGGAAATGGGCCTCATCTCGCCTGGAGGGGAGAACCTCCTGGATTTTCTCGAGTTGCGGCAGATCTTCTCGAGTTACGACGGGGACCTCAGCGACCCGCTCTGGTGGCCTCAGGAAAGGCCAGTCCCCAGGCGAGTTGCTAGGGGCCATCTTGGGATTCCTCTCCCGATCATGCCGGGGCCTTAGACCTTGTGTGGAGTCAGGGCCGGAACCTGAGGATTCCTCTCCAGTGTTGCCATGGATCTTGGGGTGCTTCTGAGTCTCCCCAGGGGAGTCAGGCCTCGTCTCGAGTGGGGGCATGCAAGAGCGCTTTCCTCCCGAGCTGCAGCATTAGTGTCACGCTTCCTGTCACGTGGATCATGGGATCTGTGGCTTTCCCTCGAGGCTTTCCCTCGAGTCTTTCCCACGAGGCTTTCCCACAGGGCTGTGCCACGTGCCACCTTGGTGTGAGTCGATCCCCGGCGTGAAAGACGAGCTGTTGAAGGGAAAAGAGGTTCCTCTGGAATGGACTGAGACATCTGTGCGACTCTTGGTATGGTGGCACGACCCTGGAGTTCCTCTCGCCATTCCTGTTGAGAGGGCCTCCTCTTGAGATGCGACGGGAATGCCGGGAACTCTTTCCCTACGAAGCAGGGAAAGGATCCCTCATCTCGAGCTACGAGGTGGAAATGGGGCACGTCTGGATGTGGGCGGCACCCTCGTGTTTCCTCTCGAGTGGAGCCGGGTATATCGGGGAACTTCTTGAAATGCACCAAGGGTATGAAGGACCCTTTCGAAGTTCCAGAGGTGAGGTGTGATCAGCCTCGAGACGCCTCAGCGGATATGGGCCTCATCTCGCCTGGAGGGGAGAACCTCCTGGATTTTCTCGAGTTGCGGCAGATCTTCTCGAGTTACGACGGGGACCTCAGGGACCCTCTCTGGTGGCCTCAGGAAAGGCCAGTCCCCATGCGAGTTGTTAGGGGCCATATCGGGATTCCTCTCCCATCGATGTCGGGGCCTAAGACCTTGTGTAGAGTCAGGGCCGGAAACTGAGGATTCCTCTCCAGTGTTGCCATGGATCTTGGGGTGCTTCTGAGTCTCCCCATGTGAGTCAGGCCTCGTCTCGAGTGGGGCCATGCACGTGCGCTTTCCTCCCGACCTGCAGCAGTACTGTCACGCTTCCTGTCACGTGGATCAAGGGATCTGTGGCTTTCCGTCGAGGCTTTCCCACGAGGCTTTCCCACAGGGCTGTGCCACGTGCCACCTTGGTGTGAGTCGATCCTCAGCGTGAAAGACGAGCCGGTGAAGGGAAAAGAGGTTCCTCTGGAATGGACTGAGACATCTGTGGGACTCTTGGAATGGTGGCACGACCCTGGAGTTCCTCTCGCCGTTCCTGTTGAGAGGGCCTCCTCTTGAGATGCGACGGGAATGCCGGGAACTCTTTCCCGACGAAGCAGGGAAAGGATCCCTCATCTCGAGCTACGAGGTGGAAATGGGGCACCTCTGGATGTGGGCGGCACCCTCGTGTTTACTCTCGAGTGGAGCCGGGTATATCGGGGAACTTCTTGATTTGCACCAAGGGTGTGAAGGACCCTTTCGAAGTTCCAGAGGTGAGGTGTGATCAGCCTCGAGACGCCTCAGCGGAAATGGGCCTCATCTCGCCTGGAGGGGAGAACCTCCTGGATTTTCTCGAGTTGCGGCAGGTCTTCTCGAGTTACGACGGGGACCTCAGGGACCCGCTCTGGTGGCCTCAGGAAAGGCCAGTCCCCATGCGAGGTTCTAGGGGCCATCTCGGGATTCCTCTCCCGTCGATGCCGGGGCCTTAGACCTTGTGTGGAGTCAGGGCCGGAACCTGAGGATTCCTCTCCTGTGTTGCCATGGATCTTGGGGTGCTTCTGAGTCTCCCCAGGGGAGTCAGGCCTCGTCTCGAGTGGGGGCATGCACGAGCGCTTTCCTCCCGAGCTGCAGCAGTACTGTCACGCTTCCTGTCACGTGGATCAAGGGATCTGTGGCTTTCCCTCGAGGCTTTCCCACGAGGCTTTCCCACAGGGCTGTGCCACGTGCCACCTTGGTGTGAGTCGATCCTCAGCGTGAAAGACGAGCCGGTGAAGGGAAAAGAGGTTCCTCTGGAATGGACTGAGACATCTGTGGGACTCTTGGAATGGTGGCACGACCCTGGAGTTCCTCTCGCCGTTCCTGTTGAGACGGCCTCCTCTTGAGTTGCGACGGGAACGCCGGGAACTCTTTCCCGACGAAGCAGGGAAAGGATCCCTCATCTCGAGCTACGAGGCTGAAACGGGGCTCCTCTGGATGTGGGCGGCACCCTCGTGTTTCCTCTCGAGTGGAGCAGGGTATATCGGGGAACTTCTTGAAATGCACCAAGGGTATGAGGACCCTTTCGAAGTTCCAGAGGTGAGGTGTGATCAGCCTCGAGACGCCTCAGCGGAAATGGGCCTCATCTCGCCTGGAGGGGAAAACCTCCTGGATTTTCTCGAGTTGCGGCAGGTCTTCTCGAGTTACGACGGGGACCTCAGGGACCCTCTCTGGTGGCCTCAGGAAAGGCCAGTCCCCATGCGATTTGCTAGGGGCCATATCAGGATTCCTCTCCCATCGATGTCGGGGCCTAAGACCTTGTGTAGAGTCAGGGCCGGAACCTGAGGATTCCTCTCCAGTGTTGCCATGGATCTTGGGGTGCTTCTGAGTCTCCCCATGTGAGTCAGGCCTGGTCTCGAGTGGGGCAATGCACGTGCGCTTTCCTCCCGAGCTGCAGCAGTAGTGTCACGCTTCCTGTCACGTGGATCAAGGGATCTGTGGCTTACCCTCGAGGGTTTCCCTCGAGGCTTTCCCACGAGGCTTTCCCACAGGGCTGTGCCACCTGCCACCTTGGTGTGAGTCGATCCTCGGCGTGAAAGACGAGCCGGTGAAGGAAAAAAGTTTCCTCTGGAATGGACTGAGACATCTGTGGGACTCTTGGAATGGTGGCACGACCCTGGAGTTCCTCTCGCCGTTCCTGTTGAGAGGGCCTCCTCTTGAGATGCGACGGGAACGCCGGGAACTCTTTCCCGACGAAGCAGGGAAAGGATCCCTCATCTCGATCTACGAGGCGGAAACGGGGCTCCTCTGGATGTGGGCGGCACCCTCGTGTTTCCTCTCGAGTGGAGCCGTGTATATCGGGGAACTTCTTGATTTGCACCAAGGGTGTGAAGGACCCTTTTGAAGTTCCAGAGGTGAGGTGTGATCAGCCTCGAGACGCCTCAGCGGAAATGGGCCTCACCTCGCCTGGAGGGGAGAACCTCCTGGATTTTCTCGAGTTGCGGCAGATCTTCTCGAGTTTTGACGGGGACCTCAGGGACCCGCTCTGGTGGCCTCAGGAAAGGCCAGTCCCCATGCGAGGTTCTAGGGGCCATCTCGGGATTCCTCTCCCGTCGATGCCGGGGCCTTAGACCTTGTGTGGAGTCAGGGCCGGAACCTGAGGATTCCTCTCCAGTGTTGCCATGGAACTTGGGGTGCTTCTGAGTCTCCCCAGGGGAGTCAGGCCTCGTCTCGAGTGGGGGCATGCACGAGCGCTTTCCTCCCGAGCTGCAGCAGTACTGTCACGCTTCCTGTCACGTGGATCAAGGGATCTGCGGCTTTCCCTCGAGGCTTTCCCACGAGGCTTTCCCACAGGGCTGTGCCACGTGCCACCTTGCTGTGAGTCGATCCTCAGCGTGAAAGACGAGACGGTGAAGGGAAAAGAGGTTCCTCTGGAATGGACTGAGACATCTGTGGGACTCTTGGAATGGTGGCACGACCCTGGAGTTCCTCTCGCCGTTCCTGTTGAGACGGCCTCCTCTTGAGTTGCGACGGGAACGCCGGGAACTCTTTCCCGACGAAGCAGGGAAAGGATCCCTCATCTCGAGCTACGAGGCGGAAACGGGGCTCCTCTGGATGTGGGCGGCACCCTCGTGTTTCCTCTCGAGTGGAGCCGGGTATATCGGGGAACGTCTTGAAATGCACCAAGGGTGTGAAGGACCCTTTCGAAGTTCCAGAGGTGAGGTGTGATCAGCCTCGAGACACCTCAGGGGAAATGGGCCTCATCTTGCCTGGAGGGGACAACCTCCTGGATTTTCTCGAGTTGCGGCAGGTCTTCTCGAGTTACGACGGGGACCTCAGGGACCCGCTCTGGTGGCCTCAGGAAAGTCCAGTCCCCATGCGAGTTGCTAGGGGCCATCTCGGGATTCCTCTCCCGTCAATGCCGGGGCCTTAGACCTTGTGTGGAGTCAGGGCCGGAACCTGAGGATCCCTCTGCAGTGTTGCCATTGATCTTGGGGTGCTTCTGAGTCTCCCCAGGGGAGTCAGGCCTCGGCTCGAGTGGGGGCATGCACGTGCGCTTTCCTCCCGAGCTGCAGCAGGAGTGTCACGCTTCCTGTCACGTGGATCAAGGGATCTGTGGCTTACCCTCGAGGGTTTCCCTCAAGGCTTTCCCACGAGGCTTTCCCACAGGGCTGTGCCACCTGCCACCTTGGTGTGAGTCGATTCTCGGCGTGAAAGACGAGCCGGTGAAGGGAAAAAAGTTTCCTCTGGAATGGACTGAGACATCTGTGGGACTCTTGGAATGGTGGCACGACCCTGGAGTTCCTCTCGCCGTTCCTGTTGAGAGGGCCTCCTCTTGAGATGCGACGGGAACGCCGGGAACTCTTTCCCGACGAAGCAGGGAAAGGATCCCTCATCTCGATCTACGAGGCGGAAACGGGGCTCCTCTGGATGGGGGCGGCACCCTCGTGTTTCCTCTCGAGTGGAGCCGTTTATATCGGGGAACTTCTTGATTTGCACCAAGGGTGTGAAGGACCCTTTCGAAGTTCCAGAGGTGAGGTGTGATCAGCCTCGAGACGCCTCAGCGGAAATGGGCCTCATCTCGCCTGGAGGGGAGAACCTCCTGGATTTTCTCGAGTTGCGGCAGATCTTCTCGAGTTACGACGGGGACCTCAGCGACCCGCTCTGGTGGCCTCAGGAAAGGCCAGTCCCCAGGCGAGTTGCTAGGGGCCATCTTGGGATTCCTCTCCCGATCATGCCGGGGCCTTAGACCTTGTGTGGAGTCAGGGCCGGAACCTGAGGATTCCTCTCCAGTGTTGCCATGGATCTTGGGGTGCTTCTGAGTCTCCCCAGGGGAGTCAGGCCTCGTCTCGAGTGGGGGCATGCAAGAGCGCTTTCCTCCCGAGCTGCAGCATTAGTGTCACGCTTCCTGTCACGTGGATCATGGGATCTGTGGCTTTCCCTCGAGGCTTTCCCTCGAGTCTTTCCCACGAGGCTTTCCCACAGGGCTGTGCCACGTGCCACCTTGGTGTGAGTCGATCCCCGGCGTGAAAGACGAGCTGTTGAAGGGAAAAGAGGTTCCTCTGGAATGGACTGAGACATCTGTGCGACTCTTGGTATGGTGGCACGACCCTGGAGTTCCTCTCGCCATTCCTGTTGAGAGGGCCTCCTCTTGAGATGCGACGGGAATGCCGGGAACTCTTTCCCTACGAAGCAGGGAAAGGATCCCTCATCTCGAGCTACGAGGTGGAAATGGGGCACGTCTGGATGTGGGCGGCACCCTCGTGTTTCCTCTCGAGTGGAGCCGGGTATATCGGGGAACTTCTTGAAATGCACCAAGGGTATGAAGGACCCTTTCGAAGTTCCAGAGGTGAGGTGTGATCAGCCTCGAGACGCCTCAGCGGATATGGGCCTCATCTCGCCTGGAGGGGAGAACCTCCTGGATTTTCTCGAGTTGCGGCAGATCTTCTCGAGTTACGACGGGGACCTCAGGGACCCTCTCTGGTGGCCTCAGGAAAGGCCAGTCCCCATGCGAGTTGTTAGGGGCCATATCGGGATTCCTCTCCCATCGATGTCGGGGCCTAAGACCTTGTGTAGAGTCAGGGCCGGAAACTGAGGATTCCTCTCCAGTGTTGCCATGGATCTTGGGGTGCTTCTGAGTCTCCCCATGTGAGTCAGGCCTCGTCTCGAGTGGGGCCATGCACGTGCGCTTTCCTCCCGACCTGCAGCAGTACTGTCACGCTTCCTGTCACGTGGATCAAGGGATCTGTGGCTTTCCGTCGAGGCTTTCCCACGAGGCTTTCCCACAGGGCTGTGCCACGTGCCACCTTGGTGTGAGTCGATCCTCAGCGTGAAAGACGAGCCGGTGAAGGGAAAAGAGGTTCCTCTGGAATGGACTGAGACATCTGTGGGACTCTTGGAATGGTGGCACGACCCTGGAGTTCCTCTCGCCGTTCCTGTTGAGAGGGCCTCCTCTTGAGATGCGACGGGAATGCCGGGAACTCTTTCCCGACGAAGCAGGGAAAGGATCCCTCATCTCGAGCTACGAGGTGGAAATGGGGCACCTCTGGATGTGGGCGGCACCCTCGTGTTTACTCTCGAGTGGAGCCGGGTATATCGGGGAACTTCTTGATTTGCACCAAGGGTGTGAAGGACCCTTTCGAAGTTCCAGAGGTGAGGTGTGATCAGCCTCGAGACGCCTCAGCGGAAATGGGCCTCATCTCGCCTGGAGGGGAGAACCTCCTGGATTTTCTCGAGTTGCGGCAGGTCTTCTCGAGTTACGACGGGGACCTCAGGGACCCGCTCTGGTGGCCTCAGGAAAGGCCAGTCCCCATGCGAGGTTCTAGGGGCCATCTCGGGATTCCTCTCCCGTCGATGCCGGGGCCTTAGACCTTGTGTGGAGTCAGGGCCGGAACCTGAGGATTCCTCTCCTGTGTTGCCATGGATCTTGGGGTGCTTCTGAGTCTCCCCAGGGGAGTCAGGCCTCGTCTCGAGTGGGGGCATGCACGAGCGCTTTCCTCCCGAGCTGCAGCAGTACTGTCACGCTTCCTGTCACGTGGATCAAGGGATCTGTGGCTTTCCCTCGAGGCTTTCCCACGAGGCTTTCCCACAGGGCTGTGCCACGTGCCACCTTGGTGTGAGTCGATCCTCAGCGTGAAAGACGAGCCGGTGAAGGGAAAAGAGGTTCCTCTGGAATGGACTGAGACATCTGTGGGACTCTTGGAATGGTGGCACGACCCTGGAGTTCCTCTCGCCGTTCCTGTTGAGACGGCCTCCTCTTGAGTTGCGACGGGAACGCCGGGAACTCTTTCCCGACGAAGCAGGGAAAGGATCCCTCATCTCGAGCTACGAGGCTGAAACGGGGCTCCTCTGGATGTGGGCGGCACCCTCGTGTTTCCTCTCGAGTGGAGCAGGGTATATCGGGGAACTTCTTGAAATGCACCAAGGGTATGAGGACCCTTTCGAAGTTCCAGAGGTGAGGTGTGATCAGCCTCGAGACGCCTCAGCGGAAATGGGCCTCATCTCGCCTGGAGGGGAAAACCTCCTGGATTTTCTCGAGTTGCGGCAGGTCTTCTCGAGTTACGACGGGGACCTCAGGGACCCTCTCTGGTGGCCTCAGGAAAGGCCAGTCCCCATGCGATTTGCTAGGGGCCATATCAGGATTCCTCTCCCATCGATGTCGGGGCCTAAGACCTTGTGTAGAGTCAGGGCCGGAACCTGAGGATTCCTCTCCAGTGTTGCCATGGATCTTGGGGTGCTTCTGAGTCTCCCCATGTGAGTCAGGCCTGGTCTCGAGTGGGGCAATGCACGTGCGCTTTCCTCCCGAGCTGCAGCAGTAGTGTCACGCTTCCTGTCACGTGGATCAAGGGATCTGTGGCTTACCCTCGAGGGTTTCCCTCGAGGCTTTCCCACGAGGCTTTCCCACAGGGCTGTGCCACCTGCCACCTTGGTGTGAGTCGATCCTCGGCGTGAAAGACGAGCCGGTGAAGGAAAAAAGTTTCCTCTGGAATGGACTGAGACATCTGTGGGACTCTTGGAATGGTGGCACGACCCTGGAGTTCCTCTCGCCGTTCCTGTTGAGAGGGCCTCCTCTTGAGATGCGACGGGAACGCCGGGAACTCTTTCCCGACGAAGCAGGGAAAGGATCCCTCATCTCGATCTACGAGGCGGAAACGGGGCTCCTCTGGATGTGGGCGGCACCCTCGTGTTTCCTCTCGAGTGGAGCCGTGTATATCGGGGAACTTCTTGATTTGCACCAAGGGTGTGAAGGACCCTTTTGAAGTTCCAGAGGTGAGGTGTGATCAGCCTCGAGACGCCTCAGCGGAAATGGGCCTCACCTCGCCTGGAGGGGAGAACCTCCTGGATTTTCTCGAGTTGCGGCAGATCTTCTCGAGTTTTGACGGGGACCTCAGGGACCCGCTCTGGTGGCCTCAGGAAAGGCCAGTCCCCATGCGAGGTTCTAGGGGCCATCTCGGGATTCCTCTCCCGTCGATGCCGGGGCCTTAGACCTTGTGTGGAGTCAGGGCCGGAACCTGAGGATTCCTCTCCAGTGTTGCCATGGAACTTGGGGTGCTTCTGAGTCTCCCCAGGGGAGTCAGGCCTCGTCTCGAGTGGGGGCATGCACGAGCGCTTTCCTCCCGAGCTGCAGCAGTACTGTCACGCTTCCTGTCACGTGGATCAAGGGATCTGCGGCTTTCCCTCGAGGCTTTCCCACGAGGCTTTCCCACAGGGCTGTGCCACGTGCCACCTTGCTGTGAGTCGATCCTCAGCGTGAAAGACGAGACGGTGAAGGGAAAAGAGGTTCCTCTGGAATGGACTGAGACATCTGTGGGACTCTTGGAATGGTGGCACGACCCTGGAGTTCCTCTCGCCGTTCCTGTTGAGACGGCCTCCTCTTGAGTTGCGACGGGAACGCCGGGAACTCTTTCCCGACGAAGCAGGGAAAGGATCCCTCATCTCGAGCTACGAGGCGGAAACGGGGCTCCTCTGGATGTGGGCGGCACCCTCGTGTTTCCTCTCGAGTGGAGCCGGGTATATCGGGGAACGTCTTGAAATGCACCAAGGGTGTGAAGGACCCTTTCGAAGTTCCAGAGGTGAGGTGTGATCAGCCTCGAGACACCTCAGGGGAAATGGGCCTCATCTTGCCTGGAGGGGACAACCTCCTGGATTTTCTCGAGTTGCGGCAGGTCTTCTCGAGTTACGACGGGGACCTCAGGGACCCGCTCTGGTGGCCTCAGGAAAGTCCAGTCCCCATGCGAGTTGCTAGGGGCCATCTCGGGATTCCTCTCCCGTCAATGCCGGGGCCTTAGACCTTGTGTGGAGTCAGGGCCGGAACCTGAGGATTCCTCTCCAGTGTTGCCATGTATCTTGGGGTGCTTCTGAGTCTCCCCAGGGGAGTCAGGCCTCGGCTCGAGTGGGGGCATGCACGTGCGCTTTCCTCCCGAGCTGCAGCAGGAGTGTCACGCTTCCTGTCACGTGGATCAAGGGATCTGTGGCTTACCCTCGAGGGTTTCCCTCGAGGCTTTCCCACGAGGCTTTCCCACAGGGCTGTGCCACCTGCCACCTTGGTGTGAGTCGATTCTCGGCGTGAAAGACGAGCCGGTGAAGGGAAAAAAGTTTCCTCTGGAATGGACTGAGACATCTGTGGGACTCTTGGAATGGTGGCACGACCCTGGAGTTCCTCTCGCCGTTCCTGTTGAGAGGGCCTCCTCTTGAGATGCGACGGGAACGCCGGGAACTCTTTCCCGACGAAGCAGGGAAAGGATCCCTCATCTCGAGCTACGAGGCGGAAACGGGGCTCCTCTGGATGTGGGCGGCACCCTCGTGTTTCCTCTCGAGTGGAGCCGGGTATATCGGGGAACTTCTTGAAATGCACCAAGGGTGTGAAGGACCCTTTCGAAGTTCCAGAGGTGAGGTGTGATCAGACTCGAGACACCTCAGGGGAAATGGGCCTCATCTCGCCTGGAGGGGAGAACCTCCTGGATTTTCTCGAGTTGCGGCAGGTCTTCTCGAGTTACGACGGGGACCTCAGGGACCCGCTGTGGTGGCCTCAGGAAAGGCCAGTCTCCATGCGAGTTGCTAGGGGCCAACTCGGGATTCCTCTCCCGTCAATGCCGGGACCTTAGACCTTGTGTGGAGTCAGGGCCGGAACCTGAGGATTCCTCTCCAGTGTTGCCATGTATCTTGGGGTGCTTCTGAGTCTCCGCAGGGGAGTCAGGCCTCGGCTCGAGTGGGGGCATGCCCGTGCGCTTTCCTCCCGAGCTGCAGCAGAAGTGTCACGCTTCCTGTCACGTGGATCAAGCGATCTGTGGCTTTCCCTCGAGGCTTTCCCTCGAGGATTTCCCACGAGGCTTTCCCACAGGGCTGTGCCACCTGCCACCTTGGTGTGAGTCGATCCTCGGCGTGAAAGACGAGCCGCTGAAGGGAAAAGAGGTTCCTCTGGAATGGACTGAGACATCTGTGGGACTCTTGGAATGGTGGCACGACCCTGGAGTTCCTCTCGCCGTTCCTGTTGAGAGGGCCTCCTCTTGAGATGCGACGGGAACGCCGGGAACTCTTTCCCGAAGAACCAGGGAAAGGATCCCTCATCTCGAGCTACGAGGTGGAAACGGGGCTCCTCTGGATGTGGGCGGCACCCTCGTGTTTCCTCTCGAGTGGAGCCGGGTATATCGGGGAACTTCTTGATTTGCACCAAGGGTGTGAGGACCCTTTCGAAGTTCCAGAGGTGAGGTGCGATCAGCCTCGAGACGCCTCAGCAGAAATGGGCCTCATCTCGCCTGGAGGGGAGAACCTCCTGGATTTTCTCAGGTTGCGGCAGGTCTTCTCGAGTTATGACGGGGACCTCAGGGACCCGCTCTGGTGGCCTCAGTAAAGGCCAGTCCCCATGCGAGTTGCTAGGGGCCATCTCGGGATTCCTCTCCCGTCGATGCCGGGGCCTAAGACCTTGTGTGGTGTCAGGGCCACAACCTGAGGATTCCTCTCCAGTGTTGCCATGGATCTTGGGGTGCTTCTGAGTCTCCCCAGGGGAGTCAGGCCTCGTCTAGAGTGGGGCATGCACGTGCGCTTTCCTCCCGAGCTGCAGCAGTAGTGTGACGCTTCCTGTCACGTGGTTCAAGGGATCTGTGGCTTTCCCTCGAGGCTTTCCCTCGAGGCTTTCCCTCGAGGCTTTCCCACGAGTCTTTCCCACAGGGCTGTGCCACGTGCCACCTTGGTGTGAGTCGATCCTCGGCGTCAAACACTAGCCGGTGAAGGGAAAAGAGGTTCCTCTGGAATGTACTGAGACATCTGTGGGACTCTTGGAATGGTGGCACGACCCTGGAGTTCCTCTCGCCGTTCCTGTTGAGAGGGCCTCCTCTTGAGTTGCGACGGGAACACCGGGAACTCATTCCCGACGAAGCAGGGAAAGGATCCCTCATCTCGAGCTACGAGGCGGAAACGGGGCTCCTCTGGATGTGGGCGGCACCCTCGTGTTTCCTCTCTAGTGGAGCCGGGTATATCGGGGAACTTCTTGAAATGCACCAAGGGTGTGAAGGACCCTTTCGAAGTTCCAGAGGTGAGGTGTGATCAGCCTCGAGACGCCTCAGGGGAAATGGGCCTCATCTCGCCTGGAGGGGAGAACCTCCTGGATTTTCTCGAGTTGCAGCAGGTCTTCTCGAGTTACGACGGTGACCTCAGGGACCCTATCTGGTGGCCTCAGGAAAGGCCAGTCCCCCAGCGAGTTGCTAGGGGCCATCTCGGGATTCCTCTCCCGTCGATGCCGGGGCCTAAGACCTTGTGTGGAGTCAGGGCCGGAACCTGAGGATTCCTCTGCAGTGTTGCCATGGATCTTGGGGTGCTTCTGAGTCTCCCCAGGGGAATCAGGCCTCGTCTCGAGTGGGGGCATGCACGAGCGCTTTCCTCCCGAGCTGCAGCAGTAGTGTTACGCTTCCTGTCACGTGGATCAAGAGATCTGTGGCTTTCCCTCGAGGCTTTCCCTCGAGGGTTTCCCTCGAGGCTTTCCCACGAGGCTTTCCCACGGGCTGTGCCACCTGCCACCTTGGTGTGAGTCGATCCTCGGCGTGAAAGACGAGCCGGTGAAGGGAAAAGAGGTTCCTCTGGAATGGACTGAGACATCTGTGGGACTCTTGGAATGGTGGCACGACCCTGGAGTTCCTCTCGCCGTTCCTGTTGAGACGGCCTCCTCTTGAGTTGCGACGGGAACGCCGGGAACTCTTTCCCGACGAAGCAGGGAAAGGATCCCTCATCTCGAGCTACGAGGCGGAAACGGGGCTCCTCTGGATGTGGGCGGCCCCCTCGTGTTTCCTCTCGAGTGGAGCCGGGTATATCGGGGAACTTCTTGAAATGCACCAAGGGTATGAAGGACCCTTTCGAAGTTCCAGAGGTGAGGTGTGATCAGCCTCGAGACGCCTCAGCGGATATGGGCCTCATCTCGCCTGGAGGGGAGAACCTCCTGGATTTTCTCGAGTTGCGGCAGGTCTTCTCGAGTTACGACGGGGACCTCAGGGACCCGCTCTGGTGGCCTCAGGAAAGGCCAGTCCCCATGCGAGGTTCTAGGGGCCATCTCGGGATTCCTCTCCCGTCGATGCCGGGGCCTTAGACCTTGTGTGGAGTCAGGGCCGGAACCTGAGGATTCCTCTCCTGTGTTGCCATGGATCTTGGGGTGCTTCTGAGTCTCCCCAGGGGAGTCAGGCCTCGTCTCGAGTGGGGGCATGCACGAGCGCTTTCCTCCCGAGCTGCAGCAGTACTGTCACGCTTCCTGTCACGTGGATCAAGGGATCTGTGGCTTTCCCTCGAGGCTTTCCCACGAGGCTTTCCCACAGGGCTGTGCCACGTGCCACCTTGGTGTGAGTCGATCCTCAGCGTGAAAGACGAGCCGGTGAAGGGAAAAGAGGTTCCTCTGGAATGGACTGAGACATCTGTGGGACTCTTGGAATGGTGACACGACCCTGGAGTTCCTCTCGCCGTTCCTGTTGAGACGGCCTCCTCTTGAGTTGCGACGGGAACGCCGGGAACTCTTTCCCGACGAAGCAGGGATAGGATCCCTCATCTCGATCTACGAGGCGGAAACGGGGCTCCTCTGGATGTGGGCGGCACCCTCGTGTTTCCTCTCGAGTGGAGCCGTGTATATCGGGGAACTTCTTGATTTGCACCAAGGGTGTGAAGGACCCTTTTGAAGTTCCAGAGGTGAGGTGTGATCAGCCTCGAGACGCCTCAGCGGAAATGGGCCTCACCTCGCCTGGAGGGGAGAACCTCCTGGATTTTCTCGAGTTGCGGCAGATCTTCTCGAGTTACGACGGGGACCTCAGGGACCCGCTCTGGTGGCCTCAGGAAAGGCCAGTCCCCATGCGAGGTTCTAGGGGCCATCTCGGGATTCCTCTCCCGTCAATGCCGGGGCCTTAGACCTTGTGTGGAGTCAGGGCCGGAACCTGAGGATTCCTCTCCAGTGTTGCCATGGAACTTGGGGTGCTTCTGAGTCTCCCCAGGGGAGTCAGGCCTCGTCTCGAGTGGGGGCATGCACGAGCGCTTTCCTCCCGAGCTGCAGCAGTACTGTCACGCTTCCTGTCACGTGGATCAAGGGATCTGCGGCTTTCCCTCGAGGCTTTCCCACGAGGCTTTCCCACAGGGCTGTGCCACGTGCCACCTTGCTGTGAGTCGATCCTCAGCGTGAAAGACGAGACGGTGAAGGGAAAAGAGGTTCCTCTGGAATGGACTGAGACATCTGTGGGACTCTTGGAATGGTGGCACGACCCTGGAGTTCCTCTCGCCGTTCCTGTTGAGACGGCCTCCTCTTGAGTTGCGACGGGAACGCCGGGAACTCTTTCCCGACGAAGCAGGGAAAGGATCCCTCATCTCGAGCTACGAGGCGGAAACGGGGCTCCTCTGGATGTGGGCGGCACCCTCGTGTTTCCTCTCGAGTGGAGCCGGGTATATCGGGGAACGTCTTGAAATGCACCAAGGGTGTGAAGGACCCTTTCGAAGTTCCAGAGGTGAGGTGTGATCAGCCTCGAGACACCTCAGGGGAAATGGGCCTCATCTTGCCTGGAGGGGACAACCTCCTGGATTTTCTCGAGTTGCGGCAGGTCTTCTCGAGTTACGACGGGGACCTCAGGGACCCGCTCTGGTGGCCTCAGGAAAGTCCAGTCCCCATGCGAGTTGCTAGGGGCCATCTCGGGATTCCTCTCCCGTCAATGCCGGGGCCTTAGACCTTGTGTGGAGTCAGGGCCGGAACCTGAGGATTCCTCTCCAGTGTTGCCATGTATCTTGGGGTGCTTCTGAGTCTCCCCAGGGGAGTCAGGCCTCGGCTCGAGTGGGGGCATGCACGTGCGCTTTCCTCCCGAGCTGCAGCAGGAGTGTCACGCTTCCTGTCACGTGGATCAAGGGATCTGTGGCTTACCCTCGAGGGTTTCCCTCAAGGCTTTCCCACGAGGCTTTCCCACAGGGCTGTGCCACCTGCCACCTTGGTGTGAGTCGATTCTCGGCGTGAAAGACGAGCCGGTGAAGGGAAAAAAGTTTCCTCTGGAATGGACTGAGACATCTGTGGGACTCTTGGAATGGTGGCACGACCCTGGAGTTCCTCTCGCCGTTCCTGTTGAGAGGGCCTCCTCTTGAGATGCGACGGGAACGCCGGGAACTCTTTCCCGACGAAGCAGGGAAAGGATCCCTCATCTCGATCTACGAGGCGGAAACGGGGCTCCTCTGGATGGGGGCGGCACCCTCGTGTTTCCTCTCGAGTGGAGCCATGTATATCGGGGAACTTCTTGATTTGCACCAAGGGTGTGAAGGACCCTTTCGAAGTTCCAGAGGTGAGGTGTGATCAGCCTCGAGACGCCTCAGCGGAAATGGGCCTCATCTCGCCTGGAGGGGAGAACCTCCTGGATTTTCTCGAGTTGCGGCAGATCTTCTCGAGTTACGACGGGGACCTCAGGGACCCGCTCTGGTGGCCTCAGGAAAGGCCAGTCCCCAGGCGAGTTGCTAGGGGCCATCTTGGGATTCCTCTCCCGTTCATGCCGGGGCCTAAGACCTTGTGTGGAGTCAGGGCCGGAACCTGAGGATTCCTCTCCAGTGTTGCCATGGATCTTGGGGTGCTTCTGAGTCTCCCCAGGGGAGTCAGGCCTCGTCTCGAGTGGGGGCATGCAAGAGCGCTTTCCTCCCGAGCTGCAGCATTAGTGTCACGCTTCCTGTCACGTGGATCATGGGATCTGTGGCTTTCCCTCGAGGCTTTCCCTCGAGTCTTTCCCACGAGGCTTTC
Organism: Budorcas taxicolor; assembly: GCF_023091745.1. Classification (NCBI taxonomy): domain Eukaryota; kingdom Metazoa; phylum Chordata; class Mammalia; order Artiodactyla; family Bovidae; genus Budorcas; species Budorcas taxicolor. Next base: position 64,523,778 of record NC_068910.1, read on the forward strand.
CCACAGGGCTGTGCCACGTGCCACCTTGGTGTGAGTCGATCCCCGGCGTGAAAGACGAGCTGTTGAAGGGAAAAGAGGTTCCTCTGGAATGGACTGAGACATCTGTGCGACTCTTGGTATGGTGGCACGACCCTGGAGTTCCTCTCGCCGTTCCTGTTGAGAGGGCCTCCTCTTGAGATGCGACGGGAATGCCGGGAACTCTTTCCCTACGAAGCAGGGAAAGGATCCCTCATCTCGAGCTACGAGGTGGAAATGGGGCACGTCTGGATGTGGGCGGCACCCTCGTGTTTCCTCTCGAGTGGAGCCGGGTATATCGGGGAACTTCTTGATTTGCACAAAGTGTGTGAAAGACCCTTTCGAAGTTCCAGAGGTGAGGTGTGATCAGCCTCGAGACGCCTCAGCGGAAATGGGCCTCATCTCGCCTGGAGGGGAGAACCTCCTGGATTTTCTCGAGTTGCGGCAGGTCTTCTCGAGTTACGACGGGGACCTCAGGGACCCGCTCTGGTGGCCTCAGGAAAGGCCAGTCCCCATGCGAGGTTCTAGGGGCCATCTCGGGATTCATCTCCCGTCGATGCCGGGGCCTTAGACCTTGTGTGGAGTCAGGGCCGGAACCTGAGGATTCCTCTCCAGTGTTGCCATGGATCTTGGGGTGCTTCTGAGTCTCCCCAGGGGAGTCAGGCCTCGTCTCGAGTGGGGGCATGCACGAGCGCTTTCCTCCGGAGCTGCAGCAGTACTGTCACGCTTCCTGTCACGTGGATCAAGGGATCTGTGGCTTTCCCTCGAGGCTTTCCCACGAGGCTTTCCCACAGGGCTGTGCCACGTGCCACCTTGGTGTGAGTCGATCCTCAGCGTGAAAGACGAGCCGGTGAAGGGAAAAGAGGTTCCTCTGGAATGGACTGAGACATCTGTGGGACTCTTGGAATGGTGGCACGACCCTGGAGTTCCTCTCGCCGTTCCTGTTGAGACGGCCTCCTCTTGAGTTGCGACGGGAACGCCGGGAACTCTTTCCCGACGAAGCAGGGAAAGGATCCCTCATCTCGAGCTACGAGGCTGAAACGGGGCTCCTCTGGATGTGGGCGGCACCCTCGTGTTTCCTCTCGAGTGGAGCAGGGTATATCGGGGAACTTCTTGAAATGCACCAAGGGTATGAGGACCCTTTCGAAGTTCCAGAGGTGAGGTGTGATCAGCCTCGAGACGCCTCAGCGGAAATGGGCCTCATCTCGCCTGGAGGGGAAAACCTCCTGGATTTTCTCGAGTTGCGGCAGGTCTTCTCGAGTTACGACGGGGACCTCAGGGACCCTCTCTGGTGGCCTCAGGAAAGGCCAGTCCCCATGCGATTTGCTAGGGGCCATATCGGGATTCCTCTCCCATCGATGTCGGGGCCTAAGACCTTGTGTAGAGTCAGGGCCGGAACCTGAGGATTCCTCTCCAGTGTTGCCATGGATCTTGGGGTGCTTCTGAGTCTCCCCATGTGAGTCAGGCCTGGTCTCGAGTGGGGCAATGCACGTG